>NW_024885089.1:1452238-1504288 GCF_019232065.1 Centrocercus urophasianus | reverse complement strand
CAAGGAGTAAAAATAATTTTTCCATCTACATTCTGTGACCTCTGTGAGAACCCTGCCTTTAAATAGCAATTTGTGGAAGGGAGAGACAATAAAACATAAATACTTTTACTTGATTAACTCTGGGAAAGCTCAAAATGATTTAGCTCTTCTTGTTAGCATCATCCATCCTGCTTTACCGCTGCGCAAATGGGAGAGGACCTCCATAGCTGGGAGGAAAAAGTGTTTTCCTGCAGAAAATTTTGCTTGCAGAAGACCCTTGTTGGGCCAGTGGATTATTTCCTCCATGCCCAGAGCTGCCCTTACCAAACCATCTCTTTCCCACCTTTCCTGGGTACCTCTTAAGGCATTTCTTTGTGCCTTGGAGTAATAGTGGTGGATGAGGTGACACATTTGCTCTCTCAGGTTCAATAACAGTTTATTTTCTGCAGCAATGGTTTGGAAACATCAGCAGATGTTGTCCTGCTGTTGCTGCTCAGCTGGACAGGCAGACACCCATAGTTAAAACATAATACAGTGCCCAGTTATAATTAGTGTCACTAATCTAAGTTAGCTAGAAATAATTATAGGCTCAGGATCAAAACGCGTTTTTAATTTGCTTTTTGAGCTTTTGCTGTTTTGCATAGAGAAAACTCACAGGTGTTCCAGAGAAAGCCAGTAGCACGGAATTGCAGACGCTCACAGGAATCTTCTGGGTTGAACTGAGCAGTGATCATCGGGTCTTTGAGTTAAATAACAAAAATATCAGGCTGCCTACCTCTCCATCCTCCCAGGTGGCTCACGGTCAGGAACAAGGGCAAAATTTCTGACAATCTGTGCTTTGGAGAGCTTCATTTTTTTCCCTCTGGTAGCCCTGAATTTCCTTTAGCTGCTTGGGTTGGATGGGAGAGCTTACAGATGGCCCTTGCTGATCGCAGAGGTCCCCCTCTCTAGTTCCTTCTTGCTGGTTGAAAAGGAAAATGAGGTTGCTTTGCCCAGATTGGGTGCTTTGGGCAGAGTTCAGCTGCAGCTTTCTGGATGAGACCCAGAGCGATGCTGAAAGATGGAGAAAAAGGGCATTGGCTGCAGTAAGATGCTGATTTATCAGCTCAAAGCTGTTCATTTGCAGCTGGGAGAAGACAGACAGATAGGAAACAGCAGAGAAGTAGGGACCTCGTGAGGCAGCAGCGGCGCTTTCTGTCCCTTGCTGAACACCAGCCAGAAAGAACAGGCAGATCACTGCTTCCAGTGACCCGACAGCGGTAGCATGAAGTCATTACAAGGGGAAAAAGCAGAGAGAAGAACAACTTTTTTTTTCATCTTTCCTTTTTTTCTTTAATCTGATGCTTCACCCACTGTGGCAACTCCGCAATAAAGCCTTCCTTCATAGCGCAGCACAATAAAATCAGCACTCCCATTAGAAGTCTCTTTACTTCTGGAAAACATGGTGCCCTTGGTGCTGGGGATATTGAATTCATCTATATTCCTGACAGCTTTTTCCATTTTCATTAAGTGGAAGAGGATATTTAGAGCTGAGCTGGAATGGCACTTGGTTCATTACTCAGAAGAGAGCGAAGGCGTGGGGATGCAGGCTGCTGGCTGAGGACGTGGGGTACCTTAATGAAGTTAAATAAATCCTCTGCTTCACCCCAATGCTGCGTCCCATCAGGAGGAGAGAAGCAGGAGGCAAATTTCCAGTGCTGCATCCCCAAACCTGGCTGATTTTGCAGAATGGGATCCATTTGGATTCAAGTTATTGTAGACACGGATCTTTTTTCCTGAATTACTGTTTGGTGAACTGAGGAAAAATTTTATGTGCTTGCCTAAAGATGTGTCCCTTCAAAGAGGTTTGCCTTCCTGGTCCCTTCACTCTAACAGCAGTGGGCTGTTAAGCTGCCCAATGACCTCTCAGAAGTAAATAATGCTGGAGCATTGACATATATTTGAGTATTATTTTAAAACTTTTGAAGTCCTTGGGGGCTCTGCTGTTGGACGTGGATGAGAACAATCTTATTTTCACATGGGCATTGCAGTGGTTGCTCTGTGTTCTCTCTTGTTTCCATAGGGGGATAAAGGTGCCCCCAAGCACCGCGCATCGCCTTGGCCTCCTGCATCCCTCCTGCCCACAGGTCCCTGCAGCTCAATTTTTCTTGCAGTGTCTGCAATCCTATTTCCCAAACAAAGAACCCTAATGGCATTCACTCATTTTTTCTGCATTTTGGAGAGAGCCCTGCTGGCCATAACCACACAGCAGCCCCTGCACCGTGCCTGTTATTCTGGTGATTCATCCTGTTATCAAGGGGGTGAAGATGCTTATTGTTTGCCCTAATTAGCTGGAGTGTAAAATAGGCAGGATGCTGTTTGAGGATTGATGGAGTCAAGCTGAGAGCCAGAGTGGGGAGCAGACCTCAAGGGAGGGCTTTGTGCTGGCAAAGCACCCCAGTGGATGTGGTTTTCCCCATTTCGTGCAGAGCAAAGAGCAATCAGCTTTGAGTGGGTTTCCCCTCTGGATCCACCTCCAGGAGAATGTGGGGAAGGAAAACCAAGATTGAGTGGTATGGAGGTATCTTCTGTGCAGTGGGCACTGCTGGTGGGGCTGGTGGAGCATTTCTCTGTCCCTGAAAGGCAAATGGATGAACCTGATGCTGTTTGTGTTGGCCTGGGTTTGCTTTCAGCTCACCAGGTAACACTTTTTATGATGTGCTTTTTCCCCTGTGGAATCATGGAATCACCAAAGTTGGAAAAGACCTGCGAGATCATCCAGTCCAACCTGTCACCAATAGTTCTCACCAAAAGGAGTTTGCCTCCTTTCCATTTGGGAGTCCCCACTGATCCCTGGTTTAAGCTGCATGACATCCCCATTTGTCTTTTCCTACACTCCCCCCTTTGCAGACCCTAATGGATCAGCTGGGACCCAGCTCAGTGATCAAAAGATGTTATTTTTTCAGCTCCCAAAGCAATGCACTGCAGGAGATGCCAGTGGATGGGTGGTACAGGTATCACCCCAAAGGAAGCATCGGGGGAAATCAAGTGATGGACTTGAATCCCTGGGCTGCTGGAAATGCTTGTCTTCACCCTCCTTAAGATCTAAATTGTTGGGTTTTTTTTTCCCCTGACAGCCAAGCAGGGAAATAACCCAAGTGGCACCTTGCTTGCAGCGTTACCCTAATTTTAGCCAGAACGCAGACCTGTGCCACTTGCTTTGCAATGCTCACAGTGATATCCAGCATGGCCCACGGTCAGGGAAGTCATGAGACAGACAGAGCTGTCAGCAGATTTAGCAAAGATCCTCCTGCTCTGTCAGCTGGCATTACTGCATCTCGTCCTCTCCCATCTCTTGCTCAGGCTGGGGAGTGAGGGTGACAGCCCCTCTTGCACACAAAGACCTTTGGGGATGGTTTGCATGCCTGTGGTGGCTTTGACGTGTGCGTTTTGCAGGTGGTCGGCCTGGTGATGGCGTGGCTGTATTGGCAGAAGCTCAATGAGATTTACTCTCAGCTGGACACCGTGGACTTCAGGATGCTGGAGGTGCGCGATTTCAGCTTCGGGGCATTGGATCTGAGCGGTGCGGGCTGGTGCTGGTGCTTGCCCAAGGAAGGAGGATACATCCCCATCAATGCCATGGAGGAGGAAGAGGAGGAAGAAGAGGAGGAAGGCTTGTCTGTTACAGCCAAAAGTGAGGAGCTGGAGGGCTGAAAGCAGCGGTGGAAAAAGAAGGTTGGAGTAAAACTGTCAGTGAGGCAGCTGATGCTGAATGTGAAAATGTTGCAATGTATCCTCAGGTTCAGGAGATCCCTTTGGGGAGAACTGCTAAGTAGCTTTGGGAGGCTGGAGCAGTGCAATGCGTTGTGTGGGCACATGAGCTCCCCAGGGCCCTTTTACCACATTGCTGACTTGAAGTATTTGTACATCTCTTTTTTAAAAGTTTTTACACAATAAATGTGACTGCTGTTCTGTTTTGCAGTGTCACTGGCACTTGCTGCATGCTGGTTGAGTTGCTGGGGGGGGAAGAAGCATCACCAGTGCGCGTTGGGGTATCCTTATGTTCCTTGTTTAGCCTGACCTCCTGAAGGATTGAGAGACCTTATGGCTCTCTACAACCGCAGAAAGGAGATTGTGGTGAAGGGGGTTGGCTTCTGCTCCCAGTTAGCAGAGATAGGACAAGAGGTGACGGTCTCAGGTTGTGCCAGGGGAGGTTCAGGTTGGATATGAGGGCAAATTTCTTCTCCAAAAGATTGGTTGGGCACTGGCACGGGGTGTGCAGGGAGGTGATGGGGTCACCATCTGTGGAGGTGTTCTGGAACCATGGAGATGTGGCACTGAGGGATGCAGTTGGTGGGCATGGTGGGATGGGTTGGGGTTGGAATGAGGGATCTTATTGTTCTCATCCAACCTTAACGATTCCATGATTCTTTCACAGACCAAATCTAAAGACCAGACAAGGAAAGGATTTTTCTTTTTAACATTCATTGTTTTCACTGCAGCATCTTGGTGATCAAAGCAGCCATTCCCTTCTGCATTGCTCAGGATATAGGAATTAAATATGCTGACTGGGATAAATGGGCCACGCTGGGAATCACGCTTACAGAGCGAAGCCCAGGGCAGATGGATTGCAAAAATATGACTGCGTTTGTATCAAAACAAGCCAAGAGTGAAAGCCTTGCAGAGCTCCCCTGTGCTGGTTCAGCTGTAACCCATTGGTGAAAGCTTTGCCATCCATCAGCCCAAAGTCAAACACAGCTCGGTGAGTGCAGAGGAGGAGGCATCGATTGGAGATGTTTTCCCCCAAGAGGAACCCATGGGCGCCCTTAGGGCAGCGGTGGCAGCCGCATCCATCAAGTGGGCAAAGTCACTTCACAAGCAAAAATGGAAAGAACAAAAAGTCTGCTCTTAAAAATGTGGTTTTGTTTTGTTTTCTGCTGCACCCCCCAGCAAAAGAAAGGCTGCAGTTATTAGATGTGCTTCTTCTTAATAAGGGCGTCTTAGAAGCCAGGAGCCAAGTTCTGTAATGTGGGCCCCCATTGCACTGTGCTGCACACAACTGCTGGGCTCTGTCTCCCTCTTCTGCCTGTCTTGAGACTTTTTTCCTTTAACCAGATGAGAAACCCTCCCCACCACAAGCCTGGAAAGGGCTTTTTGCAGGTGGTTCCTATAGATTGCACTGAAAATGGAGCTGTGAACCAGCAGTGGGGTTGTTGAGTGGTTTTAAAGCAATGTGACCAACACTGTGGGATTTCTTGCAGGTGAAGAAGGTCAAAACCTCCAGGTGCTTCCGATCATTTAAGGAATAACAGGTGTTTGTCTTCATCCAGGTATCTCACAAGCCCCAGAGGTTTTGCTTTTTTTCTTCCTTCCTCCTCCAGTCTCTGGGGAGGCACTTAATAAAACCATTATATATACAAGCTGATAAATCCAGCCTGCTCTTTGGGGCTAATTTCCGTGTAATAGCTGGGGAAAATTCATTCTGTTATTTTTCTCTTTCTTTATTACTGGACAAGCTGCTGCTGTTGTCTCTGTACCGTTTCCTGGCTGGGCAGAGCCTGGGAAGGCTGGAGTGCAGCACATAGCAGGTTTTCCTACCTGGACTAACAAGAGATGCTTTGTAGCAGGCACTGAGTGGTGGAGATACACTGCATGCAACGTGCAGGGAGGCTTGGCACCCTGCTCTGCTATTCCCATTTAGCAAACAGGGATAAAGCATCAAACAGACTTTGCTTCTGCTGAGACTCCAGATGATGCCAGAGAGGTGAGAGGAAAAGCGCTGCTATCAGACAGCTTTAAAGCCTAAGGCAGGATTTCTCTGCTTGCTTGCTGAACGATGGGACTGTCTGCAGCCAAGTGTCTGATGCTGCTTTGATGCAGATTTATTGATATTCCTGTTAAAAGGCTGAACAGGCGTGAGCAAGCCAGGCGTTAAATGGACTCAGGCAGGCGAGGGAGCGCCTCACCCGCTCACAAAGCCAAGAGGTTGGTTCTCTTGTGCTCAAGTTCGTGGATATTTCACGTGTCAAAGGCAAAACGTGGAACGTGTATCAAAAAGGCAAAGACTTTGGTGGCACTTGGGCTGCTCCTGTGGTCCCTGATGGGTTCAGGAGCTTTCTGCCTCTTGGCAGTGCTTCCCCACCTCCCCAAGTAATTTCCTCATGTTCTTTGCTGTGTGTGAGGTTGCACTGAGCCAAAGAGCAAAAGCTGTTCCTCTCCCCATTCCCCATCAATCGAGGCAAAACTGATAGGGATCAATAATTAAAGAGGCAGCAATTAACTCAGGAGAGGCAGATCATGGATGGTAGAGATTGGCAGCCAAAATATTGTTACATCCCATCTGGAAAGCATCATTGCACGCCACCAGGTCTCCATGGCATGAATGTCACAACCTCTCTGAAGGTCTATTTGCATCCCATGATGCTTTTCTACCCCAAAAGTCAATCAGCATCACCCAAAAATACATTTTAACCTGGCAGCTACAGAACTGCAGCCAATGGGCGTCAATACGACGTTTGCAGGAGTGGTTTCCTCCCGAGGCAGTCCAGGCTCCTGCATCCATCAGCACCCACTGCATCCCCACGCTGAGCGCAGCCCCTCCAATTTCTGAGTGCTTCTGGAGAGCCAGAGGTGAGTTTGTTGGTGTTAACATTTGCTTTTCTGGACGTGAAAGCTGGTGGGGATAGTGGGGTTTAATTGGGTGGTATGGATGTGCTCTTCTTTTCTCTCTCCTTTTACTTGTACGGCACTTTAGGTCATGTTTCCCCTCCAGTTCTAGTCTGTGTCACACTTGTGTTTATATGCAAAGACTTCTGGGGGGAAATAAAACTGCCTATGTAAGAAAATGAGATGAAAAACATCCCGAGGCACAGCTTGGATGCTTCAGTCGGGACCTTCTATTTACCAGCGGATTTAGCAAAGTGTGCTTTTGTTGGGGAAATGAATTTTGTTGGCTTATTTTTTTTTCTGCCAAACAGAGCCGTGGTGGAGCTCATGTTGGCCAGGATAGGCTGTAAAAAAAAAAAAAGAAATGAAATAATTTGTATTTCTTAGCAATGTAAACCCAGCAGGAGGGCTGCGTGTCCCCATCCACACCCAACACTGCTGCCCTTGGGGGGGTTCATGGCATTCATCTGCTGGAACAGTTTTAAAGCAAAATTATTTATACCCACAGCTGGGTAAGCATGATGCTGTTTCTCTTGCCAGCATCAGCTTCCTGAATCCCCAAATTAAGCCCCATAACGTTATTTGCAGGAAGCCAAAGCTCGCAGCTGATGGGTTTTATCCTCCAATACAGCCAGCTTTGGGGCATGCTTGTCCACCCAGAGCTGTTGACCCTAAAAATTGATTGATTCCTACACCTGAGCAAGAACTATTGGACTAATGTGTCAAAAACCCCAAATCTGTTAGATCAGGAGTGTCTTCATGTCTTCAGGAGGCAATTAGCTAAGGCTGGAGCCTGTGTTGGTCACAAGGTGGTCTCTGCCTTAGGGAAAAGCAAGTCAATAATTCAGCAACTCAAGCAGAGCTGACCTGGCCAGCAAAGGATCCTTCTGGCTCCTTGTATGCACATCTAGTTTGCTTTTTATTTTAAACTTTTTTGGGATTGAATTGGGATTTTGCTTCCCTGCAGGAGATGAATGGCAGTAAATTGCCATGGATGCAGGCAGGCAGAGCAGGGGATGCAGAGAGAGCTGCTCTCAAAGTGACTTTGGGAGGCATCGACTGGGCTGCCACTAGTAGTAACCATTCCCCCGTCCAAGTCAAGTGTGAAAGACAATCCCTGGAGGTCAGATAATTAGGAAGATTAATTAGTGTCCGTGGCAAAATCCAAATAATCTCACATGGGGAATAAAAGCGTAGGTTTGTAGGAAGATATCTGGAAGTGGAAACGTGTGCAGCAGAAAATCAGATTGTGCTCAGGATACGGGGAAAGGCAAACTCTGCTTTGACACAACCCCTTTTAGCTGTGCTCGTCCCCCTACAAGTTAAATATCTGTTTATTCCCCAACCAGCCCCACTGCAGCAGCTCTGTTAGCCAAGCAGGTCTGCATCATCATACTGGGAAATCCTTCTAATAATCGCTTACACCTTCCTGCCAGCAGCAGGAGGGAAGGATGGAGATGTCACCCCAGTCAAATCCATTTCTGAGCTGTAGGGATGGGGCAGGGGGGCAGCGATGGTGCAGAGCGAGGCAGGGCTGAGCTGCTATGGGGGGAGGGTCAGCACATTGCAGGAGGTGGCAGATCCCAGTGTGCCCTCAGCCCTCCGGGAAGGTCCCTGGGGTTTTGGCCACATGCAAGAGCTTCCCATAGCAGGGATTACCCGTAGCACAGGCTGCTTCCAGGCACTTCTCACCACCTCTCCCCTTTCTCTGCCCTTGACTCCCCGTTCAGCTCTCACCACAAGTCAGGACCATGCTGGAGGATGAGGATGGGCTGAGCGAGCGGGGGCTGAGCAGCTCGAGGAGGAGATACGACGATGAAGAAGGTGAGAGACACAGCGAGCATCCCCGTCATATGGCAGTGGGACCTTCCAGAGCGCCCAGCGTTCTGGGCTGCGGATGCTTTGAGCGGAAGGCTTTACAAGCTAGAAACGCTCAGACCCGCTTTCTGATTCTTTTCTTCCCATCCCAGATTATCATTCCATCTACATCGGGGTACCGGTGCCCCGGGGATACCGGAGGAAGCGGCGTCGGCGGCGATCCGCCTCCAGCCGGGACCGGACCAGCGAGAGCGAGCGGCACTACGAGCGGCAGGAGCGCTCCGACACCGACGACGGCGGCCACGGCTGCTACGAGAGCGGCAATGATAACGCCAGCAGGACCAGTGAGTTGTCCTCTGGCTTCCTGAGAAAGCAGGAGGGGTTTTGCGGCGTGATGTAAATCAGGGTTAAATCACCCTCGTGTGCGCCCTGCTGCGTTTCCTGCTTGACTTTTGCTTTCTGCTCTGGTTTTCCCGATGTCTGAGAGCTGTGCGCAGGGCGTGAAGCAATATTTGGGGCTGCTTGTGTGATGGGTAGTCTGAAAAGAGATCCTCCTTGCTCTTGGGAGGTTGCATGGAGTTGTACAGCGATGTCTTGGGGGTGCAAACATCTAACTCCCCCCCCCTTTCCAGCCCCAACTTTGTTCCCTTTAGTCTGTCACTCAGGACCTTACCCAGCCTCCATAATTCTCCTTATCAAAGATGAACATTTTGCACAGCAAAGTGTTCGTTGATCTCTTGATTGATTTACTTTGTGTTTGGCTTTATGTCAAACCAACTGCTCTGCTGCCATGTCTCAGCAGCGCGGGAGGGATCTCAGCCGTGGTTTTCCCCACAGAGGGAAACGTTTTCCAGTTTTTTTGCGTGGGTTCAGAGTTCAGTGTTTGCAGCCTGAACTCAGAGGAAACGCTGCAGGTGGTTTCCCCACTTGGCTCCAAGTGGAGGGAAAGAAAACCACCTCCCCCAAAGCAGCCCCAGACCCGTCCCTGGGTTTTGTTCTGCCATCCTTCCCCTCCCTCCCCTGGCCCTGCTGCCACACATGCTCCCAAGTGCTCACCTCTCCTGAACGCATCTCGCTTGATTTGGTAACTTCCCGTCATGAGAGCTGAAGGGAGAGGAAAGTGCTTTATATTCTCTATAATCTGCTCCTTAAGCCTGGGAGTTTAACGGGCTTGAGTGGATAAAGGAGGAAGTTTGGGGGCTTTTGTGCTGCGCAGGGAAGGTTTGTTTCGACGGGAAGAAATGGGGGAAAAAAAGGACAGCGTTCCAGGTAGGAGCCAGTGCTGTGTGCTATTCCTCCTCTGTGGTCACGGTGGAGGGAGCAGGAGGGGAGGGGAGGAAAGTCCCCATTGCTTTGGGCTTTGCTTCTCCCTGGGGTCAACGTGGGGCTGGCGCAAGTCCTGGTGATGGCAATAGCTGGGATGAGCCTGGGGACATCTCCAAATGGAGCGGGGGGGGGTGGGGAGGTGGAACACACCTCTGTCAGCACCTGTCCCAGCTCAGGGAAGCAGCACAGGCAGTGTTTGGGAGGATAAATCCAGACCTGGGGCCATCTGATTTCTTGAAATGAATGGGAGCAGAGCTCCTGGTCGCATGGGATGCACGCCCCGGTCTGGTGTTATCTGGGGGAAGAAGATCCATTCTGAGCCATGGAACTCAGGGAAAAGGCTGTTGTGGAGTGACAGTGGGTGATCAACGTGTGACAGCCTGAATGGGAGCTTGTGAAGGGAGCTGTGTGTGGGGTCATGCAGTACCTCTGCCAGTTGCTATCCACGAGCAGCAGCCATGCATTTCCCCCTCCCCACGGGACATCAGCCTATCTTTACTTCTCACTCTGCGTTTGGGGCTCATTGAGGTTGTTGGTTTGGGTAGGTGCTGTTGGCTGAGGTTCCACTGTGCATCCAGTGTGTGGTGTGAAGGGCTCTGTGCCCCTCCAGTTGGTGTAACTCATCTGTCCCGTGCAATGACCCACAGAAACCTCAGCTCTTTTGTGCATACAGCTATCCTGAATCATCAGTGTTAATGCTGAGATGGTCCCACATCTCTGGGCTTGATTTGGATCCACTGCAGCTTGAATTGAAAGTGATTTGCTGGGTATAAATTGGAACAGAGAAGCTGTGAGCATCTTCCCACCTTAAGAGTTGATTGAGGGAGGTACAGATTTGTCGTGTGCACGATATCTTGTTTCCGTGATCTCTTGTGAGATGTAGGTGCTGGTTCTGGGTGTCTCTGCAGCAGTGTTGCATTTCCCAAATGCAAACCACATCCTCCAGCACACAGCATCCTCAGGGGATGTTGCTACACAAACCAGTAGCAAACTGGGAGAGCAGCAAGGTGGGATGGATGTGAATGGCAGCTCCCTGCCCTGCCCACATCCTCTGAGGAGATGCCACTGTTCAACATATCCTCCCAAGCTGGTGATTTCCGAGATTAATTTTGTGGCTGGATCATGTTTGCAGAAGGAGCAAAAATCTGCAGCCTGGTGCTGGGCCAGGAGCGTCCTCCAGGTGAACAAATCATAAGGGTTTGTGGCACACAGCTTCAGCAGTCAGTTCTCTGTTTGGGTCGGTGTTTTGTGGGAGGTTCAGCAGCTCCGTGCACATTGATCCACCTTTCAGCAAGGAACCATGGCACATGTTGAGAGACAAGGCTATTCCTTCAGCTGGCAGTGGGAATATGGGCAGTGCTGTGAGCAGTGGTCACAAAGGGGATGGAGCTGCATCCCACGCTGACCCTTTCCTGGAAAACTGAAAATCCCCTTTCTGTAATGCATCTGGAGATGCCACCTGGAAAGGGCATTCCCAGCAGCTCGTTCTGTTGCAGTGCAGCTCATGGCAACGTTTAAGGTTTGTGGTGAATTTAGGTTTTGCAGAGAAAACTCAAGTCTGATGGGGAGCAGCTGGGGGAGCTGGGATGGTTGAGCCTGGAGAAGAGGAGGTGCAGGGGTGAACTTATGGCTCCCTGCAATGCCCTGAAAAGAAGCAGGTGGGGGTGAGGTGGGGTTGGTCTCTGCTCCCTCTAACAGCAATGGGATGAGAGGTGATGGCCTTAAGCTGCAATGGAACAGGTTCAGGTTGGATATCAGTGAAAAATTGTGAGAAAGAGCAACGAAGCAGGGGCACAGCTGCACAGGGAGGTGCTGGCGCCCTGGAGGGGCTCCAGAACCATGGAGATGTGGCACTTGGGGACATGGCCAGTGGGCACGGTGGGATGGGTTGGGATCCTAGAAGTCTTCTGTAATGATGCCATGAGGATAAAGGAGGATAATTGGAGGATAAAGATCCTGTATTCATCCAGGCGTGTAGCCCAGCTCTAAAATTAACAGGAATATTAAGAATCTTAATAATCAGCATTATGGAAGTGCAAGGAGGACTTGACAACAGGGCTTTAAGCCCTGGTGGTGTGGCTTAAAGTGTTTAAGCAGTTAAGAAGGCTGAGCTGGACTGCAAGGGACATCCTATTCTTTCCCAGTGGCCACAACTCAGCCTTCAGCTGATCTGCTGGCAGGACAAGGCAACGCTCCAGCAGCGCTGTGAGTTTGTCCTCTGCATGGCAACTTAATGAGCCGTGTGCTGCATTACCCGACTTTCTTATTCCAGGGTTTGGGAACAGGAGGATTCTGCTAACAAAGACATTTTCATTGCTGGATTAACTCCTGCCATATTAGGTGAGGGCTAAGACCCAAGATTTTATTAAAAATACACCATTTCCACGGAGCCTGGCGTTGGGCTGATTATCCTCTTATTCAAATAGCTGGGCAGCTATGGGGAAAGGAAGAACGGCCCAAGCCGCCCTGTGTCCATCTGGGTTGAGCGCCTCGAAGGCACAAAACCTTTTTTCTACCCTATTTGAGAACGGGCTGAGCCACAGAGGTTGGCAGCTGGGTGATGTGCTGCGACTGTGCTGCCCCAACAGAGGGAAACAGGAGGCAGGGGGGGTTCTTCCCAACCCAGCCTGCAGTTTGTGGCAAAAGAGACGGATTTTCCTGCAGAAATGGTAAATTTAGATCATTCCTCTTGAAAAGGGGGGTTGGAAGCTGGAGGGAAAGTTCTGCACAGAGCAGTCGTGCATCCTGATATGCAGTGCCAGAGCGTAATGATGTGGATTTGGTTGCTGATGACAGGCGGCTCTGACCTGGCAAACTCCATGGATGGGGAAAAAATGCAGGAGATCCCATGGAAATGAGGTGCAGAATGCTCCTGGGCTGAGAATTTGATTGCACTGCATGTAGGGCTGGTTGAATTCTGCTGTTCACAACCTGCCCAGTGCCCACTAGGTAGTGCATAGGTGTGTATATGTAAATATATAGGGATATATTACCCTCCTGGTTGCTACACCCATTTCTCTCACCCTTTCCTTCAGCATCCCATGTCTTTATTGGGCACGGGAGGGATGGGTTGATGGTTGGGCTGGATGATAGTGGTCTTTTCCAATCAATTTTATCTCTTTGCACAGAGATTTTGGGACAGATATACTCAGAGATGCCACACTCTTCAATAACTGCTTGGCACCTTCAATGTTTTGCTCAAAGTCCCTCTCATTTTTATTTTTGAACCCTGGCATCCTATAGAACCCAACAAATCAATCTCCTTTTCTTGCTGGGCCCTTTCTGCAAGGGCTTGGCTGGAGTTCATCTTTTCACAACGGTTTTTCCCCCCCTCCATCAGTGTCTCCAGCTGCTGAACGTCTCCGTTACATCCTGGGTGATGACGATGAGCCCCCCAACCCCACACTCTTCACAGAGATGGACACACTGCAGCACGACGGGGAGGAGATGGAGTGGAAGGAGTCAGCCAGGTGAGACAAGCCACCCCTTAAGTCAGAAATGCATCAGCCATAGCCAACCCCAGCTATTCCTAGCTGGAAACACTGCCCTGTGCAGTGAGTCAGTGGATAAGCATTGTTTCAATGAGGTTAAGTACAATCCTTTTGGCTTTTGGTCATGTCCAGTGCAGGGAAATGCAGAGAGCACAGCATTCTCTGGGTCGTTGCTGAAGACGTAGAGGAGGGAAGGAAGAATTCCCACCTTTCCCACATCTCCCCAGGCTGTGTCAATCCCAGAGCTGGGGCTCTTCCCCCCTGGATACACCTACATTTCCCCTCCTGCCTACTACGCCTCTTCCACTCATCCTTTCCCCCATCACAGGGACTTTGGGACAGTTTTACTTAGAATTTCCCTATTTCTCAGTAACTGATGTTGGCACATTCACTGTTTTACCCAAAACCTCTTTTTTTTTTTTTTTTTTTTTAACATAGCCTCCTAAATAGCTCTGCAAATCCCCTTTTCTCCTGGTTGCCAGCCCTGCACTAGGAGCAGCATTACAGAGATGCTGTTGATGATATATATTTTCCTCCCCATTTGGTATGGCTGTGTTACATGTGCACATCATCCCCCTTCCCAAAAGCACTCAACACACAAAAAAATCCCAATGCATTGGGCTTTTCATCAGGCACGATGTTGGCTGATGAAGGTTTCCAAATCCCTCCCATGAGAATGGAGTTCTCAGTACCCAGATTTCCTCTCTCCACTGAGGAGCAGTTCAACCTCTTGAGCTGCAGGAGAGCTGCTCCTTGGCACGGCTGCACTACCTGTGGTCAAACCCCGCTGTGGGATTTAGTCCCTGAGAGGGGAAACAAAGAAATGAGCACAGCAGGTGGGGGTTTTGCTGGAGCTTTTGCAAAGGCCATCGTGGGGTGCTGCTCCCAGGGCAGAGCAGACGTGCCTCAGGTCCCAACGCCATCCAGAGCAGCTCTCACAGCAGTGCATGCAAGCTAACCCACTTTCGGCAGGAAAATGGGGCAAAAGAGAAAGGAAAACCAACCTAATCGGCTTTGGGTGAGCAATGTGTCTTAGTGGTGCTATGGCTGGGGCAGGGAGAAGCTGGAACTTCCTCCCAATAAAAGCAGTGTTGTTTGGAAGGCTGCAGAAAGGGTTCCTGCGAATAAATTGGGATGAGGAGCTTTGGAGCCACGGATGCAGTGCTGGTCTTAGGGACAAGCTCTGGATTTCTGTCCTCTGCATATTCCATTCCTGGCACTCCCAGGTGGTATTTTGTGGCCTTTTTTCCTTGCGTTTTCTCTTTCCAGCAGCACTTTAATGCACCTCCTGCAGCTCACGCAGTCCCAGGCTCTCCATGAGCCATCAGAGACTCCCAGAAGCCATGCTCCTCCAGCACCCTTCTGTCTGTGCCCTCTGCAGCAGCAGGGATCCAAATCCACGTTATAGCAGTTAGAAGTTGCAAGGTTGAGCCTTGCCAGGACTAATCCATGGAGCCTGCAGACCTGCTTTAAAAAAAAAATAAAAAGGAATAAAAAGGCAGCTTTCTTCCCCAAACTGACGTCTCTCCAAGCGCTCTGTTCCCAGGGAGCTGAAAGAAATCAACCGCTGCTCCCAGATCTGCTTCAATGTCTCTGGCTTGTGAAACGAAGGAATGGAGGCAGAAGGGCTTATTTCCAAGGGTCAGGAGCTTGCATACCTTCTCCTCTCCCACCTTGGGAATGAATTGCATTGAATTTTGAGCATTGCTAAGATGTTAAAAAGATGCAACACTGTGGGTTTATGCATCCCTGCATGCATAGAGATGAAGTTCTGCCACTCTGTGTAAGTGCAGAGCCTGGCTAAGGCAAGGTCAGCTCTGTGGGAAAACCTCCCACATCAGTACCAGGAGTTTGTCAGCTGCAGGGCTGCGTGGTGGAGACAAGTTGGTTTTGCTCCACTCTGCAACTGCACAAGCAATGAGAATGAGGTGGCTTCATTTCTCTGTTCTCACCCTGAACAGCGAGCAAACCCTTTGCAGGAGGAGGTGATGAATTAACTCAGGTTTGTAAACTTCCTGAAGAAATGCAGTTCACTTCTTCCCCTCGCACAGCAGCTCCACTCCAGGCCCATTCCCAGCTCTGCTGCTGTCGTTTCAGGTGGATAAAGTTTGAAGAAAAGGTGGAGGAAGGCGGGGAAAGGTGGAGCAAACCCCACGTGTCCACGCTGTCTTTGCACAGCCTGTTTGAGCTGCGGACGTGCCTGCAGACAGGAACGGTGCTGCTGGATCTCGATGGTTACTCTTTGCCCCAAATCATAGGTATGAGTCTGCAGGTAGCAGCGACTCACACCAAGGGAAGTGAAGATGGCAGTTGAAAGCCATCAGATCGGTCCAGTAAGAGTCGATGGCTTTTTAGGTTTCTGGGAAGGGGGAGAAGGTTTTGCAGTGGGGTGACTCTCCCTCGTTTGATGCTTTCAGACGATGTCATTGAGAAGCAGATAGAGGATGGTCTGCTCAAACCTGAGCTGAGGGAAAAGATCAGCTACGTGCTCCTCAGGAAGCACCGCCACCAGACCAAGAAGCCAATCCACCGCTCCTTGGCCGACATTGGCAAGTCGGTGTCCTCCAACACAAGTGAGTGCTATAGGGGCGAAAGACTAATCGAACCATCTAGTAGGGTTGGCATCCCTGTTGCATCCCAATTGCATCCTTCAATCTTCACTTAGCAGTCCCTGGGGGAAGCAGATCTCAGGAGACGAAGCAGAAACGCCAACCATCTGTGGCATAAAACTGTTTACGGCAGCAGGAAAGACCCCAGAAGTTTTGCCACTCACTGAACGTGGCAGGTCATGGAAGCTAAAAGCCAGAGAAGTGTCTGCTGAGGTGGACAGAAGCATTGGTGGTCACTTGGCCAAGGGGCAAGCAGCCTACAGACAAATCCAGTCTGCTCCGTCACTGAACCTGCCTATTTCTGAGCCCTTATAAAAGGGGATTTGTTTGTTTTCACGCTAGATTATTTACTTAGATTTAAATGGAGCTCATTTGGTGGAGCCCAGGATTTGCCAGGCTGCAGCTGCTCTCTGGGCAGACACAAACAGCAGAACCCAAAGTGCACGTGGAAGAGGCTGTCAGTGAGCAATATATCCACCCCATGGGCATCCCGAGGTTTTACAGCACCCATCATCCACGTCACAGGACTAGATATTGGAGCTAATATTTGTCCAGAAGCTCTCAAAACAGAGCACAATTTGGAAATTTTGTAGTTACTCCCTGTAGATATGGAGAAGAGGGGTTTCTTTCATTCATTTCTTGTGTTTTGCTAAGATGATGGCATTGCTTTGACTTTGCAAGGAGGAACAACAAGGAGTAGCAAGGAGGAGCTACAAAGGTGGTTGATGGCAGGGACAGGTGTGTCCTCACGTCTCTTGTGCCAACAGGAAATCTTCAATACCAGAATAAATACTGCTGGCACACAGAAAAACAGGACGTACCAGGTTCCATCCTTATTTCCAGTTGCGTTGGTGTTGGGTTGTATAGAAAAAAGAGGACGGTTGCTGTGGTTGCAGCTGGTGTTTCAGAGAGAAGCAGTGCAGCCCTTCAAACCTGGAGCAGAAGGTTTTCCCCAAGGAAAACACTCTTTGGGAACTTTTTATTACGTTGGCCCACAGTGCCAGAAGCAGATGTTGGCAGGATGGCAGTGGAGGTTGACCCTTTGCACCAATATCCCACTACATGTTGTTGCCATGTGACAGATGGCAGCAGAGGGGTAGCTGGGCAGAATGGAACTCCTGGCATGGAAGTACAGATGAAGCAAAGGGCTGGAACTGAATTCCTCCATGTGGAAAAAATGGCCCCCATTGACATTTGCCAACACTTATGAATGTTTACAAAGAACAAACCGAATGTGAGCACAGTAAAAGTAGGACTGCATGGGGCAATATTTTGCTAGCAGTAATGCTGTCATAGCAGCTGTGCAACAGTGGAGCACCTCTGCTGGTGCAGGTTTTTACAAGGGTGGCATGCAAGCTCTTGTTCATCGCTGGTGAAAATCCACAGCTCACGGTGGTGATTTTGTTGGAAAACCATGATTTGTAGCTGAGAATCTGCTCCATCAGAGAGTGTTACTGTGCTCTTTGTGTCAGTTTTCATGGAAATAAATAGGAGGCATTACTTTTGGAGTGAGCTATGTAGAATTGCGGGCTTCAAAATCAAAATGTGAAGCACTGGTTCTTTGGGAACAGCAACTGCCATCTGAACCCAGCGATGGCCTCAAAGAGAGCCTTGCCCAGGCTCTGGGGGGGGTGCAGGCTCTTTGCACGGAGAGCACGCGAGGCTTAAAGCAGCAAAGTCAATTTCTCGCTAATGGAAAAACTACTATGGGTGGAATAAATTGCAGATGAGTTCAGAGGCAAAAGCAAACTGCGGGTGTAGCGGTGCCATAAAGGCCACCCCAGCACCAGGAGGCCGATGACGAACCTCCTGCCCCCTCCCTGTGGTTCCCCCTTCTTCTCTATCCTTTCTTTTCCCAGGTCGCAGCCCCGTCCGCAGCCCAGCTGCAGGTGCTGCCTTCCATCGCTCCACGGAGGACCTTCGGATGCGGCAGAGCGCGAGCTACGGCCGCCTGCGTAAGCTGGGGTGGGCAGCAGGGAGCTGAAACCATCCGAAAAAGGAGCAGGGAGGGGAGGGGGGGGAACAAAACTGATCTGCAATGTGAGATAGAGTCCTGCCATACACCCCTCTTTGGCCACCAATGCGTTGTGCAGCTGTAGGATGGCTGGTGTTAGCAAAGCTGCTGTTGTTATTGAGCTTTTATCTTTGTGCAAGCCTGGCTGTGCTAAATAATGATCTGTTCTCACTGAAGTCACGGCATCACAGAATCACAAGGTTGAAAAGGATCTACAAGATCATCCAGTCCAACTGTCCTCCCATTAGCCTTGCTTCCTCAAGCCACTAAACCACATCTCGTAGCTCCTCAACCAAAGTCCTCCTGCCCCGTTTTGTTCTTCCAAGTGGGGCTGAAATTCAGCTGCACAACGTATGGAGTTTTTCTCACCCTGCTTCTTTCTTGTCTCCAGGCCACGTTCAAAGCCGAAGCATGAATGATATCTCAGACACACCGAGCACCGACCAGGTATAATGCCCAAATTTTTGTGTGATGTAATGAGGAGCATCTCTAACACAACTGGCTGCTGTGGGCCTGCTTGCAAACGAGCTGTGATGTGTGGGGACTCCGTGAGAGTTAAAGTCCATGTGAGCATTGTGCAGTCAATAACCACACAAATTACTAATTAGTGAAACGAATACGTATTGATCCTTGTTCATTCATGGGGAAGCTGTCCCAGAAACAACCATAGGATTACAAAATCCTTTACTTTGAAAAAGACCTTCAAGTTCATCAAGTCCAGTCATCAACCTGACCTATCAAGTGTTTCTTTATGGAAAGAGTGACTGGGTGTTGGAACACACACCAGGGAAGTGGTGGAGTCGCCATCCCTGGAGATACGTAGGAGATGTGCAGATGTGGCACTTAGAGATGTGGTTTAGTGGTGGAATTGTGGAGGTAGGGGGATGGTCGACTTGATGGGGTTGGATATTAAGAAAAGTTTATTCTCAAGAAGGGTGTTGAGGCACTGGCAGATGCCTGGAGATGTGTTGTGGTCACCATCCCTGGAGGTGTTCAAGAAAAGGGTAAATGTGGCACTGAAGGACGTGGTCAGCGTGCATGGTGGGATGGGTTGGGCTTGGGGATCTCAGTGGTCTTTCACTGCCTTAATGATTCTACGTGTGGTGAAAACATAGGAAAGGAAATGGGTTTGACAGTGCATGTGTGAACACATCCAAAACAGTGCCTGCTGGGTGCAGGCAGCTTGCTCGTGGTAAATCCCAACCAGTACTAGGGGCTGCAAACAAGAATACAGCCCAGAGAGGTTTAAAGCTGTATTTAAAATCTGTTGTCTGCAAGAGCAGTGCAGTAATTAGGCATGCTTCCTGTGCCATCCTGCCAACATATGGCTTACAGGATGGAGCTTGCAATTCAGTCCTGGGAAATACATTTGATGTTTTCCTACAGCTTTCAGTGTTTTGTGTATTTGACCTGAGGCATCTGGTGGATATATTTGAAGTACAGCTGCTGGAGCCAGAAGCAATGCTGACTGGGGGAAACATGGCACAAGGGCTAAAACTGTGCAGGTTGAGTACAAAATCTGTCAGCTGTGAGCTAATTAGCCAGCCCAGAGAGTGGGGATGGAAGAGTCTGGCAGGGATTTGCAGGGTACAGTGTGGTGTAAGTGGTTGCCTTGCCCCAAGGGACATCCTCAATGCTCTTATCTGATGTGATGCAATGGATGGAAATCCCCATTTTCCTGGGTTGCCTGAGCATAACGCTTTGGGGCTCTTCATGCCATGGTAACACCACCAAGCTTGACCTCACCCTTTAGTGCTGGCTTTGAAATATGTCATCGTCTGCCAAAAGGGATTGTGTCCCCTCTGCCTGCTTCTCTTGCTCGCTACCTTCCAGCACGTGGCACGTCCCCAAACCCAGGCACTGGGCATGAGGAGGGAGCAGCAGGATGAGGAAGCCATGGTGCATGAGAGACAGCTCACAGAAAGAAGTTTTTGCAGTGCACCTTCCTATATTACAGCTGCAACGAAGCAAGCAAATTGCCCTGCAAGGGACCCCAAATACCAGCCTCCAGTGGTGGGATGCAGAGAGTTAATTCCAAAATATGCAAAGCATGTAGTACCAAGAGTGCTGGACATAATCACTCTGTAGGCCTGCTACAAAGGGACTTGTTCAATGTTACATGAAGCTTAGTGGCCACTGTTAACTCCTGCTCTTGCTTGTTCCAAGCTGCATTGGAGGAATTGGTTTATTATTATTTTTCTTTTCTTTTTCTTTTTTTTTTTCCTTTTTTTTTTTTTTTTTCCATTCGGGTTTAAAGGATTAGAAAGGGAGAGCTTGCTGCCCGACTCACATGCCTCCCCTCATGCTGGCATATAGATTATAATAACACCCTGCCTCGGTTTGTATTGAACCATTTTGGGCTAATAATGAAAGAGCTGCAGGGGAGAAGAGACCCAGGGAAAAAAATCCATGGTGGAGGTTTCCTGCTTGCATTATCCATTCCTGCTCTGAGGATGGAATGTGGGCAAACGAGCTACAAAGACGGAGCTCAATCCACCTGTGCAAAGCAGCAAGTGGTGGCTCAGCCTTCCAGGGGAGCCTGGGGCTACGGGGCTGCAAGCAGACTTAGAGAGACGCCTGCAGGCTTCCCACAGAATCAGTATTTTTGGCTTAGATTTTATGCAGTCAGTCTGGGGATTGCCGTGGACTTTCCTTGCTTAGACCCCAGCACAGCAAAGCACCTTTTCCAAAACACGGAGTGGCACGTTTGCATTAAGCAGCCTGGAGCGCGTGCTCCCAAGTTTATCTTGGGCTTGGAGCTCCTGTTGAAATTCACAGATTCAGCTTTACGAATTCTCCCTGTTTTATTTGTGGAAATGGCCCTCGCATCCCTTGGGAATCCCAGGAGCATCAGAGAGCTGAGGTTGAAGCCTGCAGCCCAACCTGGTGCTGCAGCTTTAGTGTTTGTAGTCAAGGTACAGGAGAGGAGGACAGGTTGGATTTTAGCAACCGCTCGCTTCCCTACCTCATCTTCCCCAACAGCTGAAAAACAAGTTCATCAAGAAGATCCCCAAGGATGCGGAGGCCTCCAACGTGTTGGTGGGAGAAGTGGAATTCCTTGAGAAGCCCTTCGTAGCGTTCGTGCGGCTGCTCCAGGCAACCATGCTGGGAGGGGTGACGGAGGTGCCCGTCCCCACCAGGTGAGCCTGGTTCTGAAGCACTGGCTGGTCTCACAACAGGGGATTTGGCAGTGTGAGGATGCCAACACGATGCCACTCCCTTCCCAGATTCCTCTTTATTCTCCTGGGCCCTGCAGGAAAAGCCAAATCCTACAATGAGATCGGCAGAGCCATCGCGACCCTCATGGTGGATGATGTGAGTAAATGCCAAACCTGGCCCTGCTGGGAGCCCTCTTGCTCAGAGCTAAGAGAAAAATGCAGTTTGCATCCTATTGCTCAAATGAACAAACTTTAAACATCCATAACGACGTGGGGGGGGACATATGGGCTCTGTCCCCAAACTGACAGCTCTCTTGACCCTTAGCTCTTCAGTGACGTTGCTTACAAAGCCCGAGATAGAGAAGACCTGATTGCTGGCATAGATGAATTTCTGGATGAAGTCATTGTCCTGCCACCTGGCGAGTGGGACCCCAACATTAGGATCGAGCCACCCAAAAAAGTGCCCTCAGCTGAGAAGAGGTGAGTGGGAGCCGTGGGGTTGGCCCCAGCCCTGTGGTTGTCCCCATCTCTCTCGTTTTGGAGATGCTTGTCCTCATCCCTGTGTGTAACCTCTGCAGTAATAATAATTCCCACAGGAAATCAGTTTTCTCATTGAATGAAGTGGGGCAAATGAATGGCACAGCTGGAGGGGCAGGTGCTGGGAGCGGTGGAGGAGGCAGTGATGATGGGGAGATGCCCGAAGTGCATGAAATTGGGGAAGAGCTCGCGTGGACTGGGAGGTGAGCATCACCTGGCCACCCAAAAACCCCAGAGGGTGCTGTCACCCATCAGCGTCTCCTGCTGCTCACCCTGTGGCTTCCAAGGGTGCAGAGGGGTGAATTCCTAAAGGGAATTTTGTACAGTGCTGTACGCATTTTGGATCTCATCCTTGGTTTTATTTCCACAGGTTCTGTGGTGGCCTCTATTTGGATATCAAGAGGAAGCTTCCCTGGTTCCCAAGTGACTTCTATGAAGGCTTTCATATCCAGTCCATTTCTGCCATCCTCTTCATCTACCTGGGCTGCATCACCAATGCCATCACATTTGGGGGTTTGCTTGGAGATGCAACAGACAACTACCAGGTGGGGTCCAAGGGCAGGGGTCACTTTGGCTTAGCAAAGGCAAATGGGGATGAGATGGAATGGAGCGGGAGCCGTGCCAATCTTTGATGCTAGGGGTGGAAATTCATTCCAATGGAAATTCCACCCCAAGTCATAGAATAGAATCATAGAATTGCTCAGGTTGGGAAAGACCTTAAAGATCATCAAGGCCAACCACATTCCAACAACCCACCACTAAATCATGTCCCTGAGCACCACATCCAGATGATTTTTAAGCACATTCAGGGATGGAGGCACAACCACCTCCCTGGGGAGCCCATTCCAGTGCTTAACAACCCTTTCTGTAAAGCTCTTCCTGATATCCAAGCTAAACCTCCTCTGGGGAGGCTGTCCCCAGATACTTGGAGGATGGGAAAGCCCATATCAGCGACAATACCAAGAGCAAGGGAACATGATCCCAGGCCACCCTATGTCAGTCCAAATAGGAGTCCGTAATTCCCATCTCTACCTGGGGTATCCCTGGGGATGTAACCTGGCACTGCCCCACATAACCCTGGGTGTAATCTGTTCCCAGGGTGTCATGGAGAGCTTCCTTGGCACAGCAATGGCAGGTTCCATGTTTTGCCTCTTTGCTGGACAGCCGCTCATCATCCTCAGCAGCACCGGCCCCATCCTCATCTTTGAGAAGCTGCTCTTTGACTTCAGCAAGTAGGTGCTGAGTGATGCCAGAGGGATTGGGAACTCCGTTACCGGGATGGGGTCTGACCCCCAACCCAACGTGTTCCTGAGCTGCTCTCATTTTCTGCCTGCCTTCAGAGGTAACGGCATCGACTACATGGAGTTCCGCCTCTGGATCGGCCTGCACTCTGCCCTACAGTGCCTTATCCTGGTGGCCACTGACGCCAGCTTCATTATAAAGTACATCACCCGCTTCACAGAGGAAGGCTTCTCCACCCTCATCAGCTTCATCTTCATCTACGATGCCATCAAGAAGATGATAGGGGCCTTTAAGTACTACCCCATCAATTCGGACTTCAAGCCAGACTATGTGACCATGTACAAATGCGAGTGCGTTGCTCCTGACCCAGGTGAGTACAAACCTTTCTCAGCGTTGGATGGGGATGGTGAGGGGAGGTGGGTGCCCGCAGGGGGTCCCGCTGTAGGTAGATCCCAACTGGATCATCAGCCAACGACATTCAAGGAGCTACCAGTGAGACTGGGGCAGAGAGACCTCATCATCCTCCATCGGGGGTGATTTGGGGCAAGGTGATGGAAATGGAGCCTATCCCATGGCCAAGCATGTCAGTGCTTGCTGGGATGTGTTGGAGAGCCCAGAGCAGCTGGACCTGGATGGATAAAAAGATGGAAAGAAAGATTTTTATTTATTTATTCATTTTCCTTGGATCACTGATTCCACCCTGCTGCCAATGGAAACTTCTTTCCAGAAAACACACTGAGTCCTTTCCTGTTTCTGGAATGCCGTAAGGATATCCCAATGGGTTTGGAAAAACTCTTGGACTTTTTTTCTTTTTGTTTGTTCGTTTGCTTTCCTTTTTTCTTACTCCTCTTCTAAAAAAAGAGGCCACAAGGCTCTGAGCAGGCAGTCTTTTGGCATCTCCTCTGGTTTTGATCCAGTTTCTACTAAGAGGAAGAAGCTGCAATTTCTTATCAAAACAAGCTGTTCTTTGGGGGAAGTGAAGCAAAGTCATTTTCCAGACATAGCTTTCTCTGATGGTGAAGAGGACTATAATTCACTCTGCCTTTTGCCACCAATACCTCTATTTGCTCCTGGATAGATGTGCAATGATCCCAAATCCACATCGTGCAGCTCAAACGCTCCCAGTGACGGTCCCAGTGTGGAGCTAATGCCAGTGACCACTTCTCTCAAATGGGCCAAATTTATTTAAAAAGTAGAAAAGCAAACGATCTGTGGGGCATATCAGCTGCAGGTGGAGGAGAGAAAGAGGGGTGACAGCAAAGAAACAAAAGCTTCCAACACCTGCCATATAACCTGCCCCAATGCGTCCATCGCTTCAAGAAGAGATCTGACATGCCATGATGGAAATAGCATTCAACCCCTTGTTTGATGGGGTTTTGTGGTTGTTGTTCTTTTGACTCAGTTCCCATTTACTCACCGTGCACTGAACGACTCGATCCCATCAGGTTTTGGATGGAAGCTCCCAGCGATGGCGCTTGTCCTTTTGGAAGCCAGACTCCCCCAGTGTTGGCCAGCTTAGCCCAAGTGCAACCCCCAGGGCTGAAACATCACAGCCTCAGAGAGTTCTCTCCCTTCCAGAGCCCCCACCCCAGCCTCTGCCCAGAGCAAGCTCCCCTGTTGGCACCAAGAGCCATCCACAGCCCCAAACCTCCAACCTCTGAGCAATCCGGCCCCTCTTCCTCACCTTTGCTGCCCTGGGCACCAAAGCAATGATGGATTTTCCATGCATCTAGATGTTGAGAAGTTGTGTTTATTCTCCCCTCCATACTCTATTTTTTTTTTATTATTATTCTTTTTTTTTTTTTTTTTTTTTTTTTTTAAGTAGTTCTGATTTTTTATTATTATAACTGATTTGTACCATATTTGTCTCTGCTGCACACATCAATTTGGGCTGATTTCAATCTCAAGTGAGTATCACCTTCTAAATATTAAAGCTCTTTTAATATTTGATACTCGTACCGCCTCCAATGGGGCTTTTGTTGTTATTTTTTTTCATGTATTTTACTCTTCTCTCTGCTCCAATAGAAGGGTTTATGTAGAGCCTTTACAGGTTCCCATGTTCCATACTGCCAATGCTATGCCATTCTTTGGGTTGTAGAAGTAATAAAAAAAAGAAAAAAAATCTGATTTCTGGAAAAGCAAAAGGTTATGGAGGGAAATAATAATGATAACAACAACAAATGTTTTAATGCTGTAAACAGGGCTGGGTTTGCCAGCACTGCTTCCTGGAGCCTGGTTCCAGCAGCCCCCAGCATCTCTGCTTCTAACCCAGCAATTGCTTCTCCTTCATTAATTCTCTGCACCCGGGAAGGCTGCAGCAAGGTGGAGCAGCCAAACTCCCACCTGACCACAGGAAGAGGATGGACCCCAGGGACTGGGGGGGAGATCAACCCCAGACCCCATGTAATGCAGCACGAGGAGCTCCCGACACCGCGGAGCTGCGTTGCCTGAAGAGCAGAACCTCTCTGTGCTGGAGGAGAAGGTGCCATGGTTAGAGAGGAGAGCCCAGCAGGTTGCCTTTTACTGATTGCTTTGCAGTGAGCCACAAAAACACCTCTCTAAAAAAAATAATATATATATATATATATACATACATAAAATAACGCCAATGCCAAGCTATGCCAACAAATTGGGCGTTACTGGGTTCCACCTCTCCAAAATGGACAGGCTGCTTTCTTGGTCTTTATTCTCCCCCCTTCCACCCTTTGGATTGCACCTCTGACCTGGGTGGCTCCAGGGGGAGTGCATGGGATTAATCAGGGAGAAGTTACTGTGGGGTTAGAAACAGGGTGTGCTCCCCAAACCTTGGTCAGCCCTTGGGTGTTTGACCGCTGCACGGGGCTTCAGAGGACGTGCTTGGCCCCACGTTTGCTATTACATCCCCCTGTCTAGGCTGAGCCATGCTTCTCTTCATGGAGCCTGGCCAATTTTTAATGCAGGAACCTCTCTGTTAGCCAAGAACCTTAATAACAAACTTCTTTCCTGCAGCCAACATGACACTGTTCGATGCTTCAGTTCCAGTAGCACCAAACACCACTAACGTGTCTCTGGTAAGCGGGGTTGTGTGCTCCCGTGGGGGGAGGTCTGCCATGGCTGCACTGAGGGCTGGCACCTGGGTTGAGGTTTGGGGGAATGCTTTGCAACGGTTTGGGCTCACAGTTTGACTCGGCAGCACCAAATCCCCACCTTTGAGCCCAAATTAATGGCGTCTCTGGGGTCTTCCCACAGTTCCGGGGTTGGAGCAGCTCCCATTGGAAATTCCCCTTCCTTGTACACTACCATTGCTTAACGCTAATTTTGATTTTTCTTTTTTTTGGGGGGGGTTCTCCCCAGTACAATGCTATTAACCTCACAGCTCTGGATTGGACTCAGCTGAGTAAGAAGGAGTGTCTCAAGTACGGCGGCAGCTTAGTGGGGAAATCCTGTAAATTCGTGCCCGACCTGGCCCTCATGTCCTTCATCCTCTTCTTTGGGACCTACTCCATGACTCTCACCTTGAAGAAGTTCAAATTCAGCCGCTATTTCCCCACCAAGGTAAGAACAGCACCAACATCTGCAGGATTTTGCCCCAATCTTTCCCAAAGGTAGGAAAAACGGGAGCTGCTGGTCTCCTTGCTGGGTGAGAAAATAAATCCGTGTTTCTCTTTTACAAGAAAAGGAGATGTTGGTATCAATAAGGACAATCCTCTCCAAGCTTTCAGATGCTGCTTGGGCTCTTGTGTGCTGGATATCCCAATGCCATGCGATGCAAAAGGGGGAAAAATGCTTTTTGTGAGTTATGCCCATCCATGTGCAGAGCTGGAATGCCAGGGGGAAGCATCAGACACGGGAGCAAATTCCTCCATCCCATTAATTGCCCTTTCTGCCCCCATTTCCCATCTGCCTCCAGGTTAGGGCCTTCATTGCTGACTTTTCCAATGTCTTCTCCATCCTGCTGTTTTGTGGTGTGGATGCCTGTTTCGGCCTGGATACCCCGAAGCTGCACATCCCCAGTATCATCAAGGTTTGGCCGCACTGCTGTGGTCTGTTCCTCTCCACTGCTCTCTCTTCAGCTTCTCAGTGCTTTTGGGGGGGACATGGTGGTCCCCTTCTTTTTGGGGCAAAAAACGTGGTGTCTGAGTGCCTTCTGAAATACTGCTTGGCGTTTCGGGGGGAATATTCTAATTCTGTGACTTCTCTTCCTTCTTTTTCTTTCCTTTCCCCTCTCTCTGTTCTTCCCACCTCTCACTCCGGCAGCTCCGTAAGCTCATTAGCGATTTCTCTATCTTTATGTCCATACTAATGTTTGTGGGGCTGGATGTGCTTTTCGGACTGAACACCCCAAAGCTCCAAGTGCCTACTGACTTTAAGGTAAAAAGCAATAAATCTCTTTCTGGAAGTGTTGCTGAAAACATCTCTTCCCCATCAGTGGTGTGGGGCTCCTCCCCTGTGCGAGGGCAGCTCGGTCCAGATGAGCATCTGGGGAGTATTTGGGGCTGCAGCACTTGTCTTTAGGGGTGGATGAACATGGGATAAAGTGATGCTTATAAGGAATGGGGTGTGAGGTGATGTGGGGCTTGCCAAAATTTCCAAGCCTAGGATTCTTCTCGGCTGTGGCATGCAAACTGCTCTCTCCCTCCAGCCCACGCGTGTGGACCGAGGGTGGTTTGTCTTTCCCTTTGGGAAGAACCCATGGTGGGTGTACCTGGCCAGCGCGCTGCCTGCCCTGCTCGTCACCATCCTCATCTTCATGGACCAGCAGATCACAGCCGTCATCGTCAACAGGAAGGAGCACAAGCTGCGGGTGAGTCGGGATGCATCCTCACATGGGATCGTAGAGTCATGGAATTTGGGTTGGAAGGAACCCCTTGAGGGTCATCTGGTCCAACTCTCCTGCAGTGAACAGATCCATCAGTGCTCAGAGCCCTGTCCAGGCTCATTGAGCAATAGGATGTCTTTGGTTGGAAGGGACCTCAAAGATCATTTGGTTCCGACCCTCCTGCCTAGTGCAAGGTTCCCAACCACTAAATCAGGCACCAGATCAGGCTGCCCACAGCCCTGTACAACATGAAATGGGTCATCACCACTCTGGGCAGCAGTGCCATGGCCTCAATGTCCTCTTAGTGAAAAACTTCCCCGGCATCTAATCTAAATCTCCCCTCTTGCGCTTGGCCGTACTGAACTTCATTAAGTTCCCATGGGCCAACTTCTCAAGCCCAACCAGGTCCACCAGGATGCCATTCCTTCCTTTTATTGTGCCAGCTGCACCCACTCAGATCAGTGTCATCTCCAAACCTGTTGAGGGTGCTCTCAATTCCGCTGTCAGTGTCACTGATAAAGATGTGAAAGAGCTCCGGTCCAAAGAAGGGTGCCCAATCCAGGGGTAATGCAGGGCACTTCATGGGCTGCAGAGTGCTGCCAGGGGAAATCTCTGCCTTGCTGGGCCCTGTGGTGTGCAGAGCTACCTCCCCACACCCCCCTGTGACCCCTGCACTGTGTTGCAGAAAGCAGCAGGCTACCACCTGGACCTCTTCTGGGTGGGCATCCTCATGGCAGTGTGCTCCTTCATGGGGCTGCCCTGGTACGTGGCAGCCACCGTCATCTCCATCGCCCACATCGACAGCTTGAAGATGGAGACAGAGACCAGCGCTCCTGGGGAGCAGCCCCAGTTCCTGGGGGTCAGGTGAGGGGGGCTCAGCCGTGCTCTGCCCCAGTGTTGTGGGAACCCATCGGCACAGCATCTCCCCCCTCTTTCCCCACCCCAGGGAGCAGAGGGTGACGGGCATCATTGTCTTCGTGCTCACAGGGATTTCTGTCTTCCTGGCCCCGATTCTGAAGGTAAAACATCCCCCACTGCCTCATCCCTGCTTTGCAGGTGGTTGGGGTGGATTTTTTTCCCCCTGTTCGTCCCCCAGCATTTGTCCCCCTCCCCAGGAGTGAGCTGCTGCCTTCCTTGGGGTAAGGGCCGTGTTTTTCCATGTCCCCAGTACATCCCCATGCCAGTGCTGTACGGTGTCTTTCTGTACATGGGCGTCGCATCGCTGAACGGCATCCAGGTGAGCACTCCTCCTCTCCTTTTGTGTACCCTGCCACAAAAGGGCCCCGCACTTGATCAGAAATCAGAGAATCGCAGTATCGTTGTGGTTGGAAGATCCCCAACCCATCCCAGCATCCCCACTGACCACATCCTTCACTGCCACATCTCCACGGTTCTGGAACACCTCCAAGGATGGTGACTCCACCACCACACTGGGCAGCTGTGCCAGCGCCCAACCAGTCTTTTGGAGAATAAATTTGTCCTCATATCCAACCTGAACCTCCCCTGGTACAACTTAAGGCCATCACCTCTCTTCCTAATGCTGTTACTTGGGAGCAGAGTCCAACTCCTTCCTCTCTACACCTCCTCAAAGATGAGGATTTTGGACCCCACAACTTTTCCATCCCCAGCATTTCCAGCCACGTGGGGCAGCAAATATCCAAACCCCTCTGTGAAACATCACAGAGCCCCAGCTGCCCCATTTGTGGCACAGAAAGAGGATTTCTCCGGGCAACTGGGAGCCTGCATGGGGGCAGTGGGGTTGATGGCTCACATCAGTCTTCATCCCACTCCAGTTCTGGGACCGCTGCAAGCTCTTCCTCATGCCAGCCAAGCACCAGCCCGACTACGTCTTCCTGCGGCACGTTCCGCTGCGCCGCATCCACCTCTTCACGCTGGTGCAGATCATCTGCCTGGCCGTGCTCTGGATCCTCAAATCCACCGTGGCTGCCATCATTTTCCCTGTCATGGTGAGGCTCAGCACTGCAGCGTTCCCCAGGCGGTTCTTGCTCGTTTTCTATTGCAAAAAAAAATCACACTGACTTTCTGATTTCCCATGGGCATCGCCCTTATTGCAGCCTTGCCTGCAAGATGCTGGGGTTGAAGCAAATCTCGGCAAGTGGTGGCCCCCAGTCCTCACTCTCCCATCCCTCCCTCTCAGATTTTAGCCCTGATCCTGGTGCGGCGACTGCTGGACTTTGTCTTCTCCCAGCATGACCTGGCCTGGATTGACAACATCATCCCTGAGAAGGAGAAGAAGAAGGAAGATGACAAGAAGAAGAAGAAAAAGGGCAACAAAGGGGACAGCAGCAGTGATGAGGAGGTGTGCAGCTGAGGGGGCGGGGGGGAAGGTTGAGACAGCACAGACATGGGGAGGGGAAGGGTCCTACTGAAACCCCCAGGGCTGCAGTTTGGGGAGAAGGTCTTTGGGTTTGAAAGGGCAAATGAGTGCAATTTGGCCTCACCTCGTTCCAAAAGCTAGCTGGCAGACTGCTGGGCTCAGTTGGGACAGTGGGTTTCTACGGGGCCTCCTTTCTCAGCTGGAAGTGTTTCACCTCCGTGTCCTTCCCAGGAAAGAGGTCCCCCACCTGGAGCTCTGCGTTCTGACTCCTCTCCGAATGGTTCTGACATGGATCGCAGGTGAGCAGCACCCACAGCTCCAAAGCTCACCCTCATGTCACCCCATTCTGAGAGGTCCCCCATCCACACCATGAAACATTTCCAGGCCCAGCAGCCAATGCTTCCCACTGAGCATCACTTTTGCCACTACCTTGAGCCAGTTCCCATCAGTCTTTGGGCAATTCTGAAATGCTGAAGTATATTTTCACAGCATCCTTTATGACTCTTCAACTATTTTTTCCCAGTAGTAGCAATATCCGGAGCCCTTCCATGGGGGAGTTCTGGGCTATTTGGGGAGCAGGTGGGCGCCGCGCTCACCTCCATGTCCCCCTCCTCCTCCTCTGCAGCATTACACTCCACCTGAAGATTTCATGCCCATCATCTCCTGCATTTAATTACTCCCGAAGCCCCATCTGTGCTGTGCCCCAGGTGAAGATAGAGATGGAGTCAGACTATGAGGACACCGACACCGAAAAGGCACCGCGGGACATGGGCAGTGAGACCACGCTATAGTTCCCTGCAGTGCTTCCTCTAATTTATATATATATATAGATATTTATATATTCATATATATATATAAAGCAAATTGGACATATTTTTCTACATGAGACTGAGGAGAGCGCTGGCCCCCGAGGCTGCTGCTCCTGTAGTTCTTACCGCTGTCCCATTTCCTCCCTTTCTGTTGGGCGAAGGCACCGGCGCTGATGGCAAAACGGGGCTCAAAATGTGGAAATGAGCATTTTTGGCCTCTGAACCACAGCTGGGCTGGAGAAGCCAAAGGCAGCTGGGGGTGGTGCTGGGGACCGTCCCAGCCATCCCATCAGGGTCCTGCTGTAGGGGAGGGGTTCTCCTGCCCAGGGGGGCTCAGCACAGAGGCAGGGGATGAGGATGCATTGGAGGCTGAGGACTGGCAGGAGGAGGGAAAGCTCAGGAGCTGCAGTGCCTGAGGTTGGGTGTGTTGTGGGAGCACAGAGCTTGATCACTGCTGCAGAGAACTGGGAATGCTTTCCATAAGGAACTGGGCAGCAGAGCTGAGCACGGCCATGCCTGACCCCGTGTCACTGCCCCAGCAAGGCGCAGTGCTGGGTCCCAAAATCCAGTAACGGGGCAGGAGCCGTTGCTGCACCCAGCCAGGCCCTTCCTGCACCTTCTCCTTGCCCCATACACACCAAGGAGCCTCCCAGCTCCTGGACAAGGGAGTCTGCACTCCTCAAGCTCCTCCACCCCCATTACACACACATGGTTTAACAGCAAACACCCCCCCACGGAACCCCAGGATGGGGCTTCTTCTGCCTTTATTTTAAGGCTGTAAAAAGCCCTCTCTCTTCCCCCAGGCAGAAACAGCCTACCTGGTATTTATAGGAGCTCTGTGCTCTTGTCAGCCAGCAGTTCCTGGGACACTGACTAAATATTGCACCTGGTCTGAACCTCCACGTGGGACAGCCCAGTTCTTTGTAAATAGTCAAGTCAAACAAGAAGGACTTGAATGCAATTTCATGTTTATAGCAGCGTTTTTCTGGTCCAAGAACACCTATGGAACCATGGTGAGCTTAATAAGACAGCATTACTCTGGTCACCACTTTAGCTTGACGTTAACATTAAGAGCTATTGCAGCTTGGGTGCACCGTGTCTATTTTTTAGTATTTTGTACCAATCTCATGCGTGGTAGCTGAAGCATGGCACAGGTAGGTTTCTGCTTGTAATCACTGCACCGTGGTTAATTTGCTTTATCCACTATGTCAGCTCTACTGCACAGCAGCCCTGGAAAGGCTTCATGGACTCTGGGGGCTGTTCCATAGGTCGCAGCTGAAGCCTCAGCTCAGATCCTTCTAGAACACAGCTTGTTTCGATTTATCCATTTTGCAAGTCTCACACATGGTTTATACTTTTTGTATATGAAATACTGGAGCGTCACAGATTTGCCAGCCCCGTTACAGTACTACTTTTAGCCATTTTGTATTTACCAGTGATACAATCCAATAAATCTCACTTAAATTAGTCTCAGCTCTCACTGTGTTTCTGGTGCAGCCTCAGCCCCTTGAACCTCAGCTTCCCTTTCCAGGTGCTCCCTGGTCAGCACCTGTATAAGCATTCTCCCCTCCAGGAAGAGCAGTTAAAGGTGACTTTGCAGATGGCTGCAGCTCTTGCACAGCAACAGACCTTCAGCTCTGCAGCAAAGCTTGCCTGCACCCAGAAAGGTGGGATCAGTCTTCCCAGGGATACGTGACCACAGGTAAGGGCAACTGTAAAGAAAAAATTATTAGTTCTTTGTTTGCTCTTCCACTATCAGCTGTTGTTTCTCAGTTCAGAGCCATAGCGCAGTTGCATTTTGGTCAAACTCAGAGAAAGGTTGAGCCATCCCTGCTCTGAGAGCACAGGGAGCTCACAGTGCAAGTGTGGGAACTTGTCAGGGAAGTACAGAACTTGCTGAGCAGTGATTCCAGGAATCAAGCAGCATTCCTCTACCCCCATTCATTCCTGCTTTATTCAGAGTCAGCCCCACTCAGTCCTTCCTCCCTTCATGCTACAGTCCAGGAAGCTCCCCATGTACCCAATACAGACACACCAACCGTCCTCCATTGCTCTTTGGTTGAAGAAAAAGTTTTTAAAAGTCACCATACAAACAGGAACAAACAAAAAAGCTTAGCTGCACACGATGAACATGGTACATCAGCTCTGCCACTGCCCAGAGCCCCAGCCAGGTTGAGAACACGGCTTTTTCCAGTCGCTGCTTCTACAGAAGAGCTCAACTCCAACTGAACACCCATCACAGAGTTAAACGCTTCAGAGCAAAGTCTGAGCTGACTGAGCATCTGTGAGAACAGAACCACGAAGGCCATTCTTTTTGCACTGTGGAGCACAATCCACTCCACTGCCCCCAGGCCTGCTAACGCTGCAGCAAGCTCTGCACACCCAGAGGGTCTCCCCTGCTGCTCAGTCCCTGCCAGAACAACACAGTCTGCAAGGCTGGCTCCACTAGAGAAGTGCTGGTTTAAAAAGCAGCTGTGCTAGAAGGCCAGGAGTGTAGGTGCATATGCCTTATTACAGCTAATCCGCATATGCTTCAGCTTCAAATAAATACCTATGACCTCAGAATAGTAAATATCACCTCTGTACAATAAATAAAGTATTGCATTTTCTATCGGCCTGTCTAGGAGTCATCTTGGAATGTTGTTTTCAGAGCTAAAAAGAGAGTCCGGTGTTAAGCAGTTAAGGCTTCCAGTGCTTTGGGTTTCAACAGCTTTTTGGCAGCAATGATGGTGTTCTTCATCAGCATGGCAACTGTCATGGGCCCAACTCCCCCAGGGACAGGAGTGATGTAACTGGCTTTCTTCTTCACCCCTGCAGGAAGGACAGAGAGAGTTCACCACGCAAGTCAAGTGCAGTAGGGCTTATCAAGCCAGCTGGTCAGCATGCAACCATAGCCAACCTAATATTATTGAATTCCTTCATGACTATTAGTTAAAAAATACATATATATTAGTCTCTTAATTTAGATGTTTGCCCCCTTTGGCCAGGGCAGCACAGAGCACACCGCATTCTGACCATCCCCAAGCTCACATCAGAGCCCACGCTGGGGAAAAAGCAAGGTCTAAATAGCCAGATTTATGCAACACATTCTGAGTATGAGACCAGATTCAGGCCTGATGCATGCTCTTGAGAAGAGCTCCAATGAAGTAACAGTGAGCGTTTGCCCCCTTTCTTGCAGAAGGTTCCAGTACACTTTGCTGGGCACATGAACACGTGGGGCTTCCTTGGGCACTGCTGCAGCTAAGTGGTGAGCAAGGCCAGGAAACAGCAAGCCAAAAGGGAAGCTCTGCATGCTTTTGGTTTGCCTGGGGGCAGAATTTAAAAGCAGGAGTGTGGGTTATAAACTGGAGTAGAGGCAAAGCACCCCAGCTGCCTCAGATTTAGAGTCAGTCTCCTCTATATGTCCCTATGGCATATTCCAGGAAAGCTCCCTTGTACTCGTATAAAACTGAATGCAAAAGAGAGCTTCAGGATTGCTATCATCTGCTCCACTGCATGAACCAGGACTTTCTCCCCACTTCTCAGCTAGATGTTTAATGCTCAAAGTATGAGATGTCAGAGCCTTTTTACCTTCAAAATCCACATCGCCAACCAGCCTTGATTTGGCAGTGATAGGATCCTGCACTCTAGTTATCCCCACATCGATAACTGCAGCTCCTTCTTTGATCATATCAGCTGTGATCAGATTAGGAATACCTGCAACAGAACAGACCCATGAGCTCGTAGTGGTGCTAAGCAGCTCCCTGTCCCCCATCACCCCCATCTCACTGCACAGCCCAGTGTGTTTTGAGCCACCTGGGCTTTTTTCCTGCCTCACCAATGCGTTTGTCACAGACAAATCCAGAACTACTCCTTGGGATGTTCAGCTGACCCAGAAATCAGTGATTTATTTATAACCTCTGAATAAAAAGAACTGGAATCCACTTCCAGAAAGAGGTCTGGCAAAGAAGCTGCAGCCAAAGTGCTCTCCAATTTGAAATCTTAATGTCTATGGTTACACAGTGCTGCCTTCACCACTGACACCACTTCTAATCCTACCTGTACCTTATGTCTTCTTATGCCCAATTTCTATTCTAACCCACATTTCTCTCTCACCAAGCTTCTGTTGCCAGGCATGGACCCCAAATCAGCTCAATTCTCCTGCTAATGAGCTATCCCCACGCCAAGGGCACTGCCCAGAGAAGAGCACGCGTACATGTGGGGCCTCTTGTGCTCTGAAGAGGGTACTGCAAATGTCCTTCAGCACTTTCAACATCTCCTGTAAGTAGATGCTGTCTCAGTATTTTTCTCTCCCCATAAGCACAGAACGTCTGTACTTATAACACAGGCTGTATAACAGCCTTTGTTAGCTGCTCTCTAGGTCTTATCAGGTGCTTGCTAGCACACCAAGTCCTCCTGCCAGGTGTCATTTTGCATTTCCAAGAGCTACAAATAGTTCTATTAGTCTGTCCTAGGCTTTATCACAGGATTAACTGCCTGTTTCAAACAGCCCACCCCTGCCTGCAGCAGTTAAAAGGGTGTCAGATTCTCCTATGCTGCCACAGCTGCTTCAGAGCCCTTGGGACACGTACCAACAGGACTATCTCCTGCAAGGAGAGATTCCCACCAGAAACAACACACAAGCTGCACTGCCTCTGCGCACATCGCCTGCACTGGCAGTTCAGTCTTACCTGCTGCTGCTACCACGATGTCAGCACGGATCGTGTGTTGTTTCAGCTGCTCCTTGGGAGTGTAGCGGTGTGATATTGTGACTGTGGCATCACCTGCAAGAGGGGTTACATGAAGCATTTTACTCACATGCATGGCAACTTCTCTAACCCTCCACCTTCAAGATCACCCGGGAAAGTACCAGAAACACAAGAGCTGGATGACAAAGAAACACAAGAGCTTGATGACAAACCACTGGGAGCTGCCTACAAAGTCAGCACCTCCTGCGGACCTTTTCACTTCAGCTGGGAAGAGATGCCAGACTGAAATCTCAGCTCCAAAGAAGGTTTTAGTAGCACAGAACCCAGATCTGGTGAAGAACAACTAACTGAAGAAGGCTCTGATTGCCTGTGTGCAGAGTTAACTCCCCAGCCTCCACCACAGCACACAAGCAGGCCTGGGGCTGGTTTAAGAGCCTAGCAAGGATTGTGGGACAGGTGGAGGGCTTCCTCCCACAGCTGCCTGGTACACAGGCTCTGAGACCAACAAGCTCCTACCTCCTGGGCGCTCGTGCCTGCCATCTGTGTGCAGCAGCATGGCAATGGGCATCCCCACATTCTTCGACCGGCCAGCCACCACCACGTTCTTCCCCAACGTTGGGATGCCTGAAATAGACAAAACAGAGTCTTAAGACAAATACAAGCTGGAGCTGGAGCAAACAGCAGCCAAATATTGCAGCGGCTCACCTGTTCTCTTTATGATCTCCCACACCCCCCACGGGGTGGCTGGCAGCATGGAGTACTGGTCAAGGCACATGCGCCCCACGTTTATCACATGAAAGCCATCAACATCTTTGTCTGGAGTCACAGCATTGCAAATCTTCCGCTCATCAATGTGTTCTGGAAAAGAGAAAGAAAACAAAAAAAAGCAAAGCATCAGCCAAAAAACCTGATTCGCTGCACCAGTCCCTCAGAATCATTACAGTTTGGGGGTTTGAAGCTATTCCAAGCTTCCAGCAAGCTAAAGGCTAACAGCTCCCAGCAGAAGGGGACTGGGACCACTTGGGGACTACACTGCTGCTAATGGAGCATGGATATTTTTAGACAGCTGCAGCTTTACTGCCAAATTCGAGCTCCTGGTGCATGAAGCTGATACCACCAACAAAGATCAGATTTCCACTGCCCCCAGCAACTTACAGGCACTGTATGATGGAGCAGTGTTATCTTTAAGCTTGCACCGTGGCACAGTGCCACTTGTCACGTCACAGGAGGACTCCTGAGCTACAACTCCTTCTGGCATCTAAACTCATAACAGCCTAATGCAAAAAATGAAGCAGGTTGAGACCCAGCTACTCACCAGGTAAAGGAAGCTGCACTAACAGGCCATCCACGTTGGCATCGTTATTCAGTTTGCTGATCAAATCCAGTAGCTCCTCTTCAGTAATTGAAGCTGGCTTGAGGATTGTTTCACTGCTGATTCCTGTGTAAAGTGCTGCATTAGAAAGTGGCACGTACACAAGTGGGACAGCAGCTTCCCTGATCCATGCTAATTTGAGCTGCCTGGTTTAAATTCTACACAGAATCTGATATGGGCACATCAAGGATCGCATGCTTCACACAACAGTGGCTGCCTTCCAGGCTGCAGACTTTCACACATCTTGCAAGTCATGATTAAAGACCATTTGTCTGTGCAGCCATCCCTGGGAAAGACCAGTTGAAAGCAGACATCCTCCAAGAGTGTGGAGGGCTTGGAGGAACCACACAGAAACATGTTATGATGCAAATGCAATTGTGCCTCCTGTGGACCTTTTCACTTCAGCTGGAAAAGGATGTCAGAGTGAAATCTCAGCTCCAAAGAAGGTTTTAGCAGCACAGAATCCAGTGTGGAATTAAACCACTGTGTGCATGGAATTAAACCACATCTTTCTCGATACATTTTCCCCAGAAGCACACTTGGGAAACCAAGTAGGATCTCAGCTTGCAAGACTGAAAGTGTCACAGCACAACAAGACTGCGCTGAATGATGAACACATCTTGAACAGGCGATTAAAAGAAGGCAAATCAAAGCCCTGCTGGTGCTTTACATCGGCCCACCAAGGCCACAAATCCAAGCTGCAGAGCCTGACGTTGCCCTGGAGGTTTCAAGCAGCATAATGCACGTGTGAGCTGTGCCTATTAACAGCATCGCAGAGCTACTAGGAAGGCAGCCAACGCAGACAGAGCAAACTCTGCACTAAGCTCATGCAGGAAAAAGCTGCTGGGTGGATGCATCCTAAAAGTTTCCGCAGTATCCAGCAGAGGACTCCCAGCAAAAGCCAACAAGCAGCAGTTTGTCTGAGTTTTTCTGCTCCAGTTTTTCAGAGCAGAGCACAAGACTTACCCACATCAGCAGCCGCTTTGGTTTTGTTCAGCACATAGGAGTGACTTGCAGGATTTTCACCAACCAGAACCACGCTGAGGTGAGGTCTCTTGTTCCCAGCTGCTACCCACTGTTCAACTTCATGCCGGGCTTCTTGTCTGATCTGCCGGGCCAGCTTCCTTCCAGAAATCACAACAGCATCATCTCTGCAGTATGAGAAGTATCACCACAGCAGTGTTAGGGCCAACACATCCAAGTTTTGTGCAACATCAGCACAGCAAACAGAGACAAGACGGGGGAAACGCAGTTCTTTCATCTGAGCTCAGTACAAGCCTTCATCTGTAAACCTGCTTTCTTTTTGTGCCCATTATGTTAAGTAATATATTCCAGTCTGTAGCCCTACTGCCGGAGGAGGAACAGAGCAATTCCTGCAGCCTGAGGAAGCACTCAGTGAGTTCAGGAGCCCACGTGTGTGTTGTTGGCACATATGCCACACTGCCAGCTTCCCTTTGGTGCAGTCGGTCTCCCTGCCCCTTCTAAAGCACGGCAGCTTTGCTCTGCGAGGCAAAACTCATCCCATGTAAGTGGAGTTTGCACTGCTGGAAGTGCTGAACAATTCCAGCCCATCTCGAGGCTGCAGGAGGCACAGCTGCCGTGCACAGCCATCCCCCGGCAGCATCCCAGAAAGGCGTCAGTCCTCCAAGCACAGTCTGAGCTCCAACCTCACTGCTTTGCCCATCTCTGCAGGGTGACAAAGCCTGATAGGGGATATAGGATTTCAATCCTATCGAAGGATCCCAACGCTCAGCTGAAGCCGAGGAAGGCATCCACCCATCTGGAACGTGTCACAGCAGCTCCTCGCCTGCATTTCTGGTCTAAATCGGTAGCAGAGGTTCTGCCAACGCATTCCGGGCAATTGGACACGCTGTGTGCACGGAGCCGCTCCCGTCCGCTCCCCCTTCGGGTTCTGACGATCGCTCACATCTCAACGCCGTTCTTATCACAGAATCTCTCCCGGAGGGTTTCACATCCGCCAGATTCACCTGCGGACTTCTCCGCAGCACCGCCCCCCTTTCCGTATGGCCCCGGCCGGTGCTCAACCCCGCCGTTCTGCCCCATCTCAGAGTGGACGGAGCCGCTGCCCCGCAGCCCCGTTAGCGGTGCCGCCCCCGGCACTGGAGCAACCTGCGAGCAAAACGCATCGCAACGACAAGCCGCGGCGGCTCAGCGGTCAGGCATCCATTGGAGAACAGTTTTCTGACCCCAGCTCCTGTTCCGACCCCCGCACCTCTAACCCCCCCCGTCCCCACGCAAGGCGACAGTGGGATTTCATCAGCCTGCAGCGCGCGGTACGGCCGCTGGGGGCCCGCTCCATTCATTCCGATGACAGCGGTGCCGTAAGCCGGGCTGAGCCATGCCCTACCTGGGTGCGCTGAGGTGCAGGCGGCGGGCGCGGGGCCGGAGCGCGGTCTGGCCGAGGGCTCGGAGCGGGCAGAGAGCGGTTGCCATGGCGACAGCGGGACAAGCAGAACAGAAAACACACGACTAAAATTAGGCGCCGCGCCGCCCCGCCGGCCGGTTATATAGCACCCGGGATCCGCCCCCTGCTGGCAGCAGAAGCCAATCGAGACGGCGAGCGACGCGAGGTTGGGCTGTGAGTGGCGGAAGACAGGAAGAGGGCGGGGCGGAAGGGAGAGTAAATTGGGGAAGGGGACGGGGCTTCCCGCCGTAATTGGGCACAGCTGCGCCCATTGGCTGAGCCTGGCGAGCATGAGGGGCCGCGGCGGGAAAGGGCGGGGCGAGGTTACACTTGTTGCCATAGAGATAGTGCCGCTTGAGGCCACGCCCCCTGATCCAGCTCTCGCGAGAGCTGGCGGCTGGGGCGGGAGCTGCGGCTGCCGGCGGCACTCTGCCTCGGGCCGCGCCGCTCCGCCATGAGCTTCCTCTTGTGAGTGGGCGGGGGTCGTGGTGCCGAGGGGAGAGGCCTCGCGGCTCGGCTGGGTGCGGGCCATGAGGGCTTTGGGGGGGGCCTGTGCGTGAGGGTTGCGGGGAGAGGAGCGGCCTTCTGCGCTCGGTCCGTTAGGGGAGGCCTGAGGGCGTCGTGTAGGGCCTGTTGAGGGACTGGGGGAGGACGGGGGTAGGGCTGGGGGGGACGAAGAGCTGGGGACGTGCAGAGGGACTGGAAGGGTTCATCTGTGCTGGGGGAAGGCTTTGGGGGGGAAGAGAGGGGTAAATAACAGCAGGACAAGGGGAAATGGTTTGAAGTTGAGGGAGGAGAGATTGAGGTTGGATGTCAGGGGGAAGTTCTTTGCTGTGAGAGCGGTGAGGTGCTGGAACAGCTGCCCAGAGGCTGTGATGCCCCGTCCATCCCTGGAGGTGTTCAAGGCCGGGTTGGATGGGGCCCTGGGCAACCTGGGCTGGTGTGAAATGTGGAGGTTGGTGGCCCTGCGTGTGGCAGGGGGTTGGAGCTTCATGATCCTTGAGGTCCCTTCCAACCCTGGCCATTCTGTGATTCTGGGGGCCTCATCCCTTCAGGCTTGGGGAGCTGAGGGGGGGAGACAGAGGGGAGGGCGAGGAGGAGGCCTTTGTGTTGTGGATGTGGAGCTCAAAGCTGGGCGAGCCGGGGGCTCGGGTGGAGGTGGTGTGCCCAGCTGTGTGCATGGTGCCCTCAGGGCAGGTGGGTTTGACCTGGCTGCAGTGGGAATGGTGTTGGTTTGGCTGTCTACTGTAAGAGTGCATCTGTAATCAGCTGTATGGATGGGCTGTTATGTATCTGTGTGAGAGATGTGAACGCTCGTGCAATTCTAGCCCTTAAAGGTGTCAGAAGGAGCAGCGACGTCTTGAGGTGTGAGAAGGGGCTGAGGAGCCTCATTCTGTTGTCAGTGATATGTTGGGACCCTCTGTCCAGTATCAGCACTGTGCTGGGCCCCGTGCTCCCTCCTGCAGTACAGCAGGAGGCGGTGGCTGGGCTGAAGAGCGAGTTGGATCGAAGGATCTTTTACTCCCACTGCACATAAACAGTGTGCAAAGCCGTGGGGCTGTGCTGCAGCGCTGCATCAGGAAGCTGACGCCAGATGTGTGCAGGCTGAGCGCATCCGGCTGTGTGCAATGGGGGGGGAGGTGGGCAGCAAGCCAGCAGTGCCAGGAAATGCGTGTAACCCCCAGCGGTGCTTTGGCTCTCACAGCCCCACATCAGAGCCAGCACAGAATGTGGTGACTGTGAGCTGTGCGAACTGGGAGTCCGAAAGTTAATGTTTTGTGGTTTGGAGGCATAAAAATGCCGTCATCTCTTGGCAGCGTTGGTTTTTGTGCGTGGGTATAAAGCCAATAATGAGCTCTGACACTGGTATTCCTCTGAGCGCTGCTTGCCCTGTTACAGGGCGGTGGAACATTGCAGTTGTATGACTGTTGGTTGACTGGGAGGGTTAAAGCTGCAATAGAGATGTGTGTTTTAGAGCTGGAGTGTGTTAAGCTGCTATCCTGAGCAGGTTGTTTCCTACACAGCGTGCCTTCGCCCTGTTAAGTCAGCCAGTAGTTTTGTTCCTCATTGGAGTTACATTGGCTTGTCCGCAGTGTGACTGAATGCAGCCATCGCTGGTCTGTCTTTGAGCCTTTGCACCAAATGCTCCTTGTGATTGGAAAAGGGAAGCGTGCACGTGGCTGTCAGAAACGCTCACATGTAGGTCTGTTACCCTGATGGTGGAGGAAAAAAGGTCTGGTGTCATCGCAGCTGGGCCTGCCAAGTGGCAAAGAGCAATGGGTGATGGAGGGAAACGCTTCTGAGAAGGGATTGCTGCTCACTGGAAGTGTTTCTCTTTGTTTTCGCAGTGGGAGTCGTTCTTCGAAAACATTCAAGCCCAAGAAGAATATTCCTGAAGGCTCCCATCAGTATGAGCTCCTGAAACACGCAGAAGCCACTCTTGGGAGTGGCAACCTCAGGCAAGCAGTTATGCTGCCGGAGGGAGAGGACCTTAATGAGTGGATTGCAGTGAACAGTAAGTCCTGGGAGACAGAGATCCTCCACCAGTGTGTGGAAGTGGAGTGGAAGGACACAGATCTCTGCTTTTCATCCTTAAAAGAAGCAAACAGAAAATCTCCCGAAATGAAATTCCTATTCCAGCTGTATTCTCTTTAAATGAGTAAGAATAAAAGGGCAGTAAGAGCTGGGACATGCTGACCATTTGTGTGTCAGAGCAGTGCTGTGCTCTGGAAATATGCAAAAAGTGAGAAGCAAATACATGCAGTTGTTTCTGAGTGCATTTTCTTGAGTTCAGACTTGTAAAGGCAATTACATTTGTGAGTGGCTGTTTTTGGAGCTGGGAGTAAGACCCGAGGGCTGACATTTGGAATTAAGGTGTCTGGAACCTAAAGCAGTTTTTTACGAGCTGCAACTGGAATCATTTGGTGTGTTTCCTTTCCAGCGGTGGATTTCTTCAACCAAATCAATATGCTGTATGGGACCATCACAGAGTTTTGCACAGAGGCAAGCTGTCCAGTCATGTCTGCTGGACCAAGGTAAGAAGTTTGTGGTGGCCTACAGCTGCAGTTTGTGCTGGGGAAATGGCTGGATGGTTTCTGAAGCGTGTGTCTAAAAGCTGAAGAGGATGGGATGTATGTGGATGGGGTTGGGTACAGCACTGTGCTCCTGCAGTCACTCACCTGTGTCTGAAGCCCTGTGGGCTGTTAGGGAGGCTGTGTGGTACCAGGAGCAGATTAATTTGAAGGAAAATTGAGAGATTTAACCTGACGTGGAAGTGGCAGATCTTGCTGTCAGCATTTAGCCGTGTCTCAGTCGGAGAGGCCATTGTGTGGTTTTTGAGTGCATGCAGTTCTAAAACCACAGCTGCTAATGGGGCAGGAGGGGAGAGAGCAGGAACCCAGCAGGCGCTGAGATCAGATTGCTGGAGAGAGCAGGGGATTTGTAGAAGGCTGAGGCACCATGGAAGGAGAAAACAAAGCAGGGCACGGGGGCTGGCTGGGGAGCAGTATTTGCAGTGCTGTGTAGAATCCTGCCCTGCTTTTCTAACCAGGAGCATTTAGATTGCGAGTTCCTGTTTCTATATCTGGGGACGCTTCCTGTAAGGACTTCCTGTTTGAAGCACACTCTTCATTTTCACTTGTTGCTTGTTGAGAAACAACAGCCGAAACGTAATTTTCTCCCCCTCTCTGTAGGGATTGTACAAAAGATTGCTGAGGAAGTTCCTTGCTGCTCGGGGTTGACGTCTGTCCCAGTTCTGGGGAGCTGTGAGACCGATAAGCACACGTCACTTTGAGAGGGTGGTTTTCAGAAGGCAGACGTGGGGCCTCTGGATGGTCTTTGGAAAGTCCCCCACGTGCTGGGGGGCACTTCTGAGGGAGAGCTGAATTCGTGGCTGGTGGCTGAAGGCCATACGTGCAGTAACTCAGGAGGTGGGGGGTTGCCTCCCTCCCTTCCCCTTCAGCCAGTTTTTGTCTCACTTTAAGTGGATGTCACAGGAGGTTGTGGCGAAGCTGAACGTCACTTTTGAGGGTTGAACCCTGGTGGCTGTTGCTGCAGTTGTTGGGATGGAGATGTGACCCCGAGCTGCTGCATTGGGCTCGAGGAGCTCAGACATCAAGGCAAAGCATCACACAGAATATTTGTTTTGCAAAGTCATTCCTTGCCACGATAAGGAGGAAGCTGTGGGGCCCAGTGGCCAGAACAGGGCCTGAAAATGCTGCTTCTTTCCCCATTAGGCCAAGGAATGTATTTTTTCTTTCACCCTACAGATATGAGTACCACTGGGCAGACGGTACCAACATAAAGAAGCCAATTAAGTGCTCGGCTCCAAAGTACATTGATTACTTGATGACGTGGGTTCAGGATCAGCTGGACGACGAAACCCTCTTCCCTTCAAAGATCGGTAATTGCAGTGGCGCAGCACGGCGTGCCTTGTGTCCAGCACCAAGCCTCAGTGCCACCAGAAAGTCTCAGTGATTTGTATTCAAGTCTTGGTGGTTTGTTTTGTTGTTTCATAAACACTTGTGACCAAACTGAAGCTTGCCCGTGCTCTTCAGGTGTCCCTTTTCCCAAGAACTTCATGTCTGTGGCCAAGACCATCCTGAAGCGACTCTTCCGTGTCTATGCCCACATTTACCACCAGCACTTCGACTCCGTCATGCGGCTGCAGGAGGAGGCACACCTCAACACCTCCTTCAAGCACTTTATCTTCTTTGTGCAGGTGAGGTGCACAACAGCTGCTCCACTGCCTCTACCGGGGTTTTTTGTTCCCATTTGCTTTTAAGGGGAGTTAGAATTTACAAGCCTGCTTTCTTGCTGAAGGGCTACAACAGTGCTGTGGGGGAAGTAGCTCAGCTCTTGCCCTCCATGCATGAACTGTTTGGGGATTACTTATGCAGGCTGGCTGAAAATGCTTGAATTTCCCTATCTACTTTTATTTATTAACAAAAGGACCAGACTTCAAAGAGAATCTGAGAGGGGAAGGGGTTATAATTCAGTAACTCCTTCTGAGATGGCAACAGCAGCTTTTCTCCCCTTGCCCATTTTTTCAGTATCTTGTGACAGCGTGGCAGCCCACTGCGCTGAGCACTGGCACTTCTCAGCCACACAACTAAGTTCAGTTTGCCTGAAACGCTTGGATTTCTCCAGAGAAACAGCTGAGGTGGCTGCAGCTGTATGCTTGCTGGCTGGACCTGGGGCTTTATTTCCTAGGGGTTCTTTCAGCAGCGCGTTCAGTTCTGCTGTTGCTTTTTTCCTACCAGGAATTCAACCTGATCGACAGGCGGGAATTGGCTCCGCTGCAGGAACTCATTGAGAAGCTGGGTTCCAAAGACAGATAAACTTTCCCTGGGAGGACCCACTCAACTTCCAGTCGTGGCCACTCCTTTCTGCTTTGTCCACAGCCATTCTCCCCTTCACCCTCAGCGATACAAGCCCCAAGGAGCCGGATGATGTGCTGGCTGGCGCTGCCTCGCTCGGTCTAGCAGGCCTTTGGCAAAACAGTGCTTGTACTGTGCTGCAGCAGCCTGTGTCACCTTGTAACTGGTGGCTGAGCTGTGATGCCTGGCACTGTTTTGTCCACTTTTTTCTAAACTACATACTCAAGTCTGGCAAGAATTGCAGTGGGGAAGTCAGACGCACAGCTTGCAGCGGGTTGTTTTGTTTTGTGCAGGCGAAGTTCCAAAATGCCACACTGCTGTTTTCAGTGCTGGAGCAAAGCTTTCCTCAGATCCCACGTGGCCGTCCTGGGGCTGCGTCCAGCCGTGCTTCCCATGGGGGAAGGGCAGCAGAGGCACAGCTTATTTTTGGAAGTGCTTTTTTTGGATTTAGATGCACTTTGGCCAAGAGCCTTAAGCTCCCCTTCATGACAACAGTGATGGGGGAGGGGAAAAAAAAAAGTGCCTGGCAAGGGGAGCCTGCCCCTTGGGGTGCAGAGCAGCTTTTCTGCCCCAGCTGGGGGAGGGGGGAGGGCAGGGGGAGGGGCAGGGACCATGTTGGCAAGGCAATAAAGTTTCTTCTTCCTGCTCTCCTTTCTAATGGCTGTCATGTCTGTGTGCCCCCCTCCTGCTTACACTCTCGGTGCGTTATTCTCTTTGCGAAGCTCCCCTTGGGTGGGGGCTGTAGCAGCACTGTCCCTCCCCAACCCCCCCAGCGCTGGTCCAGGAGCCTCCTCATGCAGCTACACATTTATTGGGCAGGTCACCCCCTGCAGCCCCCCCCTCACACCCCCTCCTGCAGCGTTCAGCTCCATCAGGATTTGGGCACGGAGGTGAAGATGCGCAGCCCATGCATGCTCTTGATCTCCTCGCTCAGCGCCTGCAACAGATGAACATAAGGGCTGAGTCCCACCGCAACGCAAAGGTGGGTGCCTTGAAAAGCAGGGCTCCCCATTCAGGGCCGTGCAGCCCAGCTCTGCGTGCCCTCACCTGATTCACCATCTGGTGCTGCTGCACCGTCCGCTTCTCCCGGAACTCCTCCGATTCGATGTGGATCTCATACATGGCCCCGCAGCCACCTGCAAGGAGCGTGGCCCCACTCAGTGCCACGGTATGGCCAGGGCTGGAAGGGATCTCAAGGGTCATGGAGCTCCAACCCCCTGCCGCACGCAGGGCCACCAACCTCCACATTTCACACCAGCCCAGGCTGCCCAGGGCCCCATCCAACCTGGCCTCCAACACCTCCAGGGATGGACGGGGCATCACAGCCTCTCTGGGCAGCTGTTCAGCCCCTCCCCGCTCTCACAGCACACAACTTCCCCTGACATCCAACCTCCAGCTGCCCTCCCTCAACTTCAAACCATTTCCCCTTGTCCTGCTGTCATCTCCCCTTTCCAAGAGTTGACTCCCCACCTGTTTGTAGGCCGTTCAACGACAAGCGCGGCCGTTCGGGAGGGCAGAAGCCTTTTCCTTACCGGAAATGTCCACCACGCGGATGGCGGAGGCGCGGGGGAATTTCTCGCGCAGGACGCGGCTCACGCGCTCCTCCCCGTCCGCTCCCGCGGAGAAACCGCGCCAGGCGCCGCGCGGCACGAGGAGCTGCGGGCACAGAGACGCGAAACGCTCCGGGGGCTGAAGGGGGGATGGGGGTTGCAGCGGGGCCCACGCGGGGCCTCAACGCTGCCGGAGAGGGGAGGAAGGGCCGCAGAAGGCACGAAGGCCTCGGGCTCTGTCGCTCACTCACCGGCCCGCGGCTCCGCAGCCCCGCCGCGGCCATCGGGCGCGCCAGCTGCAGGAGGAGAGAAATGACCGCCGCCCGCCAATCGCCGAGTGCCACGTCATAAGGCCGCGCCGCTGCACAGCGCCCCCTGCCGGCCGGGAAGTCTCAAGAGAAGCCTAGGGGACAACACCCCCCCCCATCTATTCCCCCCCCGCCCATCGCTCCCCGCCCCCCAAATCCCCACAGCGCACAGCGGCCTCGCCTCCCCTCCAGCGCCGCCCCGTCCCACCGCTGCCCCCCGGGCCTCATCCTGCTCCATCCGCCCCAGAGGGCTCATCCTGCCTCACCCCTCCCAAAAAAACCACCGTGCAGAGCCCATCCCGACCCCAAGAACCGCCCCGCAGCGTGGGCCCCAAACCAATCCCCCCAAACCCCCCCGCGTCTGAAAGCAGAGCCAAAGAAAACGGCCCCCGATTTGAGTGCAAAAAATAAATATAAAATTTATTAAAACACCCACAATATTTTAAAGATATCAGGAATAATACATTTTGCAGCCGGGTGGGCCGCGTGTAACTTAGAATAAAATACAAATTAAAAAAAAATCATGGGGGAGGAAAAAGGGGGAGGGAGGGGGGTCCATACTTGCGATTTTTAGGCATCCTAAAAAATAAATTTACCAAAACACTGAAGGGAGGAGGTGGGGGGAGGAAAAGGGTTTGAAGAAACGAGAAACACACAAAAGAGGAGAAAGAAAAGGGAAAATTATACAAAATAAAATTATCGGCATAAATTTACTGTCCTAGGAGTTATCTACAGTTTAATACACATTAATCCTATTGCCTTGAGACATGGGAAAAATCTACCGCTCCTCGATCCGCCCCGGAAAAACAAAATAAAAACAAAAAAACTTCATTTCAAGTAACCACAGCCCCGAGCCGGCCAAGGAATCTTCAAGTGTGTCCCTGGGGGGACCCCCTGCCGCCTCCACTCCGTCCTCCGAACCCCACCAAACCCCACAGCAACGCAACCCCAAACCCTCCTGCCATCGAATCCCGAGCGCTGAACCCCACAGAAATGGCGCTTTTTATTTCGTTTTAATTTGTCGTTGGTTTTTGTTTCGTTTTTCTTGTTTGTTTTGTCTACTCGTTTCCTTTTCCTTCCCATTCTCTGCGCCGCGGTGCAAAACCCCACCGGCGAAACGCTCCCAGAATAAAACAAGGCTGAAACTACGGCAGTTTGTAATCCCTGAAGGATGCGAAAATGAGGAAAAGCCCGGGCGGAAAGGGTCAATGAAAGGAAAAAAAATAAAAGTAGGAACGAACACTGCTATGAAAGGATCCCTGATTTCGGAAAGATTCGCCCCGGTTTCACTGCCTTCGCTGCCGCGGCGCTGCGGGGTGTGGGGTTGAGGTATTTGCCTGGTTTGGGGCACGGGGGGCTGCTGCCCCCTCAGCTCACGGGAACCCAAAGGGAAGAAGTAGCACCAATGAAACCCAAAAAAAATGGAAAGGAGAGCAGGGAGGTGGAAAGGGAATGAAGAGATGCGAGAAGCGTGAAGCCCAGCTACCCCCTGCCACAGCTCCCCGCAGCCAAAGCCCACTGTTCCAGGGAGGGAAAGGAGCTCCGCGGCCAGGAGGTGCCAGCACCGTGTTTGGGTGCACCGGATCCAAGCACCACGGCCGTGCTCGGGGGGTGAGCATCAGGTCCTCGTGTCGTGCCAAGCACCCCAGGACCAAGCACCGGTGGGAGAGCGCCGTGACCCTGCACCACATCCACACCCCACGTCTGAGCACCACGTCCAAGCACAGTGTTGGTGAACGGTGGGCGAGCACCACGCCTGAGCAACTGTTCCTGAGCACCACGTCCACGCACTGTGCCCAAGCACTGTGTCCATGAACCTTGTTCAAAGCACCGTGACTGCGGACATCGTCTGAGCACCGCGCTCGGTGCCTGAGCACCATCTGAGCGAGCACACCAGCTCTGAGCACCACAGCTGAGCACCACGTTCCCCTCCCTGGCTGAGCACCACATCCAAGCACCACGTTCACACACACGGTGGCCGAGCACCGCATCCATAGCACCGCTGAGCGCCGAGCACCGAATACCGCGCTCACACCCCTGGCTGAGCACCGAGTCCATGCACCGCTGCTGGGCACCAACACGCAACCAAGCACCGTGTTCACACACCTGGCTGAGCACCGCAGCCAAGCACCGAGGCCACGCACAGTGGCCGAGCACCGCGACCAAGCGCCACAAGCAAGCACCGTGTCCGCAGCGCGGGGCCGAGCACCGTGCCTGAGCACCGTGGCCACACGCTGGGGCTGAGGAGCACATCTGAGCACCGCGTCTGCCCGTCCTTGGTTCCTGGAGGGGAACGAAGCTGCCGCAAAGCAAAGGTGCCCACAACGCTTCAGCGTGGCACCGGTTTCTGTTTGCATAAGAACAAGATGCTCCCGGCAAGCTTTGAGCTGTCGCTCCGGAAAAGTAAACTTCCTTCTCAACGACATCATTGCTTTTTTTTAATTTTTTTTTCTTGGTTCTCTAGTTTCGTATATACATTAGTAGCACCTCGGCAAGATGGAATCAGGCAGAAGCATGATACAGTTTGTTAAAACACCATAGCACCATTTTGATTAGAAGATTTCATTTAATAAAAATATGCCTTAAAGAGCCCACAAAGCATATTCCAGTACTAAAAGGAAAAGTTAGCAATTGAGGCACCTCAGGGATTCTGGTTTCCTTCTCCTTCCTGAGCCTCGTCCCAAGAGTGCCAAGAGGAGGAGCGGCCCCCGGCCAGCACCGAGGTACCCACCATGGCCGGGAACACTGCAGTGAGCATGGAGACCTCCCCCGCTTCCCATCGCGGGTGTTGTTCTAGCACCAGTGTGGCTGCGACCTGCTGCAAAGTGTCTTCCCCCCCCCCCCCCCCCCCCCCCCCGGCCCCGATGCGATTAAAAACGCCGCCCCCAGCGCACCCCACTGCCCACCCCGCACCAGGACGTCCCCGCAGTGCTTCCACCCCATGGCTTCTGCGCAGGTGGGACAAGCGCGGGTGCTGGTAAAGATAAAGAAAAAGATTTTGCTTAAAACAGACTCTCAGCAGCAAGGGGTTAAAGAGCTGTGCATAGTTTTCTAGTTTTCATATAAGAAGTCTGAAGCATGCTAATTTTCAATGACTGAGATTTGAGGTAGGTTATACGTAATGTAGTGTAAAAACGTGAGACTGCAGCAGTTCTCGCCCTGACCCACACACCACTGCCCCCCCGCCCCGGACCAGTTTGAGCCTCCCTTCAAGGCAGGGGGGGACGCCGCACGGGAGCGAGCCCCCAAACCAGACACCTCCAAGGAAGCAGGACTTAGACAGGTTGCACGGACCGAAACATTCTCCAAACGCGCCCCTTTCTCCCAAATTTCTTGCTAACGTCATCTACGCAAAGCTTTCAAGGCACCCCTGCGACAACCTACAGCACGGAAGTCAGACAAGACCTGGGCGAAGCAAACCAAGGCCGGCACCCGAATCCGACCTCTTTCATTCTTAGACCTCCAAACAGCACTGCAGCTGCACCACGGCTGAGCCCCATGGCCGAGACCCGTGGCCAAACGCTACAGCCAAGGCCTATAGCCAAGCTCCATGGCCAAGCTCCATGGTCAAGACTCACAGCTAAAACCACGACCAAGCCCCATGGCCAAGCTCCATGGTCAAGATCTACGCCCAAGCTCCACGGTCAAGACTTACACCCAAGATCTATGGCCAAATGCTATGGCCAAGACCCATGGCTGAACTCCATGATCAAAACCACGGCCATGACCGATGGCCAAGACCAACAGCTGAACCCCATGGCCAATACCCATAGCCAAGCCCTGAGGCACGCAGCCCCAGGACACCCGCAGGCCAACCTAAGGTCTGACTTGCCATGAACTCTACAATCCTGATATGCTATTGGGTACTTATAAGAAAAGCGATAATAGCTCATTGAATTTCCTTGTCAAATATACGCGACTTTACAGATTACAGTTAAAAAAAAACAAATTATGAAGGACGGACAAAGCATGTTAAATATTCTGCCAGTATTTACAGTTCTCCCACCATAACTGTGTCTAAAACACACTGCTTTCAAGTTGTCGGGAGGGGGGAGAGGGTTTTTGCTTTTTTTTTTTTTTTTTTTTTGTTTTCAGTTTCGCTTTCATTTTTAAATCTAGGTGAAAGTGCTTTTTAAAAAAAATTCTTTCCCTATGTACAGGTTTTAAAATCAGACTGACTACACAAAGGTTCAGGCTGTTTTACCGAGATCCTGCTGAGCTGCGCCGGTGCGTGGGGTTGCAGTAAACACACGCGGTGACTTCAGCACGGTGACGGCGCCGGCTCTCGCTCGCGTGTTCCCCAAAAGGCACCTGGAAGTGCAAAGCGACGGCGCAGCCCCGTCCCGCACCCAGCGCCCAGCATGGCTCGAGGGTGGCAGCCTCAGCTGAGGTTGTTGGGAAAGCACCACGCAGTGTTGTTGGATGGTTGGTGGGTGGGTTGGTTGGTGGGTGGGTTGGAAAGGTTGTTGGTCGGTGGATCGGTCGGTTGGTTTTCTTGTACTGTGGGAAGAACAGCAACCTGTAGGAAGGTGAGATGATGGCACCTGGGGAGAGAAAAACGCGGAGCGCGCCGCCGCGCCGACTCACCCATCGGACTGAGAGTGTGGGGAGACGAGTCCCAGAGTGTGGGTTTGCTCCTCCCAGAGCCGCTCGTACGGCCAAAGTCCCCCAGAGACTGAAAGCACCAGACTTCAGCAACAGTGATGTACAGAGAGCAACACTAGCTATTCACAGTTTTGTGTTGTTTTTGTGGGTTTGTGTTTTTTCCTTTTCCTATTTACGTGTTTGATTCCTGTTGGGTTTCTCGGAGACGCAGCCGAGCTGCTCCTCTTCTCCTTAGGGCAACGGAGCCCCAAACGAGCGCAGAGCCCCGGACCCAAGCATGGAGCTCCGGGAGCAGCACCCTCCACACGATGCCCTGAGGTCTCCACCCATGGGGATGGACTCCTCCAGTTGTAAAACAGCCACTGTGGGTCCTTGGGAACCAACAATTAAAAAAACTGGATGTTCGGTGCATCCGGCTGACGTTAGAGCACTCGTTTCCAGGTGGCTCTGTGAGGCCGCCCCTGATCCGCGCCGCCTGCACGGCACTGCGGAGATCCACCTCTGCCTTTATACGCTGGTTTGGTGTTCGGGTTGTTTCTCATTTTTTTCTTTTTTTTTCTAATTTATCCATGTATTTTTTTCCTCGATGTTCGCTTCGTTTTTTGAAGGTCGGCTTCGTCATTCTCGTCAGATTAAAAAATAATAATAATAATCCAATAAATACGCGGTTTTAAGTGGAATTAAAAACCTCTCCTTTGCGAAAGGACGCTATAAACTTCTCTCTCCATTCTTGCAGTGCACAAGGATAGATTAAAAAAACACAGAGATATAAATATTAGGTTACCGAAAAACGTCAAAGAGCATTGTTCCTTTCCTATTTTCCTACTCTTTGCCAAGTGCGGCTCGCACCCGCGTCGGTTCCGTTGTTTCCAAGCGTAACGTTGGTTTATTTTGCTTTCTTTTTTTCTTTTTTTTCCTGCTTTTTTTTTTTTTTTTTTGTTTTTTTTTTTTTTTTTTTTT
>NW_024885089.1:1405436-1452138 GCF_019232065.1 Centrocercus urophasianus | reverse complement strand
TTTTTTTTTTTTTTTTTTTTTTCTTCTCCCCCATGCCCGAGGAGAAAGCACCACGAAGCAGCACCGGGACTCCAGTGCTGCCGACTTTGAGGTAAGAAGGGCTGCGGCGGCCGCCTCCGCCTCAGACCCAGCGGCTGTAGGGCCCCGTCACCTTGGTGTACGCGTAGGAGGACACAGTGATGGCAGAGTTGGTGGGGATGGCCACCGCCTGCCGCGTGGGGACCGCGTTCCTCCGCTCCTTGGTGGCCGCCTCGGCCGCCAGCGCGCCGCCCCACTTGCGCTTCTTGGCGAAGGCCTTGGCGTCCTGCTGCAGCCCCAGGCGCGCCGCCTCCTCCTGCCGTGCGCGGGCGCGCTCCGCCAGCTGCTTCATCTTGGCCTCCCACAGCGCCAGGCCGTGGTTGGGCTGGTTCAAGTTCTTGTGTTGGTAGAAGACCAGGGAGATGCGGGTGGGGTGGCAGCGGTTGGGTTTCTTCAGCGGGGTGGTGGCGTGCAGCTCGCGGCGGGCGCACTCGATGAGGATGGAGCCGTGCGCGGGCGCCACGGCCACGCCGCCGATGTTCTCGTCCAGGAAGTTGTGCTCGCTGTCTGACCACTCCTCCTCTTCCTCTTCTTCCTCCTCCTCCTCTTCCTCCTTCACCGCCTTCACCGACGCCTCCTCGATGCCCTCCTCCAGCCCAAAAGGATCCCACGGCTTCTCCTGACGGACCCCTGCTGCCCCCTTCTCACGCACCGCTGCCTCCCATGGCTTTTCAGGCAGCCCCGCCGTGGGTGCCGGCGTCCTCCGCTCCTCCGCTTTGCCAGAACCCCACGGCTCTTCAGAGAAGACAGGCAGCTCCGGCAGGGCCGAGCCGAAGCCCAGCGGTCCCAATTCCCAGCCCTTGTCCCGCAGGGTCGGGGTACCCGCACCGCCCAGCACCGTCTCCCCCAGCTTGCAAGGGCTCCACGGCTTCGGCAGCAAGCTGGAACTGCACGACGACGACGCTTCTTCTGCCAGGACATTGGGCCACTGCTTCTCCGGCAGCGGCAGGCGCACGGCAGCATCGAAGGCGCTCAGCTTCTCCCGTCCTCCGGCGCCTGGCACCAGGCTGCTCCACGAGCTCTCAGCCGCACTAGTCCGCTCGGGGGAAGACGAACCTCGGGACGACGTTTTGTAAGGACTCCACTGCTGCTCCGGTACGGGGACAGCGGGTAGAGCCAGGCCGGTGCCGGGCACGGCTGCCGCAGGGTTGCTCAGGGGCTCGATGCTGGGCGGAGGGTCCGGGGGCTCCTGCTTGATGGCCCTGCTGCCAAAACAGTTCTGTGCAAACGGCGATGCCTCCTCCGAGCCTGTGCTAGTCCTGTGCACCCCGGCCGCAGCCGTCTTCTGCTGGCTGGCATAGCGGCTGGCCCGCTCGTAGGTGCGCTGGTGATGGTTTTTGCTCCGGACGCTGTGTGGGATGGGCTCGGGGAAATCTGTGTTCCTGTAGGTATGGTTGAGGTTCTCCTGCAGCACCTGAATGTTGGGCTTCTTCTCGTAGCTGTTGCTCACCCAGCTCTCGCCCCTCTCGGGCACCCCGTAATTCAGAAACTGCGAGGGGAACACGTGGTTGTTGGAAAAACCGTAATACCCAAAGGAGGGCAGTGTGAACTTGGAATGAAACCCGTTCACGGAAGGCAGATTGGGCTGTGCATAGTAGGAATGGTAAGAGTAAACACTGTTCATGCTGTAAGGATCGGAGGGCCGGCAGCTGCCCAGCACCGAGTAGCTCTCCACCACCGCATTGCCGTTGTACTTGAAGGCGTTGTAATGGCTCTGCGGCTCCACTTTGATGGAAGGTTTCAGCGGCTGTGGGGAGAGCCCACTTTTCAACGCCATACCTGTGGGCACAGCACACACAACCACCATGACCAGCTGGCCGAGGAGACACCAGAAGGAACTGAGGATCCAAAAAAGCCAGTCAGCCTCAAAAATCCAACAGCAACAGGACCGCTGGCTGAGTCAGAGCCTGGCTGTGACTGGCATTACCCCGTGCGCTGGCAGCAATTTGCACCCACATGCTGAGCTTCAGCAAAAGCATGGGCACCACAAAATCCACAGTGCAAAGCCAGACCCCACAGCATAAGCTGGTAATGCCAACTTACACGCAGCACTGCTGGTGCAGCGCTCAAGAAAGCCCCCAACCATTACACCTCCCAGAGCCACAAGGGAACATCCTCATCCCCTCACTGCTTTCTGGATAGCTTGGGGCTGTGCGATCTCAGCACTGTCCCCATTACCTGCATTTTGTTGGAGTGTAGGAAGTTCGAGCGCTTCCTGCTTGATCTTCTCTGGCGTCATCAGCTTCTCCTTCTGCAGTTTCTTCTTCTCCGCTGCGGCTTTCTTTGCCTCCAGCTGTCTCTGCCGACAGGACTTGGCGGGTTCAGGCAGCTTACGCACCTCGCGGGGGAAGGATGTGAGCACCTGGATGGCCCCGCTGCCCACCTTCGCGTTTTGGTTCTCCTCGCTGCCAAACTCATCCGTGCTGGACATCTTGTAGAGGGGGAGGACGTGCAGCTGCTCATCTTCGGGAATCTTCCCCACCACGCGATTGTCTTCCTTTGTCAGCGTGCAGACCTGGGGGAGTGCAGGAGGCCATGAGGGGACGGGGCTGCCAAGCTCTAGAGATGCTGACAAATGCAGCCCAAGGGGGACAATGGTGACAGCCCTGACTCAACACCAGTCCACACCCCAGGCTTGCAGCAGTGTGCATCCCCCAGCCCTCTCTGCTCCCCTGCTGCTGTCTGGAAACTTCCCATGGGGTTTGGGTCAGACAACAGCAAACGTGCAGCTCCCGTTGGTGCCTTGCTTACATCTGGTGGGGACAGCTTCAGCACCTTGCAGACACGAATGCTTCAATTTGAAGGACTGAAGCATCGAAAAGCAAATTGCTCCGTGAGTGCAAGCACAGAGGATCAGCCACCAATCTGAGGTGACAGTGACTCAGATATCTGCCTCAAAATGCTCCCTACAGGATCAGCTGGACACCACGCAGCTCAAAAAGGGAAACCATCCCAAAAAGCCTCACCAGTGCCTACGTACCACTGTGCAGCCATTGTAGAGGTTATGCTGATCTTTGTGAGCATGAGCACAGAAGTCCATGCATGCTGTCACCCCTGAAAATGGCCTCCCCTCCTTCAAGCCCAGCCGGCAGTCTATTGCGATATCCTCGTTGGTAACCTAGCAGAACAAGAAGGCTCTGGTTACTGCATGCTGCCACCCGGCTCCCATTCTGCTGGCCGCCAGGCTGCAGAGCCCAGCAGAGGGTGGGTGGTTGGGTACCTGATTCTGGTAGGCCTGTGGTGCCAGCCTCTTGTAAAGCGGAGCAACCTCAGTGGCCAAGTCCTGAAAGCTTTTCCGGAGCAGCTCTTCCTGCAATAGAGAAAACTGGGCGTTTGTACACAAGAGGACATCACCCAAGGGTTTTGGCAGCAGGGATGCAGTCAGGGATGCAGCCCATGCACGTCACACTGTGTCCAACCTTGTCTGCCATCACACAAAGCACACAGCCTCAGTGTCTGGTGACATCTGGGCTACTCAACCCCCAGCCTCAGTCTGTTGTGCTTCTAACAGCACAACACAAGAGTTCTCCTGCACCTCTCTGGGGTTTCTAGGGAGGCCCCATTTGTCACACCTGGCAGCAATGCCCTGAGATATCAGTGAGAGCCTTACCAGGTCAGGTCGTCGTTTTTTCTCCCCAGTTCACCAAAACTACTACAAGGGACCCTATTTTCAGACTTTCTCCTCCCAAAACTTGGAGTCAGGGCTAAAAGGAAACCCCCCCCTCTCTCCCCAGTCCTATCATGCCACTCACCTCCTTGGGATTGTCCCCCACCAGCCTGAACTTCCGTGGAGTTTTGCTTCGAGCATATTTGCAGCCATTAAAATACATGCTCCAAGAGCAGCCGAAGGAGAAGGAAGCGCCGCAGGTGTTGGGGTCCTTGCCTTGGCACGCACAAGTCCGGCTGCAGGAGTGACAGTGAGGAGGAGCATCAGTCACCACCGCACCGACAGCATCCCCCTCCCCATGGGTTGCAGGGTTGACAGCTGCCCCGCTGAGTGAGAAACATGGGAGGACGCCTGTGTCCCCTTCTGACCCACGTCCCCAAGCCGGTGTGGTGACCCACTGACACTTACTCGTCATTTAAGCCGCAGCGGCGGCTGGTGGGGTTGCCGTACTTGGTGAGGGTGTCAGTGAGCTCCTGGTACAGCGTGTCGCCCAGCGTGCGGGGGATGCCCTCCCAGGCCAGGATCAGGATGATGATGACAGCATTCTGGCAGTGGTGGCCAGCTCGGTGACGCACCAGGCATAGCAGCTTCTCCTCTTGGTTGTGTCTCCGGATCACCTGTCAAACAGCCGGGTCCAGTTGGCACACAGGTCTCCACCAGTGGGTGCTGGCTGCCTCTGCACCGTCCCACAGCAACACAGAGAAGAGAGCCGCAGGAACAACCCTGGATATGTTGTTCCCCATGGTCTTTGGGGTACCAGAGTGACCCCAAGGCCCACGGCACTCGGTGGATGTCACTGGGTGAGCACTTTGGGTGCTGGGTCAATGGCTGGATTAGAGGGTCTTAGCAGTCTTTCCCAATCTTATTGATTTTATGATTCCATGGTTCTATGAGTGTGGGAAGCCCTGCAGAGGTTCCCAGGAGTGGCTGCCACTTTTGCTTTGCCCTTCACTGCTACATCTTGAGCATCCTGTCCTGATCTCCACGACTACCAACAGTGGGGACCTCCCTGTCCCCAAGCAGAGAGGGGACAGACAGCAGCATTACGCTGAGAATGGCAGAGGTGGGACAGAAGCCCTGAGCCCGGGGCTGTTTCGCTCCCCCTAACCCACGTTTGACTGAATGGCACTGATGGAGAGCGATGTACAGCCCCGGGGACTCCTGGGGCCACTTCTGCACTGCTGATGCCCCAAAGGGTCTGGGGGCTGCAGGCACTCACTCACCCACTTGGCGATGGGGCAGCCCCGGGAGCTCTTCCCCTCCTTCCCAGTGTAGATGACCTTCTCGATGCGGATGGCTTTGCCCTTCTCGCCGTACCTGTGGGCAGACCCACATCACTCACTAGTGTCCTGCTGAGGCCTCACCCCACACACGTCCCCCCTCTGCCCTCTGAAAACCCCAAGCCCCTCTCCGACAGCCCATGGCCCGGTCCGATGTCGGGTCCTGCAAGGGGTTGGGGTGGGGTCCCTTACCGCTCCTCCATCAGCTCCCGGATGGATGCCACGGTGGGCCCCGAGCCCAGGTGGGTGTAGTACGGCCCCTCGTCCTTCTCCACGATTTGCTCTGCAGGAAAAGGCGTGGGGGGGGGGGGAGGAACAGAGATGTCGGGGTGTCCTCTGGGAACCACATCCCCCAGATGTCAAATTCCCTCAAATGAAGCACTTTTGCATGAAAAATCAGGCACCTCCTCACTGACAGAGCACAAGCCTCAATCCTGACTGCACTATTTTGGCACTGAGTGTTTTAGGGCTGAGAGAGTTTTGCTCTGGTTTTACAGCTCCTGACAGCACTGGGGGAAACTGGGAGATCTATGGGAACAGAGAGGTCATAGGGGGAAGCAAAGGGCAGTGCAGGGGTAGGACCCACAGAATAGGGTCAGACGTGCCTCAGCCCATCCTCTGCTCCCAGCACTGATTTTCATTCCCATCATGTTCAGCAGCTCTGCTGCAGCTTCCCAGGCAGGGATCAGTGCAGGATGCACAGCAACAGCCGACTGCATCGCAGCATCCAACAGCACGGGCACCTCATGGAGCACTGAGCCCCACCTCCCACTTAATTGCTTTCTCTTATGGCTTTTTCTTGAGAAAACAGAGCCCATGGGAGAAGGGCACGGTGGAAGGAGCCGGGCTGCAAATACTGTGCTGCAAAGTGTAACAAATCCAGCACAAAAACACGTGGATCAAGCGTTCACTCGCCACTGACCACCTGGCCATGAAAGCAAGAGGGAAGAAAGCCCAAACTTGCCTGCAGCCAACGCAGCTGCAGGGTTTGGCCATAAAGACAAGTTCCACTAAAGCTGCAGAGCAGCCTCCGTGCCCCCCAGGTGTTACCGGGGCGACGTTCCCAGCCCCACCGAAGGACCTCCCAGCATCACGGCGCAGCCCCAGCACCAGGCATCACCCCCACACCCCCGTGCCCCCACTCACCCACACAGTCACAGGTGGGGAACTCGGCCTGCGCACGCTTGGCGGGGGTGTCCAGCAGGCTCTTGGTCGGCGTGTCCAGGTATTTGAGAGGCGACTCCAGGAACCCGCTGAGGGTGGGGGTCAGCGGCACCTCATCCTTGGTGGGCGTCCCCTCCGCCTCATCGGCGTTCTGGCTCTCCTCAGAGTAAAAGCACGTGGTGGACACCACGGTGATAGCACCAGAGGACTCGATTTTGATCTGCTTGGGCGAGCGCACGGAGAAGAGGTGCTCTGGGGGAGGTCCCTTCTCCGGAGACAGTGCGGATCCCCCAGGGCCAGCACTGCTGGGGGCCACAGCGGCGGTGCTGGCGGTGGTGGGGGGCACCTGCGGGGCTGGCAGCTGCCCCTCTGGCAGCGCGGTGGTCCCGGTGGGCGGCAGGCTGAAGGTGTCCCCGAACTCGGCCTCGAACTGCCGGATAAGCTCCTCCAGCTTGTCGTCCACCATGGCGGGCGGCGCCCCCTCCGGGCCTGGCGCCAGCGGGTGGCTGTGGGTGTCCCCCCCAGGGGTTCCCCTTTCCTGAGAGTCGGAAGCAGTGGGTGGGCACGGGGTGGGCGGTGGGGGCTCGGGCTGCGGCGCTGTGGCGGGGGGCTCGGCGGGGGTCCGCAGTCCCTCCAGGCTGATCTGCCAGAAGGGCAGGAAGAGCGGCTGTGAATCCTTCTGCTTGGGCTTCTTGATCTGCACCTGCTTGCGGGCTGGCTTGTCTGGCTGCATCCTTTTCTTCTTCTCCTTGGCCTGCTTCTCAAAGGTCTTGGGCGTGCTGGGGGTCCACCAGCCAGGTGGGCGCTCCGGGGGGGTCGCGGAGAGGCTCTGCTCGAGGAAAAGGCTGCGCTTGTGGTGCAGGTGCTGCTGCAGGACCATCTGTGTCTTCCTGTGCAGGTCGGGCTCCTGCAGCACGTGGGGGCTGCTTGCCGTCTCCTTGCCCGGCGTCCGATCCGGGGGCTTTGGGGCTGCTGCAGGGGGGGCTCTGCCAGCCTCGGGCCGCTTGAAGGCCACAGCGATGTATTCGGTGCTGCCCAGGAGCTGCTCCAGCTCCGCCATAGGGTCAGTGGTCCCAGACGGAGGCACCACGTCAATGGATGGCTCCGGGGGGGCAGGGGGCCCCGGGGGGGGCCGCCGCCGGCGCCGCGGGGGGGGGTGGCCCATCAGCACCGGGTTGAGGGAGCGTGGCTGAGAGCTGCGTCAGCGCCTCGATGGCGATGGCCGTCTGCAGGCTGATGTTCTTCTCCTTGGCAATATTCAGTGCACTTTGGGAAAAGGGGAGGCCGTCCGACGGGCACGGCTCGGCGGCCTCCAGCACCGCGGGGGGAGCGATAGCACCTTTGTCGGGGGGCGGCGGGGCGTGGGGCAGCGGGGCCTCTCCCAAGGCCACCTGGATCTTCTGCTCCAGCCACTCCAGGTAGTCAGGGCACTCGGGGCCGTCGCAGTTGCAGTTGGGGGGCTTCATGCCGTGTTTGGCCAGGGCGAGGGCGGCCTTGAGGGCGTGCAGGTCCTCCCCCCTTGGCACGCCGTCCCGCGGCGCCAGCCCCCCCCCGGCTCATCTCGGTGTCAAACTTCTTGTAGAGTAGCGAGGGCGAAGCTGGGGCGGGCAGCCGGTAGGAGGACACCGCTTCGGCCACCGCCGAGAAGGCCACCAGGTTGCGGGCGTCCTCCAGACGTGCGGGGCCGGCAGGGGGGCCGGGCAGCCACCCGCTGGGCTCCATCAGCGCGCTGCCCCCCGCCTGCGGCCGGCCCCCAGCGGCCAGGCCCAGCCGGCCGCCCTCGCTCAGCGTCCTCTCGCCGCCATAGTCGATCAGCCCTTCTTCCATTGGGCCTCTTCTGGGGCCATCAACCGGATCGCCCCCCGGACCTGTCTGAGAGCGGGGAGAGAGGAGAGGTGTGAGTAACCCCTGCAAAATCCTGCGCCCCGTATCCCACCCCACAGCCTACCACCCCCCCGTCCATCCCAGCACAGCTGCAGGTGCCCCTGTGCTCCTCCCGTCCCCACATCCCAAAGGCCCACAAGGAGCTGTGCTCTCTGGGACCTCAGCTCAGCACCGCAGCGATGGGACACTGAGCAAGGAGTGGGGCAGAAAGGAGAGAAGGGGGTCTGGAGCCCATCGTCCCAGTGGGTGCATGACACGGGGGGGAAGGGGAGGTGGCATCTCTGTGCCCATAGTGGGAGTCTCAGTGCCACACAGGATGGGATGCAGAGCATTTTGTGGTTTGTCACTAATAGGAGAGCCCCATGCGGGGCCAGGGGATGCCTTCACCCCTTTCCAGGGCTGCATACAAGCAGGGAGAGAGGGAGCAACAGGCAGAGCAAAACCCCCGTGGAAGCAGAGAGGAGCATCTCGAGTCCTCCTCGCCTCAAACATCCCCCCGGGGGGAAAAGGAGGGGCGAACCCCATTGGCAGCGACCCCGTCTGCTCTTCCCACGGCCCCTCCGCAGTGGGGAGGAAAGGGATCCCCCACTACCCGCCCCCCCACGCAGGAACTCCCGCACGCGTGGCCCGGTCCCGGTTGGAGGCTTCCCCACGAGGGCCGCCCCTGCGGTTCATCCGACCGAGGTGGGGGGGGGAGAACACGCGGGGCTGCACGCCGCCTCCCGCCGCGCCCCTTTTGTTCCCGGCCCCCCCGGGGGGGGGGGGGGGGGGGGGTGGTTGGGAGAGGGGGGGGCGCGGGATTCCATCCCGAAACCAACAGCGATTCCCCCCCAACGCCGCCGCGAGGAACCCACCCGTGCGCACCCACCGCCCGGGGGGGGGGAACCGGAACGCCGCGGTGCGGAGCGGCCCCGTCCGCGCGTCGTGAAAAGAGGGGAAAATCCCTCCGAGGAACTAAAAATTATCTCCGCTTCATTTATTTATTATTATTTCCCCCCCTGCCCCCCTTCCCTCTTTCTGTTTTCAATGCTTTGGGCGGAAGGAAAACAAAAAAGGCCGCGGCACGCACCGACCCCGCCGGGTACCCCCGGCCCGCGCCGCGCTCCTCCGCAGCCACCGGGACCGGCGCGGCCGCGGCGCGGCACTTACGCTGCGGGGGAGCGGCGGCGGCGGCGCGGAGGGACGGAGGCGCCCTCGGAGGGACGGAGGCGCCCGCGCTGCTCCGCGCCGCACCGCGCCCGGCCGCGGCTCCCCGCCCCCCGCGGCAGCTGCAGGAGCCATCAGCCCCGGCGCCGCGCGCACGTACGGGCGGGGAAGGAGGGGGTGGGGGGTGGTAAGGGGGACTGGGGGGGGGAACGTGAGCTCGGCCCCGCAGCCCCCGGACCGCACGGACGGCTCCCGAGAGCCGGCACGTGTCACGCGTACAGCCCGCAGCCTCAGCGCCCCGCGGCTCCGCGCGTCCCGTACATCCCATAACTCATTGCATCCCATAAGCCATGCATCCCCCAGCCCCATACATCCATAGTCCGTGTATCCCATAACCCCTGCATCCCATAACCTGTACATCCCATAACCCGTACATCCCATAACCCCTGCATTCCATAACCCATACACCCTATAGCCCATCCATTCCCCAGCCCCATACATCCACAGTCTGTGCATCCCATAATCGCACAACCCTATGCATTCCATAACCAATACATCCCACAGTCCATGCATCCCACAGCCCCGTGAATCTCACAACCCGTACATCCCAAAGCTCTGTGCATCCCACACATACATCCTGCAGCCCTGTATACCTCCCAGCCCATACATCCCCCCAGCCCTGTACAACCCACACCTCTGTACACCCCACAGCCCCGTGCATCCCACAACCCATATCCCACAGCTCTGCAGATCCCTTTGCCCATACATCCCACAGCCCCATATATCCCACAGCCCTATAGATCCTGCAGCTCCACACACTGACACACAACACCATGCGATCGGCAGCCCTACACATCCAGCACTCCTACATCCCTCTGTATGCTCAGCAAATTACGACCAGCAACCATCAGCCGTCTGCAACCCTACAGAACTGTGTTACCTGCAACCCTACACAACCGGCAACCCTACAAACTCACGCTAGTCTCATCCAGCAAGCGCCGTACCCAGCAGACCCACAGACCTGGCAAGCCATACAGGAACCCCCTACACAAACAGCAGGAACCTACACGAACAGCAGCATCCCATGGGGGACCCATGGCAGTGTCCCCAGCTGCAGTGCCACAGCCACCACAAGGCCTTTTTCTTTTTTTTTGCCTCTCCCTCCCTATTTTTTATGTTATTATGCCATATCTCCCCCTGGCCCTATATGAAACATGGAGCGAAGGCGCCCTGGAGAAGCAGGCAGCGTTCTGCTGTGCTCCTGTTTGTCCCAAACCACACATTTGGGAAACAGCAACCTCAACACCAGGTAAAGGATTGGTCCTCATCCCCAGCACCCAAAGCCACCCAATGAGGCCCATCCAGCCCCATGAACTGGGGGCTGAAGCAGCAATCCCTTATCTGGGTGCTTGGGGTATTTGTAAACCTCCCCCTACACACACGCATCTCAACTGATTTTGCAGGCGTTGGGCTTGGAGCAGCCGAGCACTTCATCCCACCACAGATCATTCCATTGCAAGAGCAGGATTTGGGGGATGGAGGCGCCCAGATGTGGCGATGCACAGCACGGGATTTTTTTGGGGGGGGGGGAGGGGGGGGGTTAGGGGGAGGGATGGATGCAGTGCTGGCATAGCCAGGGCACGGCAGGGTGCTCGGGAGGTCAGCAGTGTTGCCAGCGCCAGCGGCTGGGGCCGGCCAAGAGGCAGGCGGCTGTTTGGCTGCCGGCCCCGTGCCGCGCTCGTGGTTTTCTTCCCCTGGCAGCAGCCCCGGGATCCTCCGTGCTCTGGGGCACCGTGGGGCCCCCGCGGGATGGGGAAGCCCAATGTGGACGAGCATCCCTGAGCACAGCCCAAAGGAAGGGCAGGGGGCCGGCAGCACGCCCTGGGGATGGATGTGCCGCTCAGCCACAGCGGGCACGGAAAGCCGCCCAATGCCACCAAGGTGCCGGCAGCGGGGGATGCTGGAGAGGAGCCCGGTGGCACGGATGCGACAGCCCTGGGAAAGCAAACTGGAGAGCCATGGAGCCCCTCCCGACGCTCCCAGCCGCTCGCTTGTTTTCCAAGCTGTTTCCGTGGCCCCAGCTGACCCCAGCACTGGGTTTGAGCCGCTCGCTCCTGTCCTCATTTAGCCCGGCGGAAAGGCAGAGCTACGGCAGGGCTGTGTTGCAGGGAACCCATCCCTGCTTCCGTAGGCCTCTCAGGGACCCCCAGAGCCATAATCCTGCTCTGAATGCCATAGGGGCAAGCATTTCATCCTCTTTTCCAAGCTGGTTTAATGACACATATTCACACTGCTCCTGCACCAGGAGCCTGCAATAGGGACAGGGAATTTTTCTCCACCAGAAAACGTCTCCAACCCCATCCCTTCTGGTGGGGCTCCAGGAAAAGCATTTTCCCAGCCCAGCCAAGCTGCAAGCAAAGGGAAAGCAGATCAAAGCAAGAGAAAAGGATGGGAAACCAAAGGTGTTTGGGAGCAGGATTGCCCAGCGGCAATGTGTGGAGCAAAGGGGAGCTGAGTGCCTGGATGCAGCTCCTCCAAAATCGCCCTGACGGAGAGCAGCTGCGCGCCGGCATCTGTTCTTAATCCACCCTGGATGCCTTTCAAAGCCGGGTTGGAACATTCATCCCCGCGCACGCAAGCGGCCCCTGAGGTCCCTCTCCAGCTGGGCAAAAGGAGGAACCTGCGGGGCACAGCACTACGGGACGCTCAGCACCAGCACAGCCAGATCAGCTCCTCAGGAGCTGCGCAGGGCTGGCGTTCCCATCGCGGCACTGAGCCGGGAACCAGCATTTGGCAAGAGGAAGGGAGAACGGCTTGCCAGGCTGCGTCAGGCTGCTCCGACCGGCAGCGAGGGAGGGGAGAAAAGCTCTTTGAAGGAAAAAGAAAAAAAAAAAAAAAAAGGGGAAAAAAAAACGTGGCGCTATTTTTGTTTCTTGGAGCGGCTTCAGTCCAACACAGCTGACTCCTCTCGTGCAGGCGCTCAGCTACCAGATTGGCGCTGCGGCCGGCCGGGCAATGCCAAAAGAACGGCTGTAGGCAAGCGGTGCTCCAGCAGAAAGGGGAGGGATGGAAAGGATAAAAAGGAGAGGAAGGGATAAAAAGGAGGCCAAGGGGAAAGGAGAAGAGAGGAAGGGGAAAGGAAAAGAAAGAACATAAGGTAAAGGAAAGAAGGGACGTGGACTCACCTGGGAAGGAAAAGTGCGTGGGCTGTGGCAGAAACGCCTGAGGCTGTGCTGAGCCTCTCCCTGTGCCGGCAGCACTTCGCCACCCACCCGAGTACCCATGTGGGGCCGAGCTGTGCTCTGCAGCCCCTCACACCCTGACGGCACTGCTTGCAGGGGGACAGGGCACAGTGCCCTCCAGCACGTCTCCCATCAACCCCAGTGGGAACTTCCCCCTCGCCCAGTTCCTCTGCCTCGCAAGCAGGGTGCAGAAATCCGGCCAGCCTTCAAGAATGGGTGGCCATGGCGCAAAGCTGCCCCACTCCCATCCCACAGGGGCTGTAAGCACTGCTGGGATCAAGCATCCCGTGTTGCACCATGGGTGCACGGCTCTGCAAAGCCCACCTGACGGCCCGCTGTACCTGGGGGATGCGCAGCCCTGGCCCCGCTCCTCGCTTCGTGAAACCCTTCAGCAGCCCGAGCTTTCAGCAGAGGAGGAGGAGGGACGTGCGTGCGGCAAGCACAAACACGTCGGCAGCACGATGGCTGGCGGGCAGGAGCAGGGAGATGAGTGGGAGCCCGGCCCTGCCCAGTCTGGGCGCGGGGACAGCACCGGCTCCCCCAGCCGGTTTCACCGCCACGACCCGTCCCAGCAGGGAAAAGCAGCCGGGGAGAAAGGGAGATGGGGAGAAAGGGAGATGCAGGGCGGGCTTGGCACGGCCCAACACAGCGCGCCCGCGATGCCCCGCCTGCTGTATGCTGCTCCCCCGGCCCCCCTGACTCACCCCAAAACACCACCACCGCCACCCCACGTGTTCCACCAGGGCCAGGGGGGTCCTGAAATGCCAGAGCGGACGTGACGGGAACCGAGTCACATCCAGGAAGAACCTCTTGGGGGACACATCCTGCTCTGCAAGTCGGCACAGAGACACGGGACGGCCGCTTCCCCTTTCACCGGCTTCAGGCTGAGATCCTCTTTCTTGCAAGTACAGAAGCGGACGGTGCGTTTTCCTGCTTGGCTCCAATCCCTGTGTGCACGCACAGCTGAAAGCTTGGCGGTGCAAGCTAGCTGCCACCCCCCAGAGGGAGCACTGCCACAGCCGTGTCCCCTTGCCAAGTACCCTCCCCACATTTCCCTGTACTCACCCCGGGAAGGCGGCCGGCAGCTGGCACCGGCGCACAGAAAGGTCCCCATGGAGGGGAAGGCATGAAGACCCCCACCATGAGGTTAGCGAGGCAGCAAGGCTGGGGTTGAGCAGGACAAGCTCCTTGTCTGCCCTACGTATGGGCTCAGACACATGCTCAGTCAGAGCTGCTGCATCTCTCCTACACACAGCGCTGAAGAACCACCTGAAAAGCGAGCAGGAGCCTTTCTACACAAGGACGCGTTTGCATCACATCCTTTCAATGCAGTCCTGATCAGCACCGGCACAACGGCTTCTGCAGCACACCGCACAAAATCTCCCTTTTTTCTCCCCCAGAAAATGACAGCCCCCTCCCACCTCAGCTGCCTCCTGGGGTCCGCAGTGCCGCTGAGTCAGCGCTGGCGCTGCTGAGTCACCGCAGCCACATCAGCCACGATGAGCTCAGCGCGGGGGCTCCAGCACCTCCGTGCACGCAGCCAGAGGCCGATGCTCCATGCCATGTCAGGGGACACGCACAGCTCCGAGCTCGGCCCAACGGATGCCACCGGTTCCTCGGCCCTCTCCAAAATCTCCAGGTGTAACACCGCGTTCGCACAGCCCCAGGATAGAGGCTGTGCTGCCATCCTCTCCCAAAACGCCCCATCACAGGCGATGCCACAAACAGACGTGGCATCATCACGGCCGTCACCACCGCGCCTTCTTCATCTCGCTCAACCTTTTCCATGACCGAAAAAGGGAGGGGAAAAAAATACCCAATTTCTATTTTTTTTTCCTCCGCTGGGGTCATCAGCGCCAAGGGGGGGAAGCGCAGACGCCGCCTCCGGCTTCCCTGGCCTGCGCTCCCCTGCACTGGTGACGGGGCTGATGACTCACGGGAAGGGAGGGGGGAAGCGACGTGTGCACGGGGCCGTAATGTTTGTAAACCTAAAAAAAGCCATGTGCAGGCAGGCAGCGTGCTCCGGCCAGGAGCTCCGGCTGCCAGCAGCTCGGAGAGGCTGCGGCCGCCAGCGAGGAGCCCTGGGACAGCAGGGGCAGGCAGCAGCTGTCTCTGCACGAGCATCACCAGGGAAGGGTCAGCCCCATTCCTCTGCTACAACACCTGTAACCGGCACGGCTCGAATCGCCACGGGTTTAAAAGCAGAGGCTTTAAATACATGCGCTTTAAATGCGACGGCTCTAATTGTAACAGCTCCAATGGCAACACCAAGCCAGGGCTTCCGGGGTCATTAAAGCCCTGTGCTCTCGTGTTTCTCAGCCTTCTGCTGCACCCGACTGCCTTCTGGCACGGCACTCACACAGGCCCACGGCTCCCTGTGCCCTCATCCACCTGGGGAGCAAGAAGCTGCTCCAGGGAGCGCGGTGGCCATGCCACCAGCAGCCAGCACTGCAGCCAGTGAGCTGGAGCCGAGCCCTCCAGACATTACACAGCATCCCCCGGCTTCCACGCTGACGACTGCAGCAATTAGAACTTGCTCCAATCAATTTTTTACAGCGTTTGGAGTGCTCGGAGTGGGTTGGTCCACCCCCATCCCCCCTCCCCTGCTCATTTGGCTGCATTGGAAATTGCAGCAGTGGGAGCTCCCAGGTCCCCAACTCCACCACTCGACAGCAAAACCTCGTTGAATCAAAAAGATGCAGTCAAGAGATGTGCAGAAACCATCTTTTTTTTTTTTCCTTTTTTTTCCCCCTCTTTAAGAACTGCCATTTTAGCTGAAGCAAACAAGCATTCTGCATCATCAGCCACAACAGGACCCCCTACAACATCCAGCAGACACCTGCCCACAGTTCCAACACCATATATCCCTCACCCCATGGGCAAAGGGATGGGGAGAGAGCAGCTCCCAGTGCTGGCAGCAGTGTGGTGGGTGGATGTGGAGCGAGGACAGCTTGCAGCTGTTCCACCTCCAGCCCCTTCCCGTTTCATTTCATCTCCCCTTGGATCCCAGCCCGGGGGGAAAAAAAAAGCTCTTTTATCCTCAAAAAAAGAAAAAATAGGGTCTGGCACCCTCTTGCACTGAGCTCAAAGGAGAGATAAAAGAAGCGCTGGAGCCTCAAGGGTGGCACAGATGGGGCTCAGGTTGGGGAGCTCCCACTCGTGCCTGTGCTGCAGTGGGGACAGAACATCAACCATGGTGAAGGCAGTGCTGTGCCATTAGAAACACACACAGAACGAGGCTGTAGGGTCAGGGACTGAAGTGGGCACTGGATAGGGACCCCAGCACACACAGGCAGAGGGCTGAAGACCCCAAGCCATGGGGACAAAGACAAGGGACACATGCAGGCAGGAGACCAAGGAACCTGATAACACAGGACCAAGGACAAGGGAGCCCAGCACACATGGCAAGGGGACAAGCGACCCTGAAACCATAGGGATTCAAACCAGGGAACCTGACACTGCAGAAACTAGGAGGAAGGACCTTGGCATGCACAAGCAGGTGTGGGATAGCAATGTCCCAAGGATGGGGACACCAGCATGCACAAACACGGGACGAAGGACACTGATGCAGTAGGGATAGGGACCAGAGAATGGGCACACAGGGGAGAGCCAACCCAATAGCCTGGGGCTGTGGGGGCAAGAGAGGAACCTCAGTTCCAGGTGACACAGAGCCCAGCACATGTGGGCAGGGAACCGAGGGCTGTGACACTGTGTGGATGGGGGCCCCAGGACACGCAGGCAGAGGACTGGGGGAAAAGTTGCTCCCCAGTGCGCCAAGACCCCATGGGAAAGGCTCTCTAGGGCACAGACAACAGCACAACCGTGTCGTTGCCGTGCCACCCCACATCTGGGGACAGCCACACCACACCAGGGCTGGGGGCACCACGCCACCCTCCAAGATCCCAGCAGCTTCCTCTGTCACCTGCGGTCACGGGTCCAAGGCTGGAGACAGGGACACCCCCAAAAGGTGGCATTCCGGGGCCACCGCCAAATCCATCCCCGGGGCCACCCCCTCACCCCTCGCACCCCCCGGTACTCCCGCACCCGGCAGAGCCTCGCGGTAGCACCGGCACACGGCACCGACGGCAGATGGAGGATCCCCACCGCGTTCGGGGCCGAGCCCGGTGCCGCCGCCGGGGTGCGCCGAGGGATGAGCTGGGGGGGGGGACGGGGGGGGGGGGAAAGGGGGGAGGGGGGGGGGAGGGGGGGGGACCCGCGGCCCCCGCCCCGTACCCCGCAGTGACGCAGAGCGGGGACCGACCCGGTGCGGGGTGACAGCCGTGACGTCACCGCGGCCCCCGGCTGCCATGGCGCTCGGTGCAGCGGGGCACGAGATGGGGGAGGGGAATGGGGGGGGGGGGGGGGGGGGGGGCGGGAGGGGATAGGAGGGGAGAACCACGGAGAAAGGGGAGGGGGTTGGGAGGCAGGAATCGCCGGAAAATATATTAAAAGCGGAAAAACGGTATTTTTCGGTAAGGATGGGGGGAGGGGGGCACCGGGGCGGGTTGGGCGCACGGGGAACCCGTGTTGGGGGGGGGGGGCAGCCGAAGGAGGGGTCCCGCCCTGCCGCCCCGCTTTGTCCCCGACCTCCGCCACGCCGCCCCCGCCCCGGCCCCGCCGGGCCCCGCCGCTCCCTACCTCGCCCCGCCGCTGCCCCCGCCGCTACGAGGCGGCCATCTTGTGCGGCGCTGCGCCCGCCCCGGCGCGGGGGGGCTCCGCCTCCACCCGCCGAGCGGCCCCGACCGGGGGTGGCCCGGGGACGGCGGCCAGCAGCGAGCCGTCCCGGAGCATCGGGCGGGGGAGGCGGGGTGTCGAAGCGGGGGAGGGGGAAAGGGCTGCGGTTTGGGGGGCTGCAGGCCGACCGCAGGGATTGGGCGCGAGTTCGGCTGCAGGCCAAGCACGGAGCAGGACAGCCGAGCAGCTGCAGGTCCAGCGGCAGCACCGGCCGCAGGCCCGACTGGAGGCATGGCTGCAATCACAGCCACGGGAGCAGAGACGGGTTGTACTGCAGGCCGGCTATGTATCCAGCTGCGGGCCCAGCCAAGGCCCAGCTATAGGCCACACTGCAGCTGTCGGTCCAACCTTGGGCCCAGCCACGGGCCCTGCAGCCACAGGCCCTAATACAGGCCCAGCCACAGGAGCAGCTATAGGTGTCCAGCTGCAGGCCCGGCCACGAGCCCAACCAGAGACATGGCCACAGAGCAGCGTAGTCTGAAGTTGATAGCAGTAGCCACAGGCCCAGCCACAGGACCGGCTCCAGGCCTGGCTGCAGCCCAACGGCAAGCCCAGCTGCAGGCCCAACCGCAGGCTTGGCCACAGGCCCGGCTGCTGTGAGCTGACCTGGCCAAGACGTTCTGCCAGCACAAAGTGGGTCACAACAAAGCAGCAGCAAAGCGTCAAGAGTGGGTGGTGGTTGAAGGTACCAACACAGAACCAGAGCGCTGTGATGCTGTCGTGCTCCATGTTGGCAGTGGGACCAGGCTGTGGTGAGCGGGGTGTGGATGGACTTGTGGTCCGTGTGCCCTACATGAGGAGGTGGCAGCAGCACTGTAGTGGTGTGGCAGGTGTCACACAGCTGTCCCCAAAGTGGCTGAATTCACACCCGGCCCGTAAAACAGGGTCCACCACCTCCATTTTGGCTGTTATACCACAAAATCACAGTGGTGGTGTAACATCCCGCTCCCCAGTGCCTCCTCAGGGACAAACCCTCCTTGTCCTGGGTTGGAGTGATATCACAGCTTTTCTGCCAGCAAACACTGACCAGTTTGGTTGTCAGGATAAACTTCTGTTCAGACAGAGTGGTGATACACTGGCACAGCTGCACAGGGAGGTGGTGGAGTCACTGCCCCGGAGGTGTTTGAGAGCCATGGAGATGTGACTCTTGGGTCAGTGGACACAGGGGGTGGGCTGGGGTTGAACTTAGGGATTTTAGAGATCTTTTGCAACCTTTATGATTCCATGAAATCAGGGAAACCCTCCTGCCCAAAAGATGGACAAATTCAGTGCAGAACAGCTCAGGGTCCCGTGCACCAGTACCAGGGCTTCCCTTCGGGGTTTGCTCCCTCAAAGCTGATGGAGGGCAGCCAAGCAGGGCTTTGCAGTGTGCTTTTTGTGTTGATTGGGAGCAGTTGATGAGATGCTGATTTTTTACACTAATGAACCAGGAAGATGGAGAGCCATTTGAGGAGGGTGGCATTGGCAGCATCACTGAGCAACGACAAATTTCAGCCTCCAGCATCTTCCTTCTCTGTTTTGCAAGAATACCCATGGCTCAAAGAAACCCAGCAGGAGGAGGAACAAGTGCAGTGCTGGAGTGATGGAGGTGCGAGGGCTGAGCACAGGAGGTTCACAGCCAGCGGCACTCAGGGAGGAACAGGCAGAACCGGTCATGGTACAGCCAACCCTTGGGAGAGGCAAGGGGACGTGGGAACAGCATGCTGAGCCCAGGGCGTGCAGGGACCCGCCGGGAGCTCTCGCCCCTTGACATGAGGGGGGCTTTGGGGAAGCCCCTCTGCTGCCACCATCATCCCCAGCAGTGTCTTATTGAGCCACTTTTAACATTGCAGCGACGCAGAAGGGCAGCCTCAAAGTCCAGGCTCAAGGATGTTTTTAATGGCTTTTTGTCAAGGGCAAAGTGCGTGCTGCTGGGAGGCAAAGGGGCTGATTTACAATGCAGGGGCAGAAAGCCCCAATGTCCCCAAAATCAGCTGCTCCCTGGGCCTCAGCTGTCACCTCGCCTGTGGCTTTAAGGCAAAATCCTGCCCTCACAGGCAGCCTCTCATCCACCTGCAACGGCTGTGAGGCCCCGAAAAGTGAAGCAGCAACGCTTGGTGCAGGGCAGAATCCCACAGTGACGAGCAGGGAGCGCTGCCCCATCCACACCTCTTGGCTTAAAGCTTTGCCTGAAGTAAAAACTGTGCTCTGAACAACCAAAAAGAGCCAGGAACCCCCCTGAAATCAAGCCCCAGAGACAAGGGAGGGCCAACCTTCGCCATCTCCTATGGTTAAAGAACCGTATGTGCCGTATCATAAATCATCTCACTGCAACCACCAACCACCCCAAGCCGGTAAAACCAGAAATGTGGGTGCAAGGTGCTGCACTCTTTGTCCCGTGTGCAGATACAGAAATTGCCCTGACTTGTTGGCCTCGCAGCTGGTGCCAGGGGCGCTGGGCAGGGCGGGGTGGCCTGGGGACAGGGCTGTCCCCTTCATCGTGGGGCCCCCCAACAGCACGGGGGTGGGGATGGGGGTGGCGGTGGGAGAGCTCTTGCACGGTGTTTTGCCATTCTAACACAAAGAATTGGCAGAAAGAAACAAGTCATAGTGCTGGGCGATCCCCCATCCCCACGCGCTGGCATTTTGAGGGGACCAGCTGAGATTTTGGGGGCCATCACTGCAGCCTTTAAGCCAACCTAAGCCACAGACAAGCACCCTCTGACCCCGCACATCGCCCCGAACCACAGCGGGGGGGTGCAGGGAGGGCAGCACTCACCTCTCAGTGCCCCATGGCCACGAGAGAGTGATGCGCTGGGGGGAGAAGGGGTGAGGAGGGGCTCCCCGCTTCCCCCTCCTGAAGGCTCATGCAGGGACAGAGGGAAGCACGGGAGGGACGACTTCACTTTGCTACCCTGCTTCCAACAGACAGCATCCATGCGCCCCAAACTCTTGGCAAAAAGGGGTGCTTTCCCCTTTCCCCCTCCCCCTCTTTTTTTTTCTTAATTCTTTGCAAAACTTCAGCCTTCGCTCGTGCAATTTCAGCCCGAGGCACAGCGGCAACTTTCTGTCTGCCGATACGTACAGAAAGAGCGTTATCCGATTAAGAAAAGGGGAGGGGGAAGGTCGGCACGGCTGGGGCTGGGGACGGAGCGATGGAGCCGCCGCCGCCGTCCTTTGTTCTGCGGCCGCCACTCGGGGGGGTGCGGGGAGGGCAACGCGGGGCTCTGCGGGGAGCGAGGGGAGAACTGAGCCCAAAGGCTGTGGGGTCGGAGGTGGCCCCAGAGGGGAGGTGCGCTCTGCTGCGGGCACGGGGGGGGGGGGGGGGGGGGGGAGGGGGCTGTCGGTGGGGGTGTGCGGCGGTGGTCGTTGTTGTTGTAGGGCTGTTGTAAGGGCTGCGTCAGCGTCCCGCTCGGGTGTTACTGCAGGGTACTCAGCGGTGGGGCTGATGGTTACCGCAGGGCTGTGGCGGACCGTTGTTGGCGGGGTCCATGTCAGCATCCCCGCTGCTTATTGTTGTTGTTGTTGTAGGGTCGCCAGCTGTGGGCCCGTGCCGGGAACCGTGCTCTGTGGTTGCTGGGTGGCTCTGGGGGCTCCGCAAGTCCCACTGTTACTGTGGGGCTGCCTCTGCCCCCCTCTCCCACTCCCACCAGGCTGCCCTGCCCCACAGTTTCCTACCTGCCCCACCCGTGTTTACATTGGATCAGTCAGGTGGCCGCAGCCTCCCGCACTCAGGGCAGAGTCCTCCTTGCACCCCCCTCCCCACCCATTCCAGGGGTGTCCAATCCAGACATGAGGACACTGCCCACCCAGCGGGCACCGAACCCTCACCATTCCCCTGCCAAAGCAGTGCAGTCCTGGGAGCCACAGCCGAGCACTGTGCCCCACAGAGACCCCAATCTCCCCCTCCCCCCTCCAGAGATAACCAGGGGGGAAAGAAAACCAGGAGAAACAGCATCCCTGTGCTGTTGTTATCCAAGCACGACTCCCGCACAGGCCCTAACAGCCACCTGGGGGCACAGCAAAGCTCTGCCTGCCCTGGAAAAAAAGGATTTAGGAGATGAAAGACACCTCTGACCTGTAGCAGCCCTCATGAGAGATTTTATCCTATAAGAAGAAAGGGAGAGATGAGCCTGCTGTCTGTCCCAGGAGGCCCTGTCCCCAGCAGTGGGCATGGGGGGGGGGTTCTATGTGCATCTCATCCTCTGCACAGTGAGGTGCCCCCACATCTCTCCTTTGCTCGAGGCAGAGAAGAGCTGCGTGACGCTTTTGGTTTCAAGGAGAAAATAAAAAGAAAAAACAAACAAGAAAGCATCTGGATTTTGTTGTACCCTAAACACAAATAAAAGCAGAGATTTTTGCTTTGTTTTTTTTTTTTTTTTCTCTGTTTTCCATTGGAATGGACCCAAGCATGTTCACCCTGTGCTGCAGAACAGATGTGGGGGGGATCTGTGGCACGTGTAGGGCTGCAGCTCCCAGCGGCCTCGTGGATACGCACAGTGCTGCTGCAGGGAGTGCAGCTCAGGACCCAGCAGCAGTGCCAGCCGTGTGCCCATCCTCGTGTGCCCATCCTTGTGTGCCCATCCTCGTGGCCATGGGGCTCATTTGGCCTCGGGGTGTTGTGGTGGAGCTCGGTCTCGCAGCGCCTTCACGAAATCCTCCACCTGCAGGATGGGATGGATGGCACCAGCTGTGCAGCACGGCGGGGATGGGCAGCATCACCCACAGATGAAGGCTGAAGGCTGCAGGTCAGTTGGTGCCGTACCCACCCGTGCCATCAGCGCGTCCTGCGCAGCTGCGTCGTGCTCAAAGTCCCCTTCAACGTCCAGCACCAGGACGGGGACGTGCCTCACCTCTGCGAAATGCACCCTGTGGAGGGGCGGGAGAGGTCAGAACTGGGGAGGGCAGAGCAGGGGCGGGTAGAACCGGGCAGGGCTCTCACTCAGTGCTGCGCTCCAGCAGCCACCGCTCGTGCTGCGCGTGGAGCTGCTGCAGGTACCGCAGGGTCACGTCGCGCTCCTCCGGCCTCGCCCGGCACCGCAGCCGCTCCAGGCATCTCTGCGAAGCAAAGCGCCGCGTATCGCACCCGCACCGCTTTCCCGGCCCCTTCCTCCTCCTCTCCCTCCCGCACACCTGCGGGGAGGCGCGGAGATAGAGGAATGCGTGCGGGGCGGTGTGCGCGCCCAGCTGCCCCACGAGGAACGTGTGCCACTCCTGGTAGACGGCCCACTCCAGAGCGTCCAGCTGCCCGCCCTCGAACAGGCTCTTGGCGAACACGTACCTGCGGGCGGAGCAGAGGGGGGCTGACACACCCGCAGCGGCACCGGACTCGCACGGGGTCCCCCCCGCCCCGCACCTGTCGCTGTACACGGAGCGCTCAGAGACCCGCACGGGGCCCTCCGGCCGCTCGAGCTGCGCCTGCAGGCGGCCCAGGCATGAGAAGGTCTGGAAGGTGAAGGCCCAGCGCGCCGGGTCGCGGTACAGCCGCTGCAGGAGATTTCCGCCCTGCGGGGAAGAGCCGGCGCTCAGCCGCGGGTCCGCACCCACGCGGGTCTCTCCCCGCACCGCCGCCGCTCACCTCCGCCGCGCCCGCCGCCACCTCCCGCCAGCGCGCCACCGGCTCTGCCGCCCGCTGCCAGGCGGGGAAGGCGCGGCCCAGCAGCCGCAGGAACGTCGATTTGCCCACGGCTGCGGGCGGAGCGCGGCGGTCACGCGTGGGACCCGCGCTCCGCCGTCGCCCCGCCCCGCCCCGCCCCGCCGCCCGGTACCGATGTTGCCCTCCAGCGCCAGGCGCAGCGCCGCGCCGCTCCGCCCCATCCCAGCGCCGCCGCTCCCGGTGTCGCCGCGCGCGAATGCCATGCAAATGAGGGGGCGGGGCTTTGCTGCTTCCGCGTGACGTCGTGGCGCGGGAGAAGGGGCGGTGTCAGCGCGCGTGGGCGGGGAGATGGGGCGGGAATATGGTGATTTATGCAAATGAACCACCGCCATAGGGGTGGTCTCGGCTGCGTTGGAACGAGGAAAGGGTGGGGACGGGGAGTGGTGTTGAGGAGGCATCGGGACGGGGTGAGGGAGGTGTCAGCGCGGGGAGGAGACGCTGCGAAGAAGTCGGGGACACCACCGTAGGGTCCGAGCACCACCACGTGGTTGGAGGCATCAGCGACAGCTGGGGCACCGAGATCGTGGTGGGACATCGCGGTAGGATCAGGGCAACGCCATGGCGTTGGGGTTGTCGTTATCAGGTCGGTCACCACCATGCGGTCAGGGAAACCACCACGGGGTCAGGACACCACTGTGGGGTCGGGGCAGCACCATGGGGTGTGGGCACCAACAAGAGTCGGAGGCACTCACAGCAGAGTGAGAGCGTGACCATGAGGCTGGGGGCACCAAGAGAGGGCTGGGGGTCAGGATTGCGCTCATCCTCCCCCCGCTGCTCACTGCTTTCCATCCCGCCCCCTCCCACCCCACAACACTTCAAAATCTCCCAGAGAGGGGGCAGAGCCTGGAGAAAAGGCTTTATTGCGCAGTGGGGGACGGGGAGGAGCAGTGGGGTGGAGGAGGAGCGGGGTGCCCCAGCCCAGGCACGGGGCAGGGCGCTTAGAAGCACTTTCGGTGGACGATGGAGGGCCCGGCCTCGTCGTACTCGGGTTTGCTGATCCACATCTGCTGGAAGGTGGAGAGGGACGCCAGGATGGAGCCGCCGATCCACACCGAGTACTTCCGCTCTGGCGGGGCGATGATCTGTCAAAGCAGGGGCTGTTAGCGCGAGATCGGGACCCCCAAAGCACCCCGAGGTCACCCCACCGAAGGGAGGGTTTGGGGTGGGATGATCCCCATCGCCTACTTTGATCTTCATGGTGCTGGGGGCCAGCGCTGTGATTTCCTTCTGCATGCGGTCGGCGATGCCGGGGTACATGGTGGTGCCTCCGGACAGCACGTTGTTGGCATACAGGTCCTTGCGGATGTCGATGTCGCACTTCATGATGGAGTTGTAGGTGGTCTCGTGGATGCCGGCAGATTCCATGCCTGGGATGGGAGGGAGGCTCTCAGCACCCCAACCTCCCCACACCTACACAGGGCTCCCCCAAAGGGCTCATGGGTGCAGTGGGGTGCGCTGGGGCGTGAGCAATGAGGCAGCATTGGGGTGGGCTCACCGATAAATGAGGGCTGGAAGAGGGTCTCGGGGCAGCGGAAGCGCTCGTTGCCGATGGTGATGACCTGCCCATCGGGCAGCTCGTAGCTCTTCTCCAGGGAGGAGGAGGAAGCAGCCGTGGCCATCTCGTTCTCAAAGTCCAGGGCCACATAGCAGAGCTTCTCCTTGATGTCACGCACGATTTCCCGCTCGGCTGCAGGGGACAGGTGGGCTCAGCGTGGCTCTGCGGGACCCCCATCCCACCACCCCCATCCCTGACCCCGTACCGGTGGTGACGAAGGAGTAGCCCCTCTCCGTGAGGATCTTCATGAGGTAGTCAGTGAGGTCGCGGCCGGCCAAGTCCAGACGCATGATGGCGTGGGGCAGAGCGTAGCCCTCATAGATGGGCACATTGTGGGTGACACCGTCCCCAGAGTCAAGAACGATGCCTGGGAGGGGAAGAAATGTGAGGGATGGGGCTCGGAGGCATCCAAAGGACCCCCGATGGTGGACACCACATGTGAGACTCACCGGTGGTACGGCCGGATGCGTAGAGGGAGAGCACGGCCTGGATGGCGACGTACATGGCCGGGACATTGAAGGTCTCGAACATGATCTGCGAGGAGGGGCGGTGGGTTGGATGGGGTCACACATCTCCACGCCCCCCCCCCAAGCACACTGAACCCCACGGCGCCCTACCTGGGTCATCTTCTCACGGTTGGCTTTGGGGTTGAGCGGCGCCTCGGTCAGCAGCGTGGGGTGCTCCTCGGGGGCCACGCGCAGCTCGTTGTAGAAGGAGTGGTGCCAGATCTACGCAGGCAGAAGGGAGGTGGGGTCATCCCCTGGGATGGAACCGGGCCTCTCCCCTCTCCCTGTCCCAGGAGGGCTCTCACCTTCTCCATGTCATCCCAGTTGGTGATGATGCCGTGCTCGATGGGGTACTTGAGTGTGAGGATACCCCTCTTGCTCTGCGCCTCATCGCCCACATAGCTGTCTTTCTGCCCCATGCCTACCATGACGCCCTAACGCCAGTGGGAGAAATGGCCTCGTTAGCTTCATTTAAGCAATCAGAGGAAGGAGCAGAGAAAGGAGACATCCTGGGACCCACCTGGTGCCGGGGCCGCCCCACAATGGAGGGGAAGACGGCGCGAGGGGCATCGTCACCAGCAAAGCCGGCTTTGCAGAGCCCGGAGCCGTTGTCACAGACCAGGGCGGTGGTCTCCTCCTCACACATGGTGGGGCTGGGAGAGGCTGGCGCTCAGGGGGACCTGGGGGAAAAGCTGGGGTGGGAGGGAAAAATGCATTAAACGCAGCAGATGCAGCTTTCTGCCCGGCTGTCAGGTTGGGCTCTGCATGGTTTGAGTTCTTTTGCTGCTGGGGATGCACAGCTCGGCAAAATCCTATGCGGGCCACGATGCTCAAAGTGGGGCAATGCTCAGCCCCAGCACTGCTCCTTCATCTCGTGCCAGCTGATGCCCAAAGTTTGCTCCAAAGCTGTCAGCTCATGGCTGGGAGCTCCGCGTGGCATCCTGAGCTGATACCCCTGAGTGGGGCAGGCAATGCCCAGCGGTGGCCGATCCCATCTCAGTGACAGCCCCTCTGCAGCCTTTCCCAAAAATGGGAAAAAATGCTCAAATGTGCTCTCTCCAGACTGGAGGAAAGCAGGCAAATAGCCCCAAATAAAATAATAATAATAAAGACAGGGATTTCTCCGTGCCTGCAATCGTGCAACCCACGCTGGCTGCAGCCTGGTTCTCTTCGGCTCCATGGACGCCGTGGCTGGAGGGGGATCGTGGTGGGGCTCAGCCCCCCCCCATGCAGTGTAAATGAAGCTGGGGGTATCCCAAAGCCCCGGGGCACCCCAAAGCCCCCAGGGCTGTGCAGGGGGGGGTGGGGTTGTTCCTTCCTGTTCCCGCGAGCAAAGAGAAATCAGTGCTGGGCAGTACTCACCGCAGACGTGAGAGCTCCTTTCCTCTGGGACCGAGTCCCGATCTGCTTTGGTATAAATACCACGAGCCCACGAAACCTCAGAGGCGGATCCTCTCTACACAAAGACCCTAAATAGGCTAAGTGATGGTGTGTTAGCCATATGGCCATATAAGGTGTTTTATTGCATTAAATTGACCTTGGACTGATGGTAGGACCCAGCACAGTTAATTATTGTAAGGGAAAAAAAAATCTACGTGGGGATGCTTAGGAGGCAACATCCCATTGGCGAGTCTGTTCCTTTTGTGCTACGCTTCAATAAACAGGAGAGACACAAGTCCTTATAAGTGACGTTCAGCAAAAGCGAGGTGGAGGTGCTCCGGTCTGATGGCCTTTGGTCCTCTCTGGTTACAACCCTGCCCGGGAGGGCGGTGGCTGTAGGGATGGCCTGGGACTGTGCTGTGCACCTGAGTCATAAAATCATGGCATATCCCAATTTGGAAGAGGTTCAGCATCCCAACAGCACACCAGGTGATGGGCGGTGCGTCACAGCCTCGAGGTGCTGTGCTCATCCCTGTGTCTTGGCGTCTCCATCCTGGGGGTTTCCTCCATGGGATTTTTTTCCCTCCCGTTATTGCAGTTGTTGGGACCCCGTGGAGCAAATGGGCCCAATTCAGTGCAAGGCTGAAGGTGCTGCAGGAGTCCTAGAAGTGCTGCGTTCACCCTGACAGGGAAAAGGTCCCCTGGGCACCATGCAGCCTCACTAAAACCCCAAACCCTCATCGTTGAGCCCCACGTGGTCCTTCCAAGCCTGGCCCTGCGTGATGGGTGCATCCTCAGCTGCCTTCCAGGAGGGTTTGGAAGCAGGACAAGCCCCAATCCCAGGGGGAGGTGGAGATCTGCTGCCCCCGAGCAGCACTGGGGCCACCCCTGTGCCCCACCATGACAAAGGCACCAGCCCCCATCCCTCACACAGCACCTGCTGAACTGCCTGGTGCCTTTTTAAGGGCAGCCGTCCTGTTCTGGGGCCTCTCAGAAGAGCCTGAGGATGGGAGGAAGCCACGGAGCTGCTATGGGGAGCTGTGGGAAGTGAGGCTGCAGCTGGGGAAACTGAGGCACAGCGCAGGCGCTGCCTCCTGCCTTGTTTTGCTGCATCCCAATCCATTCTCGGGGTGAGGGTGGGGAGGTGAGGGTGCAGCAGTGAGGACCCACGAGCTGCGGGGCGGCTGCCAAAAGGGACACAGGAGATCCCACATGGCCTCGGAGCTGTCATTATGTCAGTGAGGATGTGGGCACAGTCCCAGAGCGTCCCACAGCGGTGACTCTGCCCCGGTTCCCCCCGTCCCTCGGGGCTGGATGTGTCCCCAGGTCCCAGCTGAGTGTTCAGTGCTGTCGGCACCGCGGCTCACGCGAGACACCCGCAGCCACTTTCATCCCCAGCCCGCGTCACAAGGCCTGCTGCCAAACATGAGGTCACCAAGGCAAAAGGTTGCCATATATGACTGCAAAAAAAAAAAAAGCCAAACAAACACAAACACAAAAAAACCACCCAAAAAAAGGGGAAAGAAAAAAAAAAAATCAAAAGGGAGTGGTGGGATGGAGGCAGCCTGGCCACCGGGTTCCATTGCACCCACACTGCGGGGGGACCACAGCCACACAGAGCTGACGGCGTCCCAGCAATAGAAAAGGGAACTGTGCCCACAGCCACGCCACCTCCAGCCCCGCTGTGCCCAAACCATAGCGGTCCCAGCCCTCCTCAGCCCCCCGGTTCTCTCCCAGGGCCACGCAGGTCTGTCCCACGGCCACAGCAGTCCCTGTGCTGGGTCTCAGCCTCGGCACGGAGAGGCTGAAGCCGGGACCGCGGTGGCAGAGCCCAGAGCCAGAGCAGACGCAGCCTAAAAAGGAAAGGTTCGGCCACCGCAGCCAATCCAGCTGCCGGAGCGTGGCCGTGCCCGGGCTGCAGGGAGGGCTGCAGGCAGCCTGGGATGCTCGCAGGAACGCCCGGCATCCCACGGCACGCGAGGCCAACCCCAGCGCCACGAGCGGGAGGGGGCCGCAGGCTGAGGGCAGCGGGGGGAACGCAGAGCTCCCCGCACACCGCCAGACCTCCGCACCTCCCTATATGGGTAACATTCGCACGTTTCGCTGCTGAGGGCTCCTGGCTGGGAGCTCGGGCACGGGCTTGGTCCCGTTCCTGTGTGCCTGAGGGCACAGAGAGGCACGGGTGGTGGGAAACCCCCCGCAAAACATTCAGCCCTCGTTGTTGCAGCAAATAAAGCATTTCCTGCAAAGCGTGGTTTCGTTCGGGCGTCGCTTTGTAGCGAACTCCTTTGAAGGTCCGACAGTCCCAGCTGCAGATGGACGGGGTGCTGGGATGGGGGAGATCTCCCTGACGCAACGAAGCGATAACTGAGTGACTCCAAGTGAAAAAACGCGATTGGAAAAGGCAGCAGCTCAGAGTGCAGCACCGGGAGCACGGCTGCTGCTGGGAGAAGCGCAGCCCTCGGGCACAGCCACACTGTGAGGAATCCGAAAAATCCCCCGTGAAGGTTTATGGGTCACTGGGACAACACGGAGAGGAGGCAGTGAAATGCCCCCGGCTCCTCTCTGCTCGTTGCCGGGCTCTGCTCAGCCCTGAGGCTGCACCAGGATCTGGAAAGCAGCTGTTTCAGGAGCTGCAAGGCTGAAGAGCAGGCTGCTTCCTTTCACCCACGGGCAGGGGATGGACACTCCGACAGCAAAAACCACCTGGGACAACAGGTTAAAGAAATGAGGGCTGGAAGTCAATTCCCAAGGATGCCATGAGATCCCACTGCTTCCCTCCTGCTGCTGAAACCACACCGATAACTGCAGCAGCAGTTTGTCAGATAAACCATAAATAAACGGATTCCCTCCCCATTCTCAGCAGCTCCTTCCAGCCCAAGGCGTTAACTCAAAGAAAAAAAGAGAGAGAAGCAGCCCATAATACAACCTGTCTGTATTAAACTGTACACCAACGAATGTTTACTGTTTTGTAGGTAGGAGTACAAGGGCACAGTATATCCATGTCTGTGCGTCTCCAGGGTGGGAAGGCAGCTCCAGCCCTCCCCCCTGCCCATGCAGATACATGCTGACGATCAGAGCATCCCGACAGAGGACACGGAGAGGTGATGCATCACACTTTGAGCCTTCCACTTTTCAGCAGTGCTCTTTCAGTGCAGATACAGGTGAGGGTGGAGGCTCAGCACGACAGCTCAGGGATGCAAAGTCACTGCTTGGCTTTCAACAATGAGGAGCACAGAGAAGGACCCCAGATGGTGCCCTGCATCACTGCAACACTGTGGAGTGCTTGGTTTGGCAAGGACAGGCTTCATAATGCTTTAAGGACTGCAGAGGCAGTCAAGAGCGAGTGTTTAAGGATTCAAGAAACACAACATGCCCAGGAGTTTGGGTGAGCAGCTGAGCCCCACGTGTGGATCAGCCACGGAGTGTACCAATGCTGTAACCATGGGATGGGAGAGCCTCCTCTGTCACATCACCAGCACCAGACAAACCAAACCCTCGCTGGAGTGAGCGCCCCATCCAGGAAAAGGAAGAAAGTAACCAGATGCCCCCCTCACCATCACTGGAATTAAGCAGTGCTGCATCCAGGAATCTTCTCACCCTAAACTCTTGAAATGGGGGTTCCCAAAGGAAGGGGAGCACAACGGTTGGGCCCCTTCTTGGTCCACTGGGCAGAAATGCGAGCACCAGGAGGGAGGATGGGTTCTTGCATGGAGTGAGAGGTGTTAGGAAGGTTTAATTTTGAACATTAGCAAAGATTTATCTGCTCCAACCAGCCACGCTCGAGGCCACAATTTACCAACCCAGAAAGAAAGTCAAAGCAGAACATGGGTTAATTTGGGCGAGACCCACTTTGCAAAGCACTTGAAGAGGTTTAACAGCTCAAGGATGCAGCAACTTGCAGGACCCTCCCCATCCAAGCTACAAATTAAGTATTTGCTTCAGTGTTAGCTTCTGTCTTTCAACCTCCTGTTAGCTTTTCCCCACACCTTGAACCTCCACACCATTTCCCCAGTTCAACACCAGGCACCGAGTTCATGAGCTGAGGTCAGGGAATCGCTTTCGCCCTGACTGCTCAGGAGGAAGGGAAAGGGGCACCACATGGTGGAAATCATCTGCTACAGAAGGAACCAAAACTTTACCTAGGCCTAGAGGGAAGGTAGGTGGTTTTACAGTGGGTATTTAAGGCAAGAGGCCTATCGTAGATCCATCAGCACCACATCTCTCTCGACTACTGACACATGATTGCAAGTCTGGAAGAGAAAGAAGAAATGGGGTTATTCAGATATTCCCACAGCTCAGGCATCTCCTCCGTCTCCTGATGCAATCTGCATCCATTGGCCTTCTGAGAACTGCCCTCTCCTTGCAGTGAAGAAACAAAAGAAAGCTTTTGCATCCCAACTCCAGTGAGAAGCCCCTGTGAGGCTCTCTCCTGTCCTGGGCCACAGAGCAGTGACTCACCACGGATATAAACTCAAGTGAACTGTCCAGTATGCTAACGTCTGGTACTACAGTCCCCAGTGCCCCGTGAGGCAACTTACAGTGAAGAGAGGAGGGTCTTTGGAGTGTGGGTGGAATCCTTTCTGTCGACAAGAGGAGATCTCCTCCAGGCCGTGTTCTGTCAGCTTGAAAAACCCTGTCCTAGAAATAAGCACAAACTTCATAAAGCTCAAGCCTCTGCAAGCAAAAAAACAGCTGCTTGTGCACTTCAAGAGCATGTTTGAATCTGCTTGTCTCAAGTACGAGACCCCACACGCTCTGCAAGGCACTCCTCTGGCAGCTTTGTGGCTGCAGAGCTGCTCCCTACCACAGCTGGGCACCCACACTTACTCCTGGTACTTTGGAGAACACACAATAGCAATGGACTCTGGCAGCATCATCTGGTAGGAGCAGTGTGTGTGCAGGTCGACGCTGGAGAGGAAAGCTGTCTGCGTGGGGTGAGTCTGAAACACAGGGTAAGAGAAGAGAGAACACCACAGCAGGTTTGGATGGGTTTTTTCACTTGGCATCTGCCAAGTGGAACAGTAAAGAGGCACAGCTCCTCAGATGGCACAGAGGACTTGCTAACATGCTGACAGTTGTTTTGGAGCAATCCAGAACATCTGCTCCTCCTTTGCATTTGGAAAGAGGACAGGAGAAGCTCTACTTTTCTGGCCACGTCCCTTGCAAACTATATTGTAATACACAGCATTTCCCTTGCCCTAAATGCAGGGCACCCTGCAGGGCAGTCACCTCACACGCTTCCGAAGTGCAGCTATCTCAGGGCACAGCATCACCAGATACATAACATATCACCACCACATTCCAAGAGACCACATCCCACGAAGATGGCAAAGCTTTTAAAAATCACAGACAACATCCAACGCACTCAGCTCCTGCTGAGAGATCTCGTAGCCTCACTCTGACGCAAAGGCCTTTCCTTCTTCCCCCGTAAGGCTTTCGTTGCCTTTTTTGTAGCAGAAAGCTCCAAGGGATTCCCAAGGGTGCCTGGATGTTGCGGGGCCATCACTGAAGAAACACTGACAGCAGACACCCGCACATATCAGGCACACTCAGCAGGCATTTATTTGTCAAAGTCTGCAAAGCAGCTGCTGCTTTCGAGAGATTACTCAGCAGCACCAAACGTTTTGCTTGGCACACATCCGACTGCCAAAGGCTCCACGGGGACAGGCAGCAGGGAGCCAGAGGAGGAATCTGGAGCTGGCACACCCTGCGGCAGAGCAGCACACAGCTGTCTGCAAAAAGCTGTGTACTATAGGGACACATCACTGCAGAGGCCCATGCACCGACAGCAGGAGCTCCAGACAGAAGGCTGGGATGTCCTAAGTCTGCTTTTAGCCCAGTGTCCCACTTCTAAAGGGGTCAGTGTTCTAGGAAGGGATCTGAACCTCCAACAGGTCTGAATTTCTCAAGCAACACAAGTTGTGAGCATGACTGCATCACAGAGGAAAGGATGCAGATAATGGCAGGACAAGGGGAAATGGTTTTAAGTTGAGGAAGGGAAGATTTAGTTTGGATGTCAGGGGGAAGTTCTTTACAGAGAGAGCAGTGAGGTGCTGAACAGCTGCCCAGAGAGGCTGTGATGCCCCGTCCATCCCTGGAGGTGTTGGAGGCCAGGTTGGATGGGGCCCTGGGCAGCCTGGGCTGGTGTCAAATGTGGAGGTTGGTGGCCCTGCGTGCGGCAGGGGGTTGGAGCTTCATGATCCCTGAGGTCCCTTCCAATCCAACCCTTTCTATGTTCTATGATGCTGACAGCTCCACACCAAATCCTCCATCAAATCCTCCCCCAGCCCATCTCCCCACACCCCTTTCCTTCCCAGCTCAAAGCAAGGTCAGACTGGAAGTGAAGCAGGGATGAGAGGCTCACATGGATCCAGCCGAGTGTAACGAGGCCATGCTGGTCCTGGATCAGGAAGAGTTCCTCCTCATTCTCTGTGTTGCAATAATCAGGGCCTCCATATTGCTTGGGAATGATGACGTGGGTTATGGTGAACTCGTTCCTCATCTGCAAGGCAGCACAGGGAGGCTGTTACCCTCCAGAAACGCCCCCCAAACAGGAAATCTGCTGCCGCCCACTGGTGCAAAGGTAATTTCCTAAGCTTTGGGAATGAAGCATTTCTGTGTTCATCACTCAGGGGCCCAGCAAGGGGAAGAGCAGCTCTACAAACAAGCCCAAGTGCATCTACCATCCACGGTAAGGGAAACTGTATGGTAACTGTATCTGAAAAAGGAGTCACAGATTCAGTCCGAGTCAGCCTGTGGCTGTTAGTTCATCTTCTCTGTGAGCACCCACAGGAGCTCAGACCCACACTCCCATCTGAAGGAAATCTCTGCACTCACTCAGAGCTTTTGCCTCATAATTAAATAGTCACCAAGTATCCAGAGGGAACCAGATTGCAGAAAGTTGCTACATCAAACTATTTCATTTCAAAGGAAACTTCGGTGAGCAAAACAGCCCCAGGTGACAAAGGAGAGAGGCTGGAGCTGCCAGCAGAAACCTCTGCACACAAAAGTGCCTTCAGCCTGTGCTTGCACAGCCTTGTCTTGGTGAGGGTCCTGGCTCACAGATGGGACTCATGGCAATCAGAGAGAGGAAGCTGAACACTCACAGGAACTGCTGGCTGTCGCTCCACATTGAGGCACATTTCCTTACACACAGACTGAGGAAACCTTTGGGTTAAAAGCAGAGGCAGCCTGGCCCCTGCACTCCTATGAAATCATCAGTGAAACTGCACTCTGGCAGAGTCCTCCAACCACTTCCAAACCTATTCTACTTAAGGAAAAGGCCTCTGTCCTGCTTCCAGGGGCTTAATTACTATTATCATCTTACCAGCTTACCACAGAGGATCCCACAGGTCTCCACACCTCGGGCTGTGTTAGCATCAGCCAGCTGGAGGAATTTATGGCACAGCTCTCTGGGGACAATGACCTGACGAAGGGCTTCCATGCCTGCAGCTGTGGGGAGAATTGGGAGCACAGTGAGCAATGATAGCCAGTGCCACTGGAGAGGTGTTTCCTCAGTCCAGACCTAGAGGGACTAGACAGAAAGAAATCAGCCTGGAAACATTAACTGCTCTGCTAACTCTAATGCCTACTCCTCTATTGGCAGTCACAGGTAAATAAAGTCACAGTGACACTCCATAAAAGACAGTCAATACCTCTTTCAAAATAAGGAAAGAGATATGTAGAAAGAAAAGAGGTTTAGAATTCTATTAGAATGTGTTTGGCTGAAGAAAATGAAAACACGAACACTCATAAAATGTTACTTAAAAGTAAGATGTTTCTCTGGTTAAGAACCAGTTGTTTAAAAATGTCTGGATTGCTATTTTGGATCTATACTTGGCAAAAGAGGAGAGTTCAGTCAGTCTAGCCAGGAATTAAGCCCCAATCTCCAAAAAGTATTTGGATCTAGGAAGGTCAAAAGCCAAACAGGTTGTAGATTTTAGGTCAGCAGAGAAAGACTGAGGCTGGATTATTAGAAAACAGTTCCTCTCCAGCCTGCAAACCTTTGCTGGACATTGGGGAGAGCACCCCCAGTAGCCCAGAAGACCAAATCCCCAGAAAGAATGGAGATCTGATGAAACAGTTCCAAAAGCCTCTCAGATAGCTCAGCTCCTTGGCTCTGTTTGGCTCAGCCCCCCAGAAAGGGAGAAGAATGCACAGGAGATGTACTAACTGTGTTCTGTGCTCCCCAAAGCACAAGGTTTCAAAGATCTGTCCACAACAGGAGGTTTGGCTGAGACAGTCCCCCCTGATGGACTCCCAGAGTGAAGTGGAGAGACAGGAACCCTTGGGGTTAAATCAGTAGGTGGCTTTTCCATGCCAGGGATGAGGGGTCCATCCAGAGACTCAGCACTTGGCTCCGGCTTTCCAAATTCCTGCACTATCCTCAAACGTTCCTTTTCCAGCTCCTGTCGTCGAATCATCTCCTCAAAGGCAAGAAACTGCTCTTGCTCTGCCTGCTGCTGCTTCATTAAGGCTACACGATTTCTTTCCTCTTCTAACTGCTGCTGCAAAGCCAAGTTCCGTGCCTCTTCCTCTTCCTTCTCCTTCTGCAAGACAAAATACACCAAAGGACATCAGCAGACTCGAAGGACATCAGCAAATATCACTCCTTTAGAACTGCAGCTTCCAGCCTGCTTGGAGACCCTCAGCAACCACAGACCATCCCTAAATGGTCTGCAGAGATTAACCAACAAGATGTACTTCTGCACAGATCAGCACTTCTATCAGAAAACCAGCCAGACCAGAGCAGTAAACTGCTGCCTCACCCAGGCTGTTGTGTGGGAACATGATTCTAGATTGATTTCTCTCTCTTCTCTCCAAAATAGCATTTTCATAAAGCAAAACTGACTGCAGAGCTTTCTGCTTCGCCCACAGAACCCCAGATCCCTGCTCATACTGTCATGAGGCATCTGCAGAATTTCTGAGCCATAAGACCTCACACACTGAAACAAAAAGAAAGCCAAATAAATGTCCCAGCTCAGACTGCAACAAAATGAGAGGCAGGGACACCTGTGACAAGTTCAGCCACATAACGACAGCAGAGACAGCGCCATGCTGCAGGTGATGAGGATGGACTCCGAAAGCTGGGGCCTCCCAGAGTTCATCTTTCAGAGTGCTCAAGGAGCCCTGGAGACCCCTTCCAACCCCTTGGTGGCTGAGAATGGAAACCCTTCCAAACCTTTTGAGGCTCTGCACGCTTCCCAAGAAGCAGAAGCCTCCAATCTCCTCTCACTCACCTTCTGCTCCATGTACTTAGTGTAGTCCTTCATGTACCTCTGTAATAGCTCCTTCTTGAGGACTTCAGCTCTGGGAAAGGCTATTTCCTTCAGCTTCTGAAGGGAAGAAACACAATTCTAAGTGCAAGAGCACCAAGGCAAGAAAAGCAGGCCCAGAATGGATGAAAGAAGCAATAGATTCTTGGAGAAAATAAACACCAAAGCGTTTTCAACAGCAGCCACTGAAGACTTGGAACATTACTGCTTACTTTCATTGTCTCCTTCCTTTCAGGTACGACGGCAGTTTTGTAATCACGATGCTTTGGCAGCTTCTCAATGAAGAGCCTATAAACACAGGAGAGAAACCTGAATTCCTGAAACCCAGCAGAATGGTGCCAGCAGAAGGAAACGGCATTTGGGGAGGTATGTATCATTTGCCTCCAGCACAGCATCTCTACTCTGCCACTTCCCTGAGCCCTGTGCAATCAGGATGGCTGTCTGCCTTTCTGCAATCAACTCTCCACCAAACAGTGGCTTTCTGAGCTCTTTGTGGCACGCAGGGCTCTTGCTCAGCCCCAGGAGAGCACCTTGCACAGGACTTTTCTCCCATCTGGGCTTTGGTGATGATCCTCTGGGTTAAATACTTCCTTAATTTTTATTTTTCTTTTTGGAAAACCAGTTTGATAAACCAGTTTAAAACCATCGATAAACCAGTCTGAAACACCAAGGATTCTATCAGTGTTTCAGGAAGGACTTGGGCACCTGCCTTCACCTCTGAGAACATCCAAAGGGAGAACAGACAAGCTCAAGGACTCATCTTAACTCAGTGCTCACACAGTCCTGCATGGGGGGAGAGAACAGTTTCTGCAAGGGAAGGAGAAATTAACTCAGACCTTGAATAGGAAACCTGCAGAAAGGCTGTGCACAACCCCACGAGGTCAGGGCAATATTTCAGGCCTTTTCCTAGGCAGCAGTGCTGGTTCTAAGCAGATTTCTGGGAGAGAAACTCAAGACTGAGCTCGATATTACCTCGCTCCCAGCACAGATATAAAGAGATTAATTTGTGGTTTCTCTACAGATAAACCTGCACCAGAATAGAAGCTCCTCCTCCTTCCAGGGTGCAGCTTAGGACACAGGAAAAGAACACTGCAAGTACAGCAGCAAGGTGGGAAGCCCACAGATACAGGGCTGTCTTCTCAGCACCATGATGCTTCCCAGGCTGCAGGCATCCCATCATTACCCCCAAGTGTGAGTCCAAACCCAATGCTCCCTGAGCAGCTCAGAGCCGTGCCCACTGCCCAGGGGAGCTGTGCCATCCCCTCCACCCTCCAGTGCAGAACCTCTCCCTCACCCCCACCTGCCTGTTGCAGCTCTGTGCCATTCCCTCAGGCCCTGTTGCTGTCACCAGAGAGCAGAGCTCAGTGCTGTCCCTGTGCTCCCTGTGAGGAGCTGCAGCCACCACGAGGCCTCCCCCCAACCCCTGTGCTGAACAAACCAAGGGACCCCATCTCCATAGCCTTCCTTTGGATGCTCTCCAAGAGTTTTACGTCCTTCTTGCATTGTGGTGCACTCAGGGTGTGTGGTGAGGCTGCACCAGTGCAGAGCAGAAGGGGAATAAGAGCAGTGAGCAGGGACAGAGCAGGGAGCAGCTCCGTGTGCAGGCAGAAGGAAGAAGAGTAGAGAGCACAGCACAAACAAGCCAAGCAGAGCCAAGTGGGAAAGCCACGGTGTGAGCAAAGAGCTTTCCTCCTGCTGTGAAACCACTGCATGTGCACTAAATAAACCCATCTGCTTTAAAACCCAGCCCTCTGGGAAAAGGAAGACCTTCTCACAATCCCAGCCCTCGGTTGTACTTGTGGTTACCATGGAGAGCATGAGGATGCCAGAGACCGCGGGATCAGCACAGCCATGGCACAGAGAAGCTGTGAGGTCCCTGCTTGGGGCTGGTGGATGCAAAGTAGGTCACTGTGTCAAGGAGACAAAACAAGGCAGTGATCACTGCCAACAGATTGAAGATTAAAATGGAAGGGATTCATTAAGAAGGATTCAGAGCAGATGCTAGCCTGGGGAAGACACAAGAAACAGCAGAGGCAGCTGGCTTTCCAGAAGGCACGAAGGGGAACAGCGAGCAGCGGGGTGCAGGGAGGACCTCAGGCAGCCAGAGGAAAACCTTGAGGAAAGACCAGCAGCAGGCTGAGGAAGGAATAAGGAAGGAATAATTCTCTGAATAAGAATGCTTCGCATTTCGTACCCACAGCCCAGATGAGGCTTGGCAAGGCTTAAACCCTCAGCTCCCATCACCAGAAGCTTTGCGTTGGTTCAAACCTCTGCCTGTTGCGAGTCCGCTGTGAACGGAGCGGCTGCTTGGCACTGAGCAGCCACATCGTAGGCTATTTTTAAGCACTGCTACAGCACACATGCCAAACCAGTGTCTCTCGAGTCCCTTTACTCCCCTCACAAACACTTGGAGCCAATCCTAGCAGCTCGCAGTCACACGGACAAACCAGGAATCCACATCTCCCAGGAAATTCGTCTCACGTTTCCCTGCTCTGCTCTGCCTTGGCTCAAAAAGGCTCCAGCAAACTCCTGCTTCGAGAACAAATCCATTCTGAATGGTGCAGAAGCTGATGATGAAGAAAAACAAGCAGATGTCTTTCAAAGTGACAGCACTGACATCTGTAAAGTGCAGCCTGGTTGTTCTTAGAGACACTCGTGCCTCCCTCCTGCCCACTGCGGGATGGGCACGAGCTTCATTTCAGCATGGGAAACAGAAACACTGAAAACATGTCGAGATCAAGTGGGAGACTGAGCACCAAGAATGGAACTGGCTGCCTCAGTGGGAATCTCAGTGTAGATCCACCCTCAGATTATCCCATATCGATCGAAAATCCTCCCCAAACAAATGGCTCTCGCTCAGGTGTCACTACCTGAGGAGTTCCTGCAGGGAAATAAAGGGACATCCAGCTTCCCAAAGCCGTGCAGTCGACACAAAGCCAAGGACTTGCTCCTGAGGATGGCACGTTTGCTCCTAACAAAGACACCACGTGCAGAGCTGTAGCCAGGAGCCTCTCACACACTTCTCAGGGCTGAAGTCCTCTTCACAAAGCTGCAGCCTGCACTAGTTCATTCTTTCCTGCTGGGGAGCTGAGGAGAGGCAGCCAAGCCCAGAGTCACACCAGTGACCACGGATTTGGGCTGAAGTAGCCAGAGAGGGGGGTGGGAATAAATCAAATCCAATTTCTAGAAATGGGAGAGCAGAGCAAGCTCCACCAGAGACTCCAGTTACAGTGCTTTGCTCTTGCCTTCCAGATCACAGCCTCAGGGAAGGACACCTCAAACAACGCTCTGCCAAGCCTCTCACTTCCACAAGAACATTACTCTTCCATTTAAAGAAATGAGATGATGGCATTAACTTTGTATCTTCAGATAATGCAAGCTGGCAGCTCATACTCATCAACATGAGAAATCACACCACCAAAAGGGAAAGCTTTTCACCTTTCCTGCAGCCTGAGAGCCAGGCTAATGTAAATGCCACAGGCATCTGAAAGTTGCTGGAAGAACAGCAAGCCAGCACCTAGCATTGCTGTAATGAAAGAGCAAAGGCACGTTTCGTTCATTTGTTTAGTTAAAGAGCTTCTCCTTCAGCCCCAGCTATGTAACCAGCCTGGAAACCTTCCCGATGCTTTTACACTTTGCAGCTCCCTACGCAGCGACAATGACCATAAAAGCTCAGGAAGTGCAGGGCGGGAAGAAAAGCTAATCAGAGAAAAATGTGTTGGGTTGAAGGAGGCTGGGGCAGGAACCCTGTGCACACAGGCAGGCAAGAAAGGAAAACACCCATAGAATTGCAAAGCTCGATCTGGATACTTGGGTAGAACAGCAGAAAGGAGACTCGACCCTCTGGTGAGTGAGAATGGGAGGATTTGGGGCAAAAAGCCTGAGGAAACAGGATACTCAGTGCTGCCAGGGTATTTCCTGAGCATCACTACTTTCAGCCCTTTGAACACAGCAAGAGACACACGTTTGCACCACTCGTACTCCGAGCTGCCCAGGCAAAAGCAGAGCTGCTGCCACGTCACTGCATCGGCACGGCACACGCTCTGCTCCGCAGCGTGGCTTTCGGACCCAACATGGTTTGTTCCCAGCCAGCCCTGAAGGTGACAGCAGGAACAAATCCACGCTTGTCCACAGCCCCTGTGTTGGAGACCCGGCAGCTGTGATACCAAACAGGGTCTTGGTGGGTTTATATACAACCTCTGGCTTTTCAGAAGAGTGTTCAGAGCCTGGACATCTCATGTACCGTCCAAGTCAGAAGACTGGAGTCAGGTTGTTCAGACCTGGGACTCTTTTCCTCATGCCTTTCCTCAGAAGGGTCTGGGTGCAAATATACCTGCACAGTGTGTGGGGGGAATTACACTATTTTCTAGAACAAAACCTCCAGTGCTGCACAGCCGATTTCTGTGCTGAAGGTGAAACGTGGTGACTGCTGTAAAAGGTTGTCGTAGCTTAAACATAAAGAAAGCTTCTCCTCTGAAGCTGGTTTATCAGAGAACCACAACCAGCCTTCATCTCCTGATATTGTGACCTTTGACCATGGATGCCTGCCAATCCATTTGACATCACAGTTCTTGAGATCAACCTGACTGCTCCACAGCAATAAAACACCAGGAAATTTTTAAATAAAAGGAGCCAACACCTTCCTCCTGCTGACAGAGCTACATAAGGTCAGTCTGATCTCAGGGAATTTTTACTGGCATTCTGCAAAGCAATGAGCAGTGCTTGTACCTTGCACCTTTACAATGTGGTCACCCTAACCAGGTCACCTGTACCAGTTCAAAAGGAGCAAAGCTCTGGACAGAACCTGGTTCTTCCAGCTCAACAACATCTGTACATACTCAAAATAACCAACTGAAACCCCACAACCCCTTGCATCAACACAACTTAATTGTAAGCAAAGTAGAGCTGCTCTTACGTGATGTACTTGTTGTACAGGATGAAGGCATGCTCAATATTGCCCTCCTCTGAGTAAATGGTGGCCATGCGGAGGATTTCCACGCCGGAGCGATAGTAGCGCCGCAGTGGGACATCCTCACTCACTTCCACAGCACTCCCCACCCGGATCAGGCTTTGGACACGCTCCTGTGGTGGGAGGCTGACATCAGCAAGGTTGGACATAACGAGGCACATCAAACCTGCCGCAGCGCTGAGCAGCTCTGCAGTGGGAGAAAAGCCGAGGGAGTCAAAACCACCACAGAACAGGTTATGTGTCTGGTTTCCCTGACAGAAATCATCCCCCCAGCTAATGCAAAGGTCAGGAGGTCCTGAGGGAGAAATGTGGGAGAAGCCAGGCTCTTTTTGGACACAGCACTTGGATATAAACCTTTACGACCTGAAAAGCGGCCATGAGCTCAAGCTCATTCCTTGGGTAACCCATCTCAAGCTAAGGTCTGAGTGATGCGAATCCTACCCAAAACAGCTCCTCCTTTCTCTTCGTCTCTCTGTGCAACACGAGTGCCAGCCATTGATTTGGGGTCAGTCGGCCAACACGTTTTCCTTGGACGTGAGCAGCAGCAGCTTTACACAAGGTTCCTACACTGCACACCCTTGATCGCTCACGCGGTGGTGAGGAGAGCTGCAGGCCGTGCTCCCAGGCACTGCTGTTGGGCAGAACCGCCCCTGTCCGTCAAGCCGGCTCCCAGTTGGTCTCATTCGGACTCAGACTGCTCTGTGCCGCAGAAGGCACCGCTGTCACCCCAGGAACGCCCCCTCCCCTCTCTCTTTCCCACAGTGCCCCAAGAAGGGCAAACGAGTCCCCGCCGAGCTGCTACCGCCCCACCCCGCTGCCCCCTGGGAAGCATCTCCAGCCCCACAGCCGCCACGGCAAATGTGGTGGAGCGGCCCACCGCCCCCAGGACCCCGCAGCCCTTCACGCCCAAAGCGGAGCACGAAAGGTGACCGGACGCTCCCAGCGGAGCACCCCCCCCCCCCCGAGCGGGAACGGGCGGTAGGGCCGAAACGGGGCACGACCTGCGCCGGGTGGACAGCCGCAGCCTGCACGCAGCGCTTCCGGGTTGACGCCGTGACCCCGCCCCCTGCTGTTTCAGCACCCAATCACGACTCCTCGTCACATCCGGGCATCTCGCAGCTGCATCATGCTTCCGCCCGGCCCAGCGGCTGCCATTTTGAGGCCGGGCGGCAGTTCGGCGTCGTCACGCCAGAGGGGCGACGAGCCTTAAAGGGGCCGCTCTCAGTCCGGGCTCAAGGCTCACACCTGCAGGGCTTCTCGCCCCCACCGGGCTGGAGAAACTGGCCCAGAACATACATTTAGGATGTAAGCAGGGCACAAGTTTACTCTAGCAAATGTGAGTGAAAAAAATAATAAAAAAAAATGTCACCTAGCTTCAGGCCAAATCCTATTTCTTCACGTGTATTAAGGAAATGATCAACAAAAGCCCTTTTGTGGAAGGTAAAAGAGATGCTCCTGGTGATGTTTCTTTAGAATTAATCCAGTTCCATTTATTCCCTCCATCACTTGAGAAACGGAGCCAGGACTGCACATAGCAATTCAAAAATTCTGAGTCAGTTGTCAAAAGTAGACACAGGAGAGTGTAAAAAAGGGGGGGAAAAAAAAAAAAACAAGAGAAAGAAGAGAGCTGTGCTGATCTCAAGAACGTCTCCATCCACTTGCAGTTCCCACCACCCAGCTCAGCTGCTGGTGGATGTCACAGTTCACTCAGTTTGGAGCCTCTGCGCAACTCCTTTGTGGAAACACAGCCCTGAGTGGACGCTGCTGTGCCTCTCAATTCTGCCATACGTTTCTTATGCCGCCGCCGCCGGCGCTTCCTGGCCACGTGTGTCTCCTGTGGTTGTTGCTGGAGGGGACTTGGAGCTAGGAAGCACACTTCATTGCGCTGCATGTTGTAAGGCAAAGAAACTGGACAGTTCCTCGGACCCAAACTGCAAGGCCACCTTTTCTCAGCCATCCCAGGTTTGTGCACAAGCTCCTGGCGTTGTTCGGGCACTCCGTGATGTCGCTTTTTCTTCTTTTTGGCACAGCCAGAATTCCTGAAAGAAGATTTGGAAGTCAGTACCTGGAGAATTCAACCCCCTCCTGTCTCTCCCAGGTTCTGCTGAGGAGTTCTGGATCCTTTCAGCCCTGTGGCTCAGTCCCTTTTGCCTCAGACTAAAACGTGCAACACGCAGGAAGAGCTGTCGGCTCATCTCCTGGACGCTGCTTTCTTACAGCTGTGCAGCATCAAAGGCTGCTTCCAGCAGGAAGCATTTTGTACACTCAGCAGAAGCAGGGCTGAAGAAGCCACTGTCCAACAGCCAGCAGGCACTGATCCCAGCAGATGGCTTTGTAGCTCCCACACCATCCAGTGGAGGCCAGGCCAGGGCATGTGACCCAAGCAAAGAAGCAGCTCTTTAGCTGCCTTCACTGCTCCCCTACCATCCCTGCCAGATGGGGTGACAGAAGAACAGCTCCCACTGACCCAAACGAAGTGCTCTTGTCCCTGAAGTATCTCACAGTTTGAGAACATTGCAGCCCTGCCAGGAACTAACCTACACTGTAAGGAATGCCACTCCACATCTGCAGTGTGTCATTCAAAGGCAAAGAGCTTCATGCTGCTGCAGACACAAGGAACACTTCAGCATTAACAAGACAGAGGGAGGATCCCCTGCCTCCACAGCCCCTAGAAATGGCAATGGATGCTCTCTTATATGTAGCAAAGTTGCATCTAAACTTGTGAAAACATGAGTTTAAGTTACTTAAGGAGGAAAAAAAGAGTGTTTTTTTGTTCTATCTGCTCAGCTGTACAGTAAGCACGGAGGAAAGAGGCAAAAACCCACCTGGACGGTGTTAACAGGAGGTGTTCTGGACGCTGTGGGTGATGTTCTGCCTTCTGCTTTCTATTGTTCAACACAGTGCCCACTCTTCCTTTGAGGGGGACTGACCCCAAATTCTTCATTTCACGTTTCCTTAAACAGAACTCTTGGTCACAGCTGGGCTCACAAACCATTCATCGAGTGATCACAACAGCTCTCTCACGCTTCAATCAATCCCCTTCAAAACTCCCAAGGAAGGCAGCTGGTCAGGCCGTGCAGATCTGTAACCCCACGTGTCCCAGCTGCCCACCTTCTTCCTCATCCCAATTCCACCCTACCTCAAGCAGCAGCAGTCAGCCAAGCTTAAAATCTAACTATTGCAGCTCTCGTTCTGTGTGTGCACTCACATTCCAGACCTTCTCCGGAGATCTTCAATGTAGTTCATCCTCTCGATGGGGTGCCCTCGAGCTCTGTTGAACACTGGAGAAAGAAAGGTCTGAGTTCTAACAGCACTCCAACGGAACGAGCGCAAGCCCAATTAAAACCAGAAGCCCACAGCAAGTATTTTGTATCTTGACAAGAAGGACATACATGTACGTACACTCTATTGCGGCGTTGGGCTCCATGCCTTCAACGTCAATCAGGTACCTGAGCAGACCAACAAGACAGCTCTAATCACACAAAGTAACCCCAAAGACATTTACAGATCAGAGACAATTCAAAAACAAGTGGGAATTTTTTAGAGCTTCTGTTCACAAGCCAAATTTGAGTATCAGCATTTTGTTGCCTCTTATTCTCGATTTCAACAAATCCCTGCAAACATCTTTTCTAAGATCACGAGCTTCAGGTCCTTGCAGGCCTTGGATTACACACTTTTACTGCTGAAACTGCCAGCATCCCCACTTAATGCCCTCTGACCACAGACAACTCACCTACAAACCAGGTAGCCAGTTCTGTTTAAGCCATGTGTGCAATGCACTCCAATAAGTTTATCTGTAACAAACAGCAACCAGGTCATATTTTTGCAGTGCTGCTTTTTCTAAAACCAAGTCAGAGCAAAGCAAGCTCGACATTTGTCCTCCAACAGTCACAAGTGTAAATAAACTGAAAGGATCATGCAACAAAGTCCCATTTGTGGTTGGTGATCACAGCTGATTTGGCTCACTGGCTCATTTCACCCCATATCTGCATGGTCACACAGCTCTCTGCAGGGAGGACGTTTTTAAAAGCTCTATGAAAGGCTATCCCACATTTCCCAAGCACAAACAGCTCACTGTTCACACCACTGCTCATCAACTACCACTGCTTACAGCGAGCCTACAGACACAGTCCCTGTCTCAATTAACACATGACCCACTGCTACTTCTCAGCCAGCATGAACTCCTCCACCTCAACAGACTGATCTCATTGCTTCCACATTCAAACAACAAGTGGAGGAAAAGAAATCCATGCTGTGCATGAAGGTTAAATAAGAACACCAATCTCCAAGGCTACACTGCCCTTCCCATAGACAGCACTGGGTAACAGAAGGGAAATTCACATTACCGTTGTCTTTGTTGTCTCTCAAAAAGTTTTCCACAACACACTTGAATTGAAAAATAGTCTGATTGTTTGGTATTTCATGTCCCATTGTCAGGATCTTTGAATACCTGAGTGTAGCTGGCAGCTCCTACAAGAAACAAAGGAGGACAGTAGTTACTCCACAGTTCTCACCTAGTAGAGAACTGCTGACGAACAGATACAACAAATTGGCATTCCAACTGAAACCAAAAGAGCAGCAACAGTTTTAGGTAAGACGACTTCACCCCTTTAACACATTGCCAGTATTTCAGAACAACCCACTTGTGCTTTCACTCCTTCCACCCTGAGAAGGGCAAAGCACTGAGGTGGGAATAACTTTTCCTGTACATATCCGCACATTTAACACCATGAACCAAAAACCACTGTAATCAGCTTCTTGTTCAGCCCACAAAAACACCCTTAGGGTATCCAAAAACCTGTGGTGGCTGTAGAAAGAGAAGCGCTGGAGACCTCGGTGTCACACCTGATCAAATACAAAGACTCCATTTCAACCACTGTGAGATGCTTCCCCGCATTCCCTTGGAAGGGAATTGAGGCGTTTTGTGCTCTTTAAAGTTACCTTCTCACAAAAATCATCCCACTCTGCAGCAATATCAAGGTTTAAAAAGACCATTTCTCTCCCCTGTGCAGAGTCCAACACTGACCTCTGGTCCGTAGTAGCGCGTTGTGTACGTCAGGTCAATGATGAGGCCCAGTTCTTCTTTCTGCTCTTTGATTTTCTCAATGAGGTCACAAGGCGAAAATCTCTCCTCTGGATGAAGGTTCTGATTAAAGCTCTGAAAGAAAGCAACATTCAGCAGCAAATGTCAACCACAGCTTCACTGTGACTGGTGAACTGCTACGCCTCCCCAGCAATCACAGAATCATAAAATGGCTTGGGTTGCAAAGGACCGCAATGCTCATCTGGTTCCAACCCCCTGCTGTGTGCAGGTCACCAACCAGCAGCCCAGGCTGCTCAGAGTCACATCCAGCCTGGCATCGAATGCCTGCAGGGCTGGGGCATCCACAGCCTCCTTGGGCAACCTGTGCCAGTGCCTCACCACCCTCTAGGTGAAAAACTTCCTCCTCATACCCAATCTAAACCTCTCCTGTCTCAGTTTAAAACCATTCCCCCTTGTCCCATCACGATCCAACGTCTATCCATCATCCGCGATCTGCTCAGGGATGAAAGAAACAACGAAGACAAATCACTGAACTGTAGGGATTGGAAGGAACCCGTAGAGATTTCAGCCCACAGCCCAGCCTGATCGGGCTTTGCATTGGGACGATCCAGGCACGGACGGCCCCTGTCCTCAGCTCCTGGTGAGCGCAGCCCCGAGGGAGCAGCAGCCGTGAGTGACAGCGCGGCCCACGGTGCTGCTCGCCGCTCCCCCTCAGCACCGCGACCCCTGGGGCGGCCCTCGGCCCCCGCTCACCTTCTTCAGGGGCACTTTGAAGGCGATGAAGCGGGTACCCGGCAGCCTGCGGCCCAGCGGGACGTAGTCGGTCCACCTGCAAATGGAAGCGGAGGGACGTTAGAACCGCAGTTGGGGCAGCCCTTTCGCAACGCCGTGCGGAGCAGCCCGTGCTGCACTCACCGCTCGGGGACGCGGGAACGGCCACGGCCCGGCATGCTGAAAACGGAACGGAGAGACGGCGGTGACTTCCGCTTCTACCACTTCCGCTTCCGCCGCCATGACCTCGCGCGCCATCCGTCTGCGTGACGTCATCAGGAGGAGCCGAGATAGCTGCAACCACAGCTCCACCTGGCGGAGCGGGGCGGGAACCTCTGCAAGAGCTCTGCCGGGATTCCTCCCAGCCCC
>NW_024885089.1:1297459-1405426 GCF_019232065.1 Centrocercus urophasianus | reverse complement strand
TGCCTAACTCACCAGAGCTCTGACATTGCCATGAAATGCTCCAGGAGCCCAGAGCTACTGGTAGCCTTATTTGTTGGCCATGGCCATGTCTCCTGCTACAGAACTTGGGCCGGTTTCTGCAGAGGCTCCTGTTTGTGCTGAGCCCACCCTGCTTCACTTAGCGCCAGCATTTCGGCCTTGGAGTGTCCTGGCCCAGGGGCAGCTTCCTCTTTGTGACTTGGATGCTGCCAGTGCGCTGCTTGTGCCCACTGGTGGTGCAGGCGTGCGCCAGGTCTCAGCCAGCTCAGTGCCGTCCCTGTGGTGGTTGTCCGGCACAGAGCAGCGTATGCAGCTGGGTGAAAACCAGTGTGAACTGAAGTGAACCCATGCAGAATTTTACAAACTCCATGCAGACTTCAAGGAACCCCAGCAAAGACTAAATCCTGTGCAGTCTTCAGCAATCTCAAGTGGAACTTAAGCAATGCAGGGCAAAGACTGGTGAAACTGGAAAGAAGAGTAAGCAAAAATCACAATAACTGCAAAGAATATACAAAGCAAGTGATGTGCAATGCAATTGCTCACTACCCACTGATGAATGCCCAGCTGATTCCTGAGCAGCAGCAGACAGCTGGCCATCTCCCCCCAGTAGGTTGTGATGACACCAAGTATGAGACATCCCTTTGGTCAGCATCGTCCCACTTCTGTCCTCTCATTGACAAGGCTGGGGAGGAGCCCAGCTTCTATAGCTGCTCAGGGTGGATGGTGATGCAGGAACAATTCGGCCGCTCTACATGAGCATTTGCTGCCCCTGTCACCAATTCTGCAGGACCTCTTATGACTGTGAAGAGGAAAGGGACCTGGGGGTGCTGATTGATGCGGAACACGAGCCAGCAGTGTGCCCAGGTGGCCAAGGGGGCCAACGGCATCCTGGCCTGCATTAGAAATAGTGCGGCCAGCAGGAGCAGGAAGGCGATCATCCCTCTGTACTCAGCACTGGTGAGGCTGCACCTCCAGTGCTCTGTTCAGTTTTGGGCCCCTCACTGCAAGAAAGGCATTGAGGCCCTGGAATGTGTCCAGAGAAAGGCAGGGAAACTGGTGAGGGATCTGCAGCACAAGTCTTATGAGGAGCGGCTGAGGGAGCTGGGGTTGTTCAGTGTGGAGAAGAGGAGGCTCAGGGGAGACCTCACTGCACTCCACAGCTTCCTGAAGGGAGGCTGTGATGAAGAGGAGTTTGGCCTCTTTTCCCAAGCTACAACCAGGACCTGAGGAAACGGCCGCAAGTTGTAGCAGAGGAGGTTTAGGTTGGACATAAGGAAGAACTTTTTCTCTCAGGCACTGCAATGGCTGCCCAGGGATGTGGTGGAGTCGCCGTCCCTGGCAGCGTTCAAGAGGTGTCTGGATGAGGAGCTGCGAGATGTGGTTTAGTGCTTGTCGTAGCAATGGTGAGGGGAGGGCGGTTGCACAGGATGATCTTGCAGGTTCCAACCTTGTGATTCTATGGTTCTATGATTCTATGTTTCTATGGTTCTATGCTTCTGTGGTTCCATGGTTCCGTTGTTCTGTGGTTCTGTGGTTCTACGGTTCCATAGTTCTATGACTCTTCGCAGTCAGCCGCGTCTCCTCGGCGCACGCAGAACGCAGAGCCCCGCCCCGCCCCGCTGGAGACGCAGCGCAGCGGCAGAGCGATTCGCGCGTTCCTCATTGCGCGCCGCAGCCTGTCGCGGTCTGATGACGTCACCGCCAGACGTGCTGCCGGGTGATTTTCCGGTGTCGGTCGCTTCTGCCGCCCGCAATGAGCAAGCGGAAGGCGCCGCAGGAGAGCCTCAATCAGGGCATCACGGACTTCCTCATGGGTACGGGGAGCTCGAGCGGGGAGGGGGGGATGGTGTAGGGTGATGTTCTGGGATCCGGCTCGACTGCTCCGACTGTTTCTCCCCGTAGAGCTAGCGAATTACGAGCGCAACGTGAACCGAGCCATCCACAAGTACAACGCCTACAGGTATCGCCTCCTTCCTCAGGGCTGTCTTTTTTTTTTTCCCGCTTCCTTCTATCGGGGGCCCGGCCTCGCCGCAGGGCTGAGCGCTGCTCGGTTCTGGGTGCTGACCGACATCGTTTTGCAGGAAAGCGGCCTCTGTCATCTCCCGGTACCCCAGCAGAATACGGAATGGAGCCGAAGCTAAGAAGCTGGTAGGTCCCGGGGCGAGTTTGGGCTTCTCAGGGTGGAGGAGCTGTGTTGGGATGGTACCGAGGTTTCCGGGAGGAGGGACACAGAGTGCAAATGACTCTGTATCATCAGCTTCTGCTGGCAGCCGGCTTAAGGAGGGAGGAGTGTAGCATATGAGCTGCAGGGATTTCATAGGTGGAACTGGGGACTCCAGCTGGGTCTCCTCGGTAAAAGGCTTCTGCTGTGACAGGTTTCCCCTTCACACAGAATCACAGAATGGCCAGGGTTAGAAGGGACCTCAAGGATCATGAAGCTCCAACCCCCTGCCACACACAGGGTCGCCAACCTCCACATTTAATACCAGCCCAGGGCCCCATCCAACCTGGCCTTGAACACCTCCAGGGATGGGCGGGGCATCGCAGCCTCTCTGGGCAGCTGTTCCAGCACCTCACTGCTCTCATAGCAAAGAACTTCCCCCTGACATCCAACCTCAGTCTCCCCTCCCTCAGCTTTAAACCGTTTCCCCTTGTCCTGCTGTTATCTGTTCTTTCCAAGAGTTGTAAATTGAATTGGAGTTGTAGGAATCAAAACCTGGTTTAAAGTAACTGTTTTCAGGGGACTTGTAATACAGCACTTGAAGTACTGTGTTTGTGCTACTGGTGCTGTACCCTTCAATGCTCTTGATCTTTTTTAGACCAATGTTTTAAATGGTTTCTGTGACTTCACAGTTCTTTTTGTTGAGCTTTATTTTTCTTAAATATAATGACTGTAAGTGACCTTGAAATTGACTTGTATTTCATCCTTCCTCAATGTTTAGGATGGAGTAGGTGCTAAAATAGCTGAGAAGATAGATGAGTTTTTATCTACTGGAAAGCTTCGCAAATTGGAAAAGGTGTGTTTCTTTCCCTTGTGCTTTATTTCTCAGTAGTTGTTTTACTTTGTACTTGGTGAAGCAGTCTGCTTTGTGCTGTTTCTGTTGCTCTCTGTGGAGAGACTGATGTCGAGCAGAAGAATGGTGGGCTCTGTGCAAAGTAAAAAGTGGGGAACAAGAAGCTTAGCCAAAGCCTCGGAACTGTTTACTTATGAAAATATTTAGATTGTCTAATAGTTCATGAATGTCTTCCGTGGGAAGTGGAGTTCTGACTGTGAAAGGCTGTGGAATTGAGTTTGAACCACGCTGTTTACTTTAGTATGGATAGTTAAGATAATTAATGTGCAGGAATGGTACATATGGCACTGTTCTAATGCACAGTTACTGTTAGCACTGGTTTGTTCTGATTTACAGTAGCTCTCCGAAGCAGAATCTGACCAAGTTGTTCTATAAGCTTTCTTCATGTACTGAAATGGAGTAAAGAAGAGTTTGTTCACATTATTATGTTTTTGCAGATTCGACAAGATGATACAAGTGCTTCCATCAACTTCCTGACACGAGTTACTGGCATTGGGTAAAGCTTAGTTATTATTTGTTAGTGTGTGTGGGGGGAGGTTGTTGTTGTTGGAGTTGTGGAGCTGCCAGTTACAGATTTTGCAGTGGAGGAGTGGAAGTAGAAAGCTCCTGTGTGCAAGCTGAGAGGGGAAGGAGAGAGGTGATCAAAAACTGCATCAAAAGATTGAGAAAAGTAGAATCAAGAAAGCAGAGTAGGAGCCTATGAGATTATGGTGCAAAATCTGAGTAAGGAGAATAGTATTTGTGCCATGTTTGCAAAAGGAGATCCAGAGCCCTGCCAACTCCTCGAAAACAGGGCTTTTCAAGGGTGATATGAGGAGGTCTTAAGCCTCTACTTGCTCCTGTTCTGTGCATGGGGAAATTCTGGCAGCAAAGATCTCAGTCTACAGACAGGCAATGAACTTAGCATGTGCACAGGAGCAGAAGTGCATATCTGGAGTGAGAAGGGCTGTGATACTGCTTGCCCAGAACAGGATTGGCTACATACAGAATGTCTGTGCTTAAAAACAAAACAGAGTGGAATGCTGTGGGGAAGAGGAGGGAAAAGCAGTATTGAAACCCCTTGAGATTGAAGGCAGGGAATGCAGAGGTTCTTAAGTAATTCTGAAGAAAGATTTGCTGCATGTTTGTGGGTGTTTATGTTGTGCTTGTGATAAACCCTTCAGCCAAGTTGCTTTTCTGTACTGTAGGTTACAAGCTAGAGGCTCGTGTGGATTTTTGTTTGTTTTGTTGTAAGTTCTATTCTAAAGGCACCTGCATTGTTGCCTTAAGCTGGCTCAGAGGCTGCTTGTAGTTAATGTAGCTCTTGTGCCTTCAGTTACACATCAGTATTGGCTAAAGCTGCATTGGCTGTTTGGTGAGATTTTTTTTGGTGAGATTTTTTTTGTTTCCTTTTTAAAATCATAAAATCAGTGTATAGTTCCATCAGTACTAAAAAATGTGTGGGCCAAGCTTTGGGTAGTTCTTTCTGTTGCTTGAAAATACAAATTGAAAATGTGCATGACAAAAGGATGGGAAGCATTATAAGCAACTTCAATCCTGACCTGATGAATCTAGGCAGCAGGAGTGAATTCTGGTGTCCTTTGCAGCCTTGTAAGATTCCGTCTGTTCCTAACTGAGTGTTGCTTTGCTCTTTTTGCAGTCCTGCTGCTGCTAGGAAGTTTGTTGAGGAAGGAATCAAGACTTTAGAAGGTGAGTACGAGTGTAGCTTTGGGTCCTTGGTTTATTCTCCAGTAATGTTTCTTTTGTCACGTTGCTTGTTTCACAGTGATGCTGTAACAGCAGATAAGCCTTCAGTTTGAGGAAACTGTATTGACAAAATAACAAGAAGCTAGTCTAAATGTGGTGCACAGGCTAGAGGCACTATATACATACATGCAGTAGGGTGTTTATAGATTAAATAACATCATTTTTGTGTTTAAAATTAATAGTCCATTGAAGTCTGTATCAGGAAGGTGTGCTAGGCATTCCTACTCATACTGTCAGCTGCTGAGCAACCTGTTTAAAATCTCTTTGTTGTGTTTGAAGTTGCTATTTGCTTGTTAGATAGTCTTCATTTGTATCTTCTTTTTGTTGAAAACTCACTGTAAGAATTTTGCTCTTAAGTAACTTTCTTTTTAATCTTTTAGATCTAAGAAAAAATGAGCACAAGCTGACCCATCACCAGCGAATTGGGTTGAAGTAAGATTTTTTTTGGCTGCTTGTGCTTGGCTTTCCTAATAACTGCTTAAGACACCAGAATGTAATGTAAGATTATGGAGGCCAAGTAAGGTCCTGTCCTCTCTGCATGCTCTATGTGCAGGGACAGCTTTGGTGTACCTGAATCAGTGGCAGAGATGCAGGGTTTGTGGCCTCTAGTGAGTGAGAAGTGTTATGCAGCTCTTTATTTACTCATTCATTTTCCCCTCTACTCAACCTGAGCTCCATGCTTGCTATGCATCTCTACATGTGTGAGTATTCACAGGAAAATACTGCTAAGGAAGGGAGTGTAAGATTACCCACCTGACCCATGGGTGTTTCCTACATGTTTTTAGCTTGTGTATCGTCCTTGGCTCTGCTTCTGCACTGTGCTCAGATGTTACTGCAGTGCTGAACTGCAGGAATAGTTTTCAGCTCTCTGCAGGCTTCCTTTTGACCCTAGTTCCACTTTAACCCACCTGAAGTGGGATTGGAGGAAAGTCTTACATCTAGGAGAGTTGTCTGAAGATGCAGGGATTGGGCTGCTTCTCTGGGCTGAGAATGGGGAACTTCTGGTGATGTGATATAAAAATTCTATTGTTTCTTCTGATACCACTTTTAACTGACTAAAATTTCAAGGTGCTACCCATAGCCCTCTTTCAGATGCTTTTACTCTTCTGTACACAGATATTTTGAAGATTTTGAGAAAAGAATCCCGAGGGAAGAAATGCTGCAAATGCAGGTCAGAAAGTCTTTGTCAAAGACTTGAGGCATTGAAGGCCAGTGAATAACAGGCATCTTGAAACATTCATCTTTCCTCTTTTCATAGGAAATTGTGCTGAAAGAGGTAAAGAACGTGGACCCAAATTATATTGCTACAGTCTGTGGCAGTTTTAGGCGAGGTTGGTGCGCTGTGATCTTGCTGGATTTTATTTTGGGCAAAGAAGCAAACACAATAATGCATGTTTTTCTAGAGAGCAAGTTTATGCTACGAATGCTGTTTCTGGAAACCCCGCTGACTATTATTTATAAGAAATGTGTGTTTTTCAGAAGAGGTCAGAAGCATTTTCATCAGTGTTCGTGTACTTCTCATCTTATGTAGGAGGGATTTTCTTTGCTTCTTACTCGCCTAGGTGCAGAGTCGAGTGGTGACATGGATGTTCTCTTAACCCATCCGACTTTCACATCTGAATCATCCAAACAGGTGTGCTTCTCTGCTACTGTGTTTAGTACTGAGCAGTATTTCCAGAAGGCTGTTTTACATTTGGATCACACGTAGTGTCAGACTTGCATTTCAGTTTCCTGCATCTTTTTGTAGCTGTTTGATCACCATTTTTATTTGGAGGAGGTAAAATGTGGATCTGAGAAGCAATTTCACTCTGTGTTCTCAGCACAGCCTCTTTGCTCTCACCCTTCCCTCAGTCGTCTTCCTTCATTCCTCCTAAATTCATATGCTGAACAAAGTAGAATTGCAACAACTATGTGAATAAAGCAGGGATTAAAGCATCTGCTGATGTAGCCTCTTTCTTTTGGGGGTGAAGCAGATGCCCTGCTGCCCTTGCAGTCTTTTGTGGCAGTCCTAATGATAATCCATTTTTTCGTGTTGCTTCTGTAGATTAATTGCTTCGAGGTTGAGAGCTCAAACCAAGAGGCAAGTTTTGCCACTCTAAATGAAAACAACCTGACAGGGTTTCACTTGGAAACTTTTCTCGTGTTTCAACATTGTAATTTTATTAGCTTTTTCTCAGTGTTGCTCTGATCCTTTTTCTCTTGGTCAGATTTCATGTTGGTAACATATGTAATTGTGTGATGTCCTGCAGCTAGACTGCTAAGATATTCTTGCTGCAAGTGAAATAATTTCTTCTTCTTGTTGTTACTATTCCTAGTCAAAGCTTCTGCATCAAGTTGTAGAACAACTGGAAAAAGTCCACTTTGTCACTGATGTGCTGTCTAAAGGTGACACCAAATTCATGGTAAGACCTTTCAGAGGAAGGGGGGATGTGGTAGGGATTGCCTCTCATGACAAAAGCTAGGATACGTACAAAAATGTTGTTTAGACTGCTGCTGTTGTGGGATTTTTTCATATTTTTTTTCTCTTCAAAGCTCTTTGCAGTTGTGGCTTAGTGAATCTCTTGTTAAAATGGAAAATAATTCCTGTTGTCCTTCCTGCTATGTAACTTAAGAAGTAATGATGTGCTGTGTTGAATTCCAGTCCTCTTAGCAGCAGCAGTTCCCAGTACTAGTGCTGTCCAGCTGTTCTAATAAAATATTTGATCAGTTCGGTAAGAATTTAATTTTACTCTCCAAGATAATTGATGATCAAACAAGAGCTGTGTGCATTTGGAACTGTGTGTTTTAAAAGTTTCTTTGGCACTGGGGTAGTCAAGAACAGTCAAGCCCTATAATGTAAGTCTATCTCAGACCTGTTTCATTTAATTTTTAATTTCTTGCTTCCTTTGCTTTCTCCCAGGGTGTCTGCCAGCTGCCAGATAAAGATGATGGAACATCGTATCCACACAGGAGAATTGATATTCGGTATTCTTTCCAATAAATACAGAGTTTAGCCATCTGCTGTATTATAGACATTTGTTTCAAGTTCTGCACCCAAATCTCTATTTCCATGTTTAGAAGAAGGCATTTACTAGGTTTCCAGTTGCTTTGTATGGAAACCACTGTGTAAGTGCCCATGTTTAGAACAGGTTATTAGCAAGAATATTGTATTTGAAATCATGGCTTTGTCTCCAGTTTCAGAATTGTGACCTACTTTATGGTGCTGTTTTGCCATGAGTTCTTGGCAGTGATCAAAGCATCGTAACAATAAGTTATGAGTCAGGTTGGATGTGTTGTACCTTTCTTTGATAGGAATTGGGCACCTGGAAGAATCAAATGTGCAGAATTCCAGAGTGTGTGTGCTTGAACACTGTTCTAGATTTGCTCCCTTTTTAAGTGGCTGAATTCCAAATGGCTTGTAGCTTCAGATTTGTCCTAAATATATATTTCTCTTCTGTTTTTATTCTAGGCTTATCCCTAAGGATCAGTATTACTGTGGTGTGCTGTATTTCACAGGCAGTGATATCTTCAATAAGAACATGAGGGCCCACGCTCTGGAAATGGGCTTCACAATCAATGAGTATACAATCCGTCCCTTGGGTGTCACTGGTCAGTCTGGGCTCTTAAACAGTATTCTTTCCAGTTCTGTGTTTTGTGTGATCCTCTCCTTTAATCATTTTCTCAATTGGAAATCTTGGCAAATACTGTAATTAACAAAATTATTCACTCTGTCTTTCCTGGGACCAGAGGGAAGCAAGCTACTAATGTATAGACAGCACTGTGGAACAAAATAAGCACATCAGGGCACCTGATCTACTTGGTCTTAACTGAACTACAGTTTGGATTTGCTGTGCAATGCACAACATGTATTTTCTTATTCTTTTCATGTGATTTATGTCTTCCAATTGTTTCCCATTGGGGGGCTGACTGCAAATGGTGTGTATATTTTTTTAACTGTATGAGCATTGTAGCTCCACAGTTAATTGTTTTATTTCTCCTTACACTGAGAACGAACACCTAAATATTCTGTGAAAAGCTCTGTGGGTGGTGTTTGTGCTGGTGGCTTTTTTCCTGTGTGTTTTTTGGGTGCTTATCATTTCACTTGCAAATACGTTTTGCTTACAGTGGATTTTCTTGATCTTGCAATGCATTTGACAGTCCAGGATCATATGGAATTTCCACCTTTCAAATAGCATCTGTAATATGCTTGCAGGAGTCGCTGGGGAGGCCCTACCAGTAGAATGTGAGAAGGACATCTTTGACTACATCCAGTGGAAATACCGAGAGCCAAAGGATCGGAGTGAATAACCGTCTGCATTTGTGACTTAGAAAGGCGTTTTCATAGCTTTCTGTGAACATTTGTGTGGAAAACATGCATGTTCTTTAGACTTTACTGCAAAAAATGTGCATTGCTGGTATTTAAAAGGAGGATATATGTAGTCAAGTTTTAAATCCTTTCTGTACTTTAGAGAAAGTGGATGAGAACCCAGTGTGAAACAGCACTCCCTGAAGAGGTGCTTGTAGTCTGCCTTCTGATGTGCTCGTCCTGGTAGCCTAGAATACTTTCTGCTGGTTTAAGCTATAACTCCCTCCCCCCTTAAATATGATATTTTACTGTTTTTTGTCTCTAATGTTTCCATATTTTAAAATGTAATTTGTTTTCTTTCTAGTCTTTCTCTTCTTTCTGTTCCTTTGTTCAGTCCTAACATCATCGTGCCGCTCTCTATCCGTCCAGTTCCTTTCTTTGCACTGTAGAGATGTTTGTGGAGGGTTTGGAGTGGATGAAATAAATAATTAACCTTAAAGGAGAAATAAACGTTTATTTCATTCCTTTGCTGCTGTTCTTAAATGTTGGGAGATCCATTCCTACATAAACTTCTAAGGACAGATGTACTCGTCCTTGCTGAAGGTTGCAGGCGCTGTACCCACGAGCCTTCTGCGCATGCGTACCCCCCCACCCTCCTATTAAACTTTTGCGCATGCGTACCCCCCTCGACAAGCTGCGCCCGTGTACGCCCAACCCTCTGCGCATGCGTAATCCCGACTACTCCTCCGCGCAGGCGACTAAGCCACCGCACTGCGCGTGCGTACCCGCCCCCTCCCACTAGCCCTCTACTTATGCGTACTCCCCAGCCCTCTGCGCATGCGAACTAAAGCACGGCTCTGCCTATGCGTGCACCCCTCACTAGCCCTCTGCGCATGCGTCCCTCCCAACTAGCCCTCTGCGCATGCGTACGCCTCCAACTAGCACAGCGCACTCGGACTAAACCACTGCTCTGCGCGTGCCTATCCACTAACTTCTGCGCATGCGTACCCCCTCCCCCACTACCTTCTACGCATGCGTACTCCCTATTTACCTCACTGTCCTTTTGCGCATGCGTTCTCTCCACTCGCATTCTGCCAAGCCTTCTGCGCACTCTCCCCCCACTAGCCCTCCGCGCATGCGTACCTCCGGCTAGCATTCTGCGCATGCGAACTAAATAACCGCTCTGCGCGTGCGTACCCTCGACACGCCCCCTGCGCATGCGTACTTCACTAGCCCTTCGCACATGCGGACCCTACCGGCGCTCTGCGCATGCGCACCTCCTCACACGTCCCCACCTCTCCCTCACTACCCGCGCTCTCTGCGCATGCGGACCCAGCAGCGTTCCGGCCGCGCCCCGCAGACCTTTCCGCAGAGCGACAGGGCCGGCAAGTAGCGGTGGGGCTGCGGGCGTCTGGGTGGGGCTGCCCTCTCGGCTCACCCTGCGGCGGGGCGGTGTCGTTGCGGCGGCCGTATCGCCGTTATCGGGCTGGCTGAGGGAGCTCCGCTGTGGGGCGGGAAGCGGGGATTTCTGGTCTGTAGGAATGAGGTTTTTTATCTGTAGGGAACGGCGTGGAAATGCGTGGGGAGAGAAAGGTAATTCGCTAAGGGCGGTGGGCTGAGAACGGGATTCGTAAGGACAGCCGGTGTGAGGAAGGTTGAGACACCGCTGTCAGACATTGGGTTTGGATTTTGGAACTTCTTAACTGAGGAGAAAAAAAAAAGAAGGCGGTGTTGTATGAGGAAAAATAAACTGTGCCCCGCAGCTGTGGAAAGTGTTCCGTTATGAATTAAAACTGTGCTGTGGTAAAAGTCCGTGTTCAGTTTGTCATCAGTTTAGTGAGCCAACGATTTTAACTTATCCTCTCGTCTTTGACAGGTCAGAGGCCATTTTGCACTGTGATTTTTGCTAAGTGCTGATCTTAATACCTCAGCGTCACATAAGGAAACTGCAGTTTGGTTTTAGATCAAAGCCTATTAGACGTGTAGTGCAGGTTAGAACAGAAAAGCATTCCTCTGTGTGGGATGCAAACTGTGTGAGAGTTTCATTTTAGGAAGGAGCCAACTGTCCAAACAGAGCTTAATTGCTTAATACAGGTATTGCTGAACTTGTATTTTGCAAATCTGTTTGTATTTTGATTACTTGCGTTTTTGGAATTCAGAAGCTGCTGGAGAAACAGATTTCTGGTTACGTTCAAGGTCCAAGTAATGCTTGTTACATTTTTGCTAGAAGTCTGAATAAAGAACAGAGCACTGACAGCAAGAACTGAATCACAGAATCACAGAACGGCCAGGGCTGGAAGGGACCTCGAGGATCACGGAGCTCCAACCCCCTGCCGCACGCAGGGCCACCAACCTCCACATTCAACAGCAGCCCAGGCTGCCCAGGGCCCCATCCAACCTGGCTTTGAACACCTCCAGGGATGGACGGGGCATCACAGCCTCTCTGGCAGCTGTTCAGCTCCTCCCTGCTCTCACAGCACAGAACTTCCCCTGACATCCAACCTCCAGCTGCCGTCTCTCAACTTAACACCATTTTTCCTTGTCCTGTTGGGATTTTAACAGCAGGATGACAGTACAGGGAAAGAAAGTAACTATAATTATGAAAGGAATGTGATGATGTTAAGGATTTTACATGTTTTGCTTGCATTATTATTATTTTCAATCAGTCTTTTGAAATGATAACAAAGGTGGATTTCTGGTGTTTCAGCTGTTGCAGAGAAGAATATCAACAAATGAATCAGCTGCAGGAAAGATTAAATGGCAGAGTTACCATCAGAATAAAACACAAACGTCATTTCTAATTGCTTTTCTTTTGTGAAGCAAGTGTGTCTTTTTGCAGTCTTATTCTAGAAGGGGAAAATTAATTTTCTGCCAGAGAAGAATATTCATACTTTCTCTTTTTTTTTTCCCCTAATCTGGCCTTTCTGGTGCAAAATTCCTAATCTGAAAGCTGTAGTTTTACATCTGTCCCTTTGAGTTTTGTTGTCCATTTAAGTTGCACAGAAAATGTGGTTGTTGCTAGTGCTAGGAATAGTCCCACACGGCCACTGGACACTGTAACAAGTTCTTTTTATGTATTTTCCAAATCCTAAGAAGTTACAAATTCATACGGAAATCAATTGTCTTTTCTTTGGGATCCTTCAGTGATGATGTGGCTTCACTGCTTGGAGCCTCGTTCAGAGTGCTGTAATGAAAGCAGTGCTCAGTGTCTCACAGCAGTGATGAGATGCTTCCGTGAGCTCTTTTTGAGACAGAATGGCAGAACAGCCTAAGCACGTGCTTGACTTTCATACTGATCCCAGGGTTTAGTGATTTCAAAGAGCGAATTTGTTTCCATAACTTCTTTGTATTTGTGTTTGTTTCTGACAAGGCAGCAGTGACACCAGGATGACTTTCAGGGCTCCCAAGGCTTTGTGGTTCCTTATTGGTGGAGCACATAGAGGGTGCTTGCTCATAGATGTCTGTAAATGGTTTGGACCTGGTTTGGATTCTGTGCTGTTTTAAGGTTTTTAGAGCTTCCGTTATGTTTCAGATCCAATGGCTGTCCCACCATCCTACAGTGACCTGGGAAAGGCTGCCAGGGATATATTCAATAAGGGCTATGGTAAGTAACATGGCTGAGGTTTGATGTCTCTGTATTTTGTCTTAGGCATCTTGAGAACCACAACAAAGTCATTATTATGTCAGAGTTCTGTCAGATACCCTGTGGTGGGAATTCAACAGAGGGACAGGGAGAGGAAAATTCCTGCCTTGGAACCAGAGGTTGGAAAGTAAACTTTGTTACTCAGAGGCAATGGTAGCAGTATTGATTGGTCCCCAGATAGCAGAGATACCAAATGATGGGTGACCATTAAACCTGGCCAAAAAACTAAGAACAGGGGTATCCTATGGCATTTACTGGTAAATTCTGTCTGCTACACCCCAAAATTATGAGCCCAACCACTCTGAATTGTCACAACTCCTTCAGTCGTTCATCAGAAATACCAGCATTGGTTGGAATTTGGAAATAGGCTGGTTTTGGCCAGTGTTCCCCCTTTGTTGGACTTTGGCTATGCAGCAAATATGTCTCACTTGTATATTGCAGTGAAATACATGTTGTGTGCTCTTGTTTTCAGGATTTGGAATGGTCAAGTTGGAATTGAAGACCAAGTCTTCAAGTGGGGTGGTAAGTACTGGGGGCTTTTCACATCACCAGCAAGGGCAAATTCCTGATTTGGTGGCAGTAACTTGCTATATGTGTTGATTCTGTCTTTTGCTTCTCATTTTAGGATAGCTATCCCTGGTTTGTTTCTGCAGTGATATGTAGAATTGATGCAGTTGTACTTTGGTGCACACGAATTACTGCAGAATCACAGAATTTTAAGGATTGGGAGGGAGTTCAGGAGGGAGTTCATAATTTAATCTGAGCCCCTGCTCCAGCAGCTTCCCTAGAGAAGGGATGCAGATGGAAGCATCCAGGCAGGTTTTCAATATCTGCAGCAGCCTGCTGTTGTGAGCAGCAGCCCTCCTCAAGGCAGGGGTGTGGAAGTGGATGATCTTCAAGGTCCCTTCCAGCCCCAGTCGTTCTGTAGTTCTATGGTTTCACAGTAAAGCTGGCAAAATAAGAATTTGTGACTTTGGTCTTTACCCACAGGCACTGGTATTTCGTACCAGATAAGCCAATTCCTCTACTGAGTCTCAGTTCTGAGTGCTCTTATTGCTGCTCTCCAGTTGCCAGGCTTGTGCTGCTTTTCAACTTCTTTTAACCACATTTGCTTTGGCCTCCCTCCTTCTCTTGCATTCTTATCACGTAAATGGTGCAAGTCATTTTCATTCCTTCTGCATTATTTCATGATGTCTCACTTAAGCTTTTGATGGATTGCTCGCATCATGAGGCTCAGGATCTACAACTGCTATTAGTTGCTGACACCTCTGTATATATACAGTTTTCCTGCCACAAAGTTATGATTCTCAGATAAATTAGTAACAGTTCCTTACGCTCTGCATGTGGCAGAACATGCCAACTGTATTAAGTTTTAAAATGGGTTTTTCCTTCTCCATGCAAATTTCATGTTGGATCCTTTTTCAGCTGGTAAGAACGGTGGCTGTTTCGGCATGTTGGCTTTTGCTTCTTTTGTTGTTGACGTTTTTGTGGTGGTTGTTGTTCATCTGCCTGCCTGTTTTTGAGTCGTGCAATCTGTGTCATGAAGTTTGCCTCGTGTCCACGGTGCTCCATGTTCTGAATGATGCACGTGTGTGAAGTCGTTTGTGAGCCCTGTCCAGCAATCTGAGATAAGAACACTGTAAAAACACGAAGAGGGAAATCTGCATAGGTGTGGTATTGGCACATTTGTTGCTGCTAGAGGTTTCATGCTCATTAGTGTTTCTAGCAAGCAAAATAGGGGGAGGGGTTCACTGCAAAATAGGGTTTTGAGGATTGAGGTGAGGTACAAAGCGTGGAAGCTAATTCATACTTGGGTATTTCCATGATCTCTGACTGCTTTCATACATAAATGTTCTGTTGGTTTTTCTTCCATGTGGGTGTTGACAGCACCACTGTTGTTTTCTGTTGATTAGAATTGTTTCACAGACCACAACTGCTGGGCTGTGCTGAGTGCATCGTGTTCTCGAGGAAAGCAGCCACTGTGAACTAAAAGTCAATGAGAAGCTGAGCTGGATTGCTGAGTCAGAGCAGAATGTGATACAGAGCCAGAATGAGTTTGGTTTTCAGCTCCAGATAATCCAAGTAACGCTTCCATGCAATGGCCTGATAAGAAGGCTGGTGTAGAAAGTTGAGGACTGGTGGCAGTAGATGTTAACTGTGTGCATTCTGCTTTCAGAAACAGATCCAGTTGTGGCAGCTGGTTGTCCTTTAGATGTTAAGGGAAAAAAAAAAAGACTTTTACAACCTTCCATTTGCTTGATCAGAGAATGACATAAAATCTTAATCAGCCATCCACACTAAGATCAGAAGGAGGTCAGTTCTGAAGTCTGGTGCAGATTCTTCACATTGAGTTTGTGGAAGTGATATTGGAATGCTTTGCAGTGGATGTACCTTCAGGGATGGTCTGCGCCTTGACTCACATTCTGTATTTTCACAAGGTAGCCAGAGAGGCAGTGAAATTGCTGTGCTGTTGTAGCAGTGCGTTAACTTGAGTAAATGCCACCTTTTTTCCATGGTGAGCCAGGAATGTCACCTGGCTGCATTGCCCTGGCAATTCAGAACCATTGGAAGATTTTAAGTGCGCCCTGAGAAATGCTAAATTTTGAAAGTAATTTGGTGGCACCTAGAAATCCTGTCCTGGAATGAGCCAGAAAGTCAGGGTTCTAAAACTAAGATGTGTTTGATGGTGGATACTTTAAATATTTAAACTTTAAAACAGAGGTGACTTGGAAGTGCAATGGCAGATTGATTAGGGAAAATATTTGAGATGAGGACAACAGAAATCAGCTGCGTTCTCAGATGCTTTTTTAAGTTAAGGTGGTATCCCTTGGACTTGCTGCAAAAATTGCTTTATACCCTGTACATCAAACACTGAGCAGGCTACCTTAAAGTTAATGTATTTATTGGGGTTTCACGGCCCTTAGTGAAAGCTCTGATATGTGAGGAGCTGCTCAAACAGCAAAGGACAGCGTGCTTAAAAACAGCATGGGGAATTTTAGGAAGAAAAATCATAGGATACGAGCAGCTTTGTGTTTCAGATGGATGTTTTGTATGTGGCTGAGGGACAGAGAACCTGTGTGAAGCACAGAACAAGTCCAAGGATGATGGAATAGCAGCTGCTAAGGTGGAATGTTGGTGAATAACTTAGGAAAAAACGTAACAAAGGTTCAAGGAGGGGGACAGGGGAATGAAGTGCCAAGCCTTTGTGTGTTAGGGCCTAAGAAAGTCCCAGGGCTGCATCAGCACGTCTGAGTAAAGGCCATATCCAGAATGGAGGTGCTAAAGGGAGTTTTGCATTTTGAGATGCAAAAATAATTGTTTTACTGAGAGGGTCTGAAGGTCTGAAAGGTCTGAAGCCAAGCGAGTGTTTGAGTGCAAGCATTTGACAAGTGGATAAACTGAAAGTATCTGGAGGGATGAAACTCATGTTGTCCTCTTGGCAGGAATTTACTGCAACTGGTTCTTCCAATACAGACACAGGCAAGGCTTTGGGTAATCTAGAAACCAAGTATAAGATCAAAGACTATGGACTTACATTCATTCAGAAGTGGAACACAGACAACACACTGGGAACAGAAGTTTCCGTGGAGGATCAGGTAAGAAGTCAATCCTCTAAAAATGTTTCTGCAGTTGTTATTACAGAAGTACTGAGTTGAACAGAAGGAACGCAAAACTACCTGAAGTACTAAAAAGAAAAAAGTGATGCTGTGTTTGCAGTGTCCAGACTGAGAGGCAGCATCATGAATTTGGAGGGGTGGGAGGTTGAGCATCCTCACAGCAAAGTGCTGCGCCGTGATCCAGAAGTACTGAATGGCTGCTGATGCAGGCTGGCCACAGCAGCTGGTTGGATGAGTATCACTGTTAATTAAGCAGCTTTTGTTTGAAGATCAGGTGCAGCTATGTAGTGCTGTCACTGCTGCATTCATAAAAGAAAACCAAAGAGGAGTCTCTCCGTTTTAATGTTTGAATGCAGAAAACTGGAAGTTTGTCTGCCTTCAGACTGGAAGTGTTTTGTGAGGTTGAAGAGAAAGATCAGTGTTTGCAGCCTGGCTTTGCTTAAGCAAAGGGTTTCTATATAACACTCTTAACTGCTTTTCAAAGTCAGTAGCTTTATGCTTTTTACAGCAGAAGGCAACAGTGCCAGAGGTAATGAAAGCTTGTGGTGCCCTCTGCTGTGTGTGCATCACCTTCTGTACTTTAACCAGTGCTTTAACGTGGAAAATGCTGCTCAAAATGAGGCAGGGCAGCTCTTAAAATGCAGCATGTACAGATTTCATTGTAAAAATGTGTGAGAGATTTTCCCTTCGTGTTGTGTCATCTCCTAAGACCTGAAGTAGTGCCATAGTACTGGAAACCACATTTTGACAGAGCTGTGAGCAGACTTCTCTGTTTTTCTTAACAGTTGGCTGAAGGATTGAAGGTTGCTCTTGACACTACATTTGTACCAAACACAGGGTAAATATTTTCTGTTACTTTAACCTGGGAAGCCCTCGAATTGTCTTTACCTTTTGACTAGAAATCCTTGTACTGTTCACTGTGTAAATGCTCAAAATGCACTGTCACTGAATGGCCATATTCAAATACTGCAACAGGGAATTCCTGCCCTGCACTATCGAGTATTTGGAAGGCAGTGGGCTCTGAACAATGTGCTAAAATGGATTTTTTGGCTTTTTGGCCACTGGAAATTTTCACTGTGGAGTAGACATGATGTTTCTCTGTCCTCTTCTGCAGTTTCACATGCACTGTGATGGTGTTTGTGGTCCATCTGCTGACCACTGGCTGCCTTAGGAAACACTGAGCAAAGTACTGTTTTTCCCTCAAGCCTGTGGGCTTATGGCTGTGCACAACTGAATGGCATATTGATTACAATAAGCACTGCAGTAGCATATTTTTGTCTTCTCTTATTATTGATTTCTTTTGGTTAACAGTAGAGCAGAGGGGAGGAGTACATGCAGGGTTCACATGTCTACAGATGAAGCTTGAGACTTCATAAATAATTACTGCTATTGTCTGTCGTTGGAGTCAGCATAACGAAAGAATTGTTGTTGAAGGTATTAATTGAATATAAGGAAATAGAAAAGGAGTTTAAGAATGAGCCCCTAGGTCAGGTTTGACAGCGTCCTGCTGCGCCTTCAGGAAGAAATATAAACAAGGTTGGGGTGAGGATGAGGGAGGTGACAGGTTATTTTTTGTTAACTATGGAGTGATAGCAGAGTGAGCAGAAAGACACTGAGAGGAAGCAATGCTTCTCCAGAAGGCTGGCTGACAAATGGAAGATGAGGACAACTTGTTTTCAGTAGAGCAGAGTGGGATCCTGCAGTGAGGAAGGAAGGAAAGCAGGCACTGCATGTGAAAGAGGGAATTGACCAGTGAAGGAAGGAACGTGGGAGGGATATGAATAGCCAAAGCCAACAAAAGACAGTAAGGCCAGTGTGAGATGTCACAGCTGACACCGTGCTGCACTGCACTTGTTTGTGAAGAACAAGATCTGAAAACTGATGGTTTCTGAAAAAAATAAAATAAAATAAAAACTCCCTTATTTATTTCCTGTGAAATTCTTGATGATTTCAAGGATTTTGAGATGGTGGCAGAAGCACCACCAAAAAACATATCAGTGATACCTGTTTGAATAGGCATCGTTTAATTAACTAGCCTTGAGGATGTGCATATGGGACTAACACTCCTGTGGTACACCAGCAGGAATAAAATGGCCTGTTTCTCTTCAGGAAGAAGAGTGGAAAATTGAAGACTTCCTACAAAAGAGAATACGTAAACCTAGGCTGCAATATAGACATTGATCTCTCTGGACCAACCATTTATGGCTGGGCAGTGCTGGGTTATGAAGGCTGGCTTGCTGGCTATCAGATGGCTTTTGATACAGCCAAATCTAAGCTTTCACAAAACAACTTTGCCTTGGGATATAAGGCAAGAGACTTTCAGCTGCACACTAACGTGTAAGTACTGATCTACACTTAGAAAAGCATTCTTGGAGAAACCAAGCTGATGAGTAGTAAGAATTAACCGAGCTAGGTTTAAATAAAGAAGGGGGGGAGGATAAGGGAGGATGCTGATTTGTTGCAAAGTAATTCACGTTCTGTGATTCCATTTTCAGCCCAATTAAAGCAGATGCAGCTTTCCACTGTCTTTTGCAACAGTGATTCGGGGTAATTTTATTTGTGTCTACACAGGATAGTGGTAAAAAGGCACTTTGTGCTGTTAATTTGGAATGAAATCTGTAAACTGCAATGTCTATATTGACGATAAGAGTCTTCAGTTAAGCTAGAATGCCTTTCCCCTTCTGGGAAGAAAATTCGTGTCTCAGAAATAGGAGGAGGTGCCTGCTGCATCATGCTTGATGCTTCCAGCAGTCATCTTAATGTAGTTCTGGCCTTGGCACTCATGCTCTGGGAGCCTTTGAATGCAGTGATAACAACTGCTGTGGTTGTTTTTGCATTGGTTTTGGTCTCCTCATTCCCACAGCTGCCTCTGTCCCTTTATGCATCATCACAGGCTTTTTTTAAGACACACCAGGTTATTTTTATCAGAATTTCAAACCTTGTGTCTTGACTGTCAGAAATCTTGGTCTGGTACACATTCAGTACTCATGCTTTGAATAACATCAGCTCCAGCTAGGAAGGAGAATGACTCTGGAACGCTCAGTTCATTTAGAGAGAACGATCACAAGTCTTGGGAAAGAAAGGGTTAATCTCAAGAGCTCCTTTTTTCTCAGGAAGGCAGCTCTTCACATGCTTTCATCTCTTACAAACAGGAATGATGGCACAGAGTTTGGTGGGTCTATTTATCAGAAGGTTAATAATAAGGTTGAGACATCAGTCAATCTTGCATGGACTGCTGGCAGTAACAACACGCGGTTCGGAATTGCTGCTAAGTACCAGCTGGATGAGAAGACCTCCATTGTGGTAAGGATTTTTATAAGGGAAAAAGTATTTCCAGGTTCTCTTCAATGCTCATCATTAATGGTGTGAAATTCTTGCTTCAGCTACTTCCTGAGAAATTACTGTGATAACAAACCGTTGCTTCTGTTGTGGTTCAGATCTCAACTGGGACCACGAGTGTTGGCATTAACAAGTGTTGGCATTAACACCTGCAACGTTCTGCAGGAACAGCAGGGCCCAAAGAGAGAAACAGAAGGGGGAGCTGAGCGCTGGGAAGAGAAGTCAGAGAGAAAACAGGCCCACCAGCAAATAAAAGTAACTGAATACATGGTAACACTGAGCCCTCTGTTAATTAATTCCAGGATAATTTGGCTAGAATTAAACATATGAACAGCTCAAAGTCAGTTTAGAAAAAGTTTCCATATTCGTGTATTTGTTGCTTACTCATTTGTGTGTTAAAAACAAGGTTGGCACTCGATACAGAACCTTTACACATGTCACAATTTAAAGATCAGAGCCATTCAAGCCTGTTACAGTTTGAACTCAAGGAATGTAGTGAAATTGAGCAGACTAGAAACTTGGAAAGAAGACTGAAATGTGCCACTGCCAGAGGTCAGCCTGCAAGTAGCTGGACCCACTGCCATGTCAGCTACTTGCCTGGGGTAGCAGGATGATGATCTGAATATCTGTGTATTGGTGTGATTTCTCTTATTTTCTGCAGGCTAAAGTAAATAATGCCAGCCTGATTGGAGTTGGTTACACTCTTGCTCTTCGACCTGGTACGTAAGTTCGACTGGTAGCATTATTTTAATGTTATCTCTGAAATAGAAAAGATAGATGACCAAAGAAAAACCACCTGAGCAAACAAACAACATTACCTAGAAGTCTTACACAGCTCCATAGCAGTGAAGGCTGTGCATGTACATAAGCTCCTACAGCAGTTGAGACACAGCAGTGAGCCTCAGGTACCTGAAGGGGGGCGGACGGAGGGACGGATGCTGTAAGGGAAGATCAGGATCTCATGACTTGCTTTTGTAGGTGTAAAGCTGACCCTGTCAGGCTTGATTGATGGCAAGAATTTCAGTGCTGGAGGTCACAAAGTTGGGCTAGGATTTGAGCTGGAAGCTTAATGCATTTTTAAGTAAAACAACAGATGGTGCTCTGGAAGATGAAGGTAAAGTGTACCCAGTGTTCTGGCCTTAACATTATACTCAAGTCTCAAGAAGTGTGAACTTTCTACTTCTTCCAAAGTATGCTTTTACCCCAACACTGAAGTCCAGAAAGTACAAGCACCTCTACCAGAAGATACTTGAAAGCATGCTTGGAAGCTCTGATGTTTGTGCCACATTTCACTTGTTTATCATATTCTAAATGGGTTCTTAAAAGGAGAAGAATATTCCACCTCTTCCCCTTATTGTACTGTATTGCATGTCCTGTATTTCACTCCCTTTTATAAAAGGTGATCCGTGCTGTTGTGCAAAATTTTGTTTTATGTCAGAATGAAATAAATCAGTCACAGTTGGAAGAAAAAAACCCAACAGATTCCATCTTCATTGCTTTACTCCATTCAGGCATTTATGTACATCGATCAGATTCACCACTGAGCCTTTCTCTGTTCCAGGCTAAGAAGTGCCTTTTCTCACAGGAGAGGTACTGCAGTGCTTTAGGATTTTAACTGGAAAAAGTATCCAACAATTTGCTTTTCCATGCTCTTTACCTCACATTTCAGAGGCCTATACAGTAAAATCAGCTCTTTCATTAAAATGCTTTGAGTACATTAAAAAGAACAAACAAAAAGTTCACACTTTAGATAATTTCGTTCCCATACAGGAAACAAGTATTAAGTAATTATAACTGTTACATTTAAGAAAAAAAGTGCAAATCAGCAAAGCCTAAGAAAATGTGTTCACAGTTGAGGTGTATCAGGAAGGTGACATAGACCAGTGACAGTGCAAGCTGACTGCCTGCATTGTCCACTTGTCATCAGAAAGCTTGAAAGGCAGAACAACCTCACGTGGTGCCTAAGGGAAGAAACATCAAATCATACAGTAAGGATTATCTGCTGTCTTAAGGCACTGTTAAGAACTTTTTCCAAGCAGTCAGGATAAGCATTTCCTACTGCATCTTTCAGAAATGAAGTATCTGAGATGTGGATACTGGAAGCTGTGCCACGTATCTCACGTAAGCAGTAGGCAGCAGTAAAAAGAGGCACTTCCCTTCCTAGAGACAGCAGATTATCACAGCTGGCTTACTCAGCTCGCACGTCTTTAGAGGCAGTTGAGGTGGTTTTACATATGGGTTTGTTCTGGATTGCTTCTTTCTTCTGCCTGCAGCTGAAGCCAGCTCCAGTCGAGAGCCTGAAGTATAAAGAGTTAGAAATACAAAGTTCAGTGCTGGCTTGTATTTGAGATTGATTTAAAAACTTTACTGCAAACAACTTGGTCAGTATGGTTTCATGATGAACGATGCGATTTATTTAAATGGAAAGACACAGCTTTAAACTCTTCCCTTCTATATTTTACTTGCATGTCAGCATTCTACTGCAGTAAATAAGCATCCCTGCACACCAGTGTGTAGCTTCCACAGATCCATCCAATGGGAAAAGTGCACTTGTGCAACATTTCTGCACCACAGACAAGCACCTCCCCCACTTGCCCCTGCCCTTCCAAGAAAGGGAGGCCTGAGTATCCCTGCTGCTTTACAATTTGGCCTAACATGGCTGAGAACCCAAAGATGTGGCCTCCGCTCTCAGCAAGCAGGGAATGTGCCAGCAGTTCAAATGGGAGAGCAAGTGGTTTCGTTTCACACAGCTCCAGGTTTCTATTCACCATTTCACTTATTGAGTGGGCAAAAATACACAAACAGAAGCGTTAAGCAATCAGCTTCCCTGGTCCACACTTGCACAGGAATATCAGGCATTTTACCATAAAGCTCTGCTCCTGATCCTTCATCGTGTCATGCATCACGTTTTCGAGTTGGCTGCACAGTTTCTGCGATTCCAGCAGTAGCTCCTCACTGAAAGATGAGTGTTTGACAATTATTTTCCATGCACATTTCTCTAGGAAATACTTTGTGAAGGTACACTGCACAGCACTGAGGAACATTAACCTTTAGCAATCAGCTTGTTAACTTGTTTTGCACCAGGGGAAGTCAGTGGCAGATTTACTGGCATGGGACAAAAGGAAGCGTGTTCAAATTGGGATTGGGTTCTTAGATGGAGCCACTGCTACTAGAGAAAACGTTTTAGAGCAGCCTGTAAACTCAAACACGAAGCAATGTACAAATAGACAAGCTGAGGTCTCATTTTAATTAGTGACCCAGTTGCTTTAAACAAGCCAGAACTACAAGTGCTTGGTAGAGCACTCTCTCTTTCCTGACACAGCCCTCCTACCATTCATTTCCTTCCACAATAACACAATTCCTGCTGGCAGGGCACTTCAAGTAGGCCCAACAAGCCCAGATAAAACAAACCCTATTCATTGCAGTGAGGGGCATGCAGTTAAATTCATTTCCAGTTGTTCATAAGGAATATTCACAAACCCCAGAAGAAACAACCAACCAACCAACCTAAAACAGCCACTGGGTAGGTAGGACTACTGACACTGCAACTGAGCACTAAGCATGAAATGTAAGAAAGCTTCTGTATCAGTTTGCAGAGCTGACACAAGCAGTAACAGAAGCCCAGCCTTCAGCTCACCTTTTCCTGACAGATTCTGGTAAAGCATAGGTCCCAGAAGGGACCTGCAGCAGCAGCTGACCAGGGCTGTTAAGACGTGACATGTTCATGCTCTCTGGACTGCCACTAACAGGACCACGTACTTTGCTCTAAAGAAGAGACAGCAGATTGAAATTGCAATTCTTTCCACTTATTTCCAATAGCCAGCAACACAAGACAGCCTAGAAACCATCTTTAATCCTAACTCAAGGCAATGAAGACAAACCATAGGATAAACTCAACTTATTCTTATCTCAGATATTGCGTGTGCTGCAATCTTAACAACAGAGTTTTTATTTTACTTACACAAGCAATTTTCAATAAGTTCCACAGTTCTTTCTGTCGTTTCTCCTGAAGCCTTACAACTGTTTCTTCATCTTCACTCATCAGATTCATCACTTTCTCCACTCTGGGGAACAATTCCAGTGCCTTCTGCTTGCAAACGACAGTTTTGCTTTACAGAAACAAAGTAATAAATTAGATCACAGATTATCAATTGCAGTAGAGGAAGTCTTTGAAATTTCTTAAGCCCTAAAGCACAGGCAAAACTGTTTCTTACACTGCTAGGACAGAAGCTCTCGCTGAAAGAGGAGCCATTTTCTCAACAGTCAATAGAAGCAAACAACAAAGCTCACCTGAGTTGAGCATAAATGACTCGGACCTTTTTTTCAAAGGTCTGGATTGCCTGTAAGAGCAGCCTCACTATTTCCTGGCTGTCACCACTTGTCCTCTGATCTGGAATAAGAGACAGAATATTACACAGCGAAGTGGGCTGTTATCACAGTGAGAAGCTTCTTAGTGGTTTGTTTCCACCTTTTCTTCAATCCTGAAACATCCCAAGTATAGAGGACATGCATGTTTGGGTGGGATGAAGAGCACTGCTTTTTAGCCACCAAGAGATGAGAACTGGAAAGCAGAGTTGTAGGCTGGGTTTACTGCCTTAGGGCTATAGAGCTGCTCAAACAACCAGCTGCATCTTTCATGCTTCCTACACAGAAAATGAAGCAGCAGCACACGCTTGCAGTAACTCTGAGAAGAGCTCTGAAGTTCCAAGAACAGCTCAGATGTCAAGAAAGCAAGGCTGGCCTGGTTCAAAACTGAGTCCCTGACTCCCCTCTCCAAAATAGGCAAATCCAGAGGACTCCATGTACAGCTAACATAAGTGAAGGCCTAAAATGCACAGAAAGTTTTCTCAATGCAGATGATTCCATCTTCAAAGTTACAACCCACAGAAAGCAAGCTGAACTTGACATAAAATATCTTTTACCTCTTGGCTTCTCTCTCAGTCTCCGGTACAACTCTCTGGCTTGTTCTTCTCTAGAAGAAAAAGGCACAGAACACAAAGGATTTCTCTAGGACCTAAATTATGAACGAGTAATGCAAGAACTCCAATCTCTTATATAACAATCTGCTATTTCAGATCAACAGGTGAGGAGTCAAACTTTTTCTTGTTAGGTTTTAATTTTTTAAGTCCCCTATAATTTAAACTGAAGAGAGCAACTTCATTGTCCTGCAGTGAAACAAGGGGTTCAGTTTTGCTAGCAACACTCCTACATCTGACACTTACAAATCCTCCAGTGTCCCTCCTTGCTTACGACCCAATGGGCTTCTCTGAAGGTCCACAATGTCTGTTTGCAGGGCCATCATTCTCTTTACTAACTGATCCACATCATCCTCCTGGAAGCAGAGCAGAACATAAGCAACGAGGCAGACACACATTGAGAGACACCACTACTCACCAACTCTTCCTTTCTCATTCCTATTTCTAAACATGTCAACAAAGCAGCAAACAGCCTTGGGCAAAGAAAAGTGAGAACACAAGTTCATAATACGTGTGGCTCTAGATTCCAGGGTGCAATGCTTCCTCCTCATTTATTCACTGCTCCGGATTTCTTCTCTCATCCTACCTATCGTCTCTTCCCCCCTTTCACTTGGCAGACAACTGCATCCAGTACTGGCACCCCAAGTTCTGCTTTTCACCAGAACTTGTTCATATGCAGAAGCTGTCACTTGTCAGACAGGCCTTCTACCACTCCACATTCTTCAGCTGGAGGAGGACCAAGTGTTGGGACAGAGTAAGGCTCATCCAGCCAGTTACTTTTCACTCCTCATTTGGGAGAGCCCTTAGCTGTACTGACAGATATTACACTGTCTTGTGTTCAATCATCTCATCATTTGTTTTACTGTTCAGTTTAACCTATCATCCCAAATCCTTCTTTCAGCTTTCTTGACAAAAATCTACCTCCCTGCAAAAACTGGTGAAAGGAAAAAACAAAAAAGATGCAATGCAAAGCAAGGCAGTGCGATGTGCGGAGTCAGCACAGTAAGTTTCTATTGAAAGGAAAACAAAAGGGGAATAAAAAACCTCTTTCTTTCTTAGATAAGTGATGAAGATTTAGAAACATACCCGACCGCAAAGCTCCACAGCTTGCTCCATCTCTTTCCAGGCAAAGAGCAGCTTCTCAGAAGCTACAGGAATAAAAAAGAACAATTGCTTTTCTCAAATTCACACAGGGAAAGGTAAGATACCGTGTGTGATGTAAAAAAGCCCTGTAAGCAAGGTGCTGTACTCACTAATTCCAAATTCAATCTGCTCTTTATACTTCTCAAGATCAATCTGAATGCTTGTTTTGAAGAAGTCCAGTTTTGCTTTCAGCTGCTGGGAAAGGGAGGCCATAGAATTCTTCATCTTTGAGAGAGTACTGTTGTAACGCAACAGATTCATCCTGCGTGGACAAGAACGTCCTGTTATCCTCCCAAGGTAGAAATGCAGGCTTCCACTTAGAACAAAAGCAGACACAACAGAGCGTAGCAGCGAGCACAAAAGCAGCTGTGCTAAAGAACACAATTCTCAGTGTTCCACTAGTTGTTAATAGCTCCACTCATGGGCTTCCCCATTCTAACAGGATGCTATTCCTGCCCTTCAACTTCCACCAGGGAGCAAAGGCAGAAATATGTGTCCCAGTCAGACTGGCACCGTACATGGCTGCTCGCTGTCCCTGCTGCAGCCGGTTACAATCCTCTTTCAGCATCCTGATCGTGTGCCAGATCTGACCCCAAACTTTCCTCAGCTGGAAAAAGTGCAGATTCTTCTTTGGATCCTGAACTGGAAACAGAAAAATGGGTGGAGGGAAATCAGTGTGAAGCTTAGAAGTAGTATTCTCACGTGACAAAACAGACTGAAACATCACTCCTTCGAAAGGCATGCAGCCAAACCTCTTGTAAACTTCATAGCTGGCTACCCTCCACGCAGCCTCCCCAGTGTTATTAAACCCTTCCTTCCCTCAATTGTTTTTAAAAGCTGAATAAATGCTGTGCCAGGCTGTTTTATCACTGCTCCAGCACCAATATACAAAACCCCTCTCTGCTCTTTGCACACGATACAGACTACAGAACACAGGCAGCCCTCTCAACATGAACAACCTCTCACATTCATGCTAGAGAAAGTCCTTACGGATGTAGTCAACGCTTTCCGGATGAGGTCGCAAGGCAACCTGAGCCTCATAGGCAACTTTCTGATTATCAAAGAGGAAGAGGAGGTCTGTGTCTGCAGCTGCAGCATCGTTCACCTGCAGAAGACAGAAGACTCAATGGAGTTCTCTCAAGAAAAGCAAGCCTCAATAACACCACAGAAAAATGCAAGAGAACACAGTGCCTATCCTGCAAGGGAGCAGGTCTAAGTGGTTACAATGCCTAAGGCCTGCCAGAACAGCAGGGAGTGCTGTACTCCCAGTGCAAGAGCTGCACTTGCAAATACACTGAACAGCCAAGGAAGGAGAATATCCAGACTCACCTTGCTATCAGCTGTGTGCTTCTGAGTAAACAATGCAAGACCAGCCTCCTGCAGCAGCTCCTGATCCTGCTCTGGGATCCCAGTGTCTGACTGGATCCTGGCCTTCACTGTTTGCAGGGTCTCTTCCTCTGTCACAGGGTAGGTGTGCACAGTTCCCGTAACCATATTCAAAACATGCAGTAACTAAAAGGAGATCAGTGTGACATGAGAAGGGCTGAAAATGCATAAGTTACGTTTGAGCAGAAACCTCTGGACTGAGACGACGACGACCAATAAACTGTTTCAAAGCACTTGCAAAGTTCAAGAAGTCACTTTGCAGCTACATCATAACATTATACGCTCAAGACCTCACCCTTCATCAGCTGGAAGAGAAGTCATGTTTCAATTAAAGAGCTTTTTCAGTAGAAACCTTTGCCAGAATACAGGACCAAGAACATACAGAAGCTATTTGCTACTCCCATCAACATCAGCTTCTCCAAAAAGCACGAGGAAAGCACACTCCTAAGTAGGGTTCTGTGCTGCTCCTCCTCCTAGGCTGATGACTCAAGGCTCTTCTCTCATGGACTAGATTCAACTGCTCTCTGGAAGAGTTTTCAAAGTAATCCAGGTGTATTGCTCACCTTCATGTTCAAGATGTCATCCAAAGCTTTGAAACACCCATTGGGCCCATAGACAGGATCCGTACCTCTCTGCCGTGGGTGCCACATTAACATGAGTTGCAGCCATTTCTCCAGTTTCCCAGCCAAAACGCTGAAGGACCAAAGCAAGAATGGGATCAGAAAAGGAAATGCATCTGCAGTCCTCACCTGGCCAAGCCTCTGCAGAACTGATAACCAATTTTCTTTTCCCGAGTGTAAAGGCACTTTTTAGAAGGCAGAAATGGGGACTCACCTACACGTCTGATAAGGAACACAAGCATTGTTTGTGTCAAGCACCCAACTTATTTACAGAAAGGCATATAAACTAAACGTGGTCCATTCACAGAGTAAGAAGCTCATTTCAGTATGGCACAGCAGATCACAATAGATTTCCAGTCCTCACCTGTTCAGATTGTTTGGGCAGGGCAAACTGCTGGAAAATTTGACTTCTCCAGATAAGTCTTCTGAAACAACAATATCCAGCTCACTCTTCTGTCGCACTTTCGTATGCCTGATGAATTCCAAGCAAGCACAACAGTGAAGTTATCATTTGCCTTTCCCAGCAAACTTTTACAGTTAAAACAAAGACACTGCTTGAGTCTTTGCTACTTGCCCTGCAGGAGTCAGCCTTGATTCCAAAGAGAAATCTAAGGAATGCTCAACTAGCTCAAGTAAAAGAAGTCAATCTCTATAAGGGTATGGAATACAGGGATATTACCCTAAAGAATCAAGGGACCACAGCTCTACTTCCCACAGACAGGACAGTGGCACTGCATGCATTCTTTTTATCACCTGGGCCAAGGTCACTCACCATTGTACTGGCTGCCAGTTGGGTAGGAATGGTCTGAAGCCTGTAATGCATTCAAAAGCCAGCGTGCCAAAGCTCCAGTAATCCACTGTAACTGTGTACTTCTGCTGTTCCAGCAGCTCTGGAGCCTGAGACAGTTTACACATGCAAAAGTCAAAGCCATCCATCTCCCAGCTCTCTCTGCTCCTTAAGAGCTCAGGAACATTTGCATCACATTAATGGCTGTGCTGAAACACTTTGAGATCTCACAGAACACTCCTGCTTCTTATAAATGCAATACACTGTGTTATCATAGACACTGTGATAATCCAGTGGGGGTGGGAGGCAGCAGAAGGAAACAAGGCAGCAGAAGGAAGCTTCTCTTTGTCAGCTGCAGCACTCCAAATGCACCCCATACCAAGACAATTCCTTCACCCCAGACCAAACCTGAATTACACTGTTAATTCTGCCCCACAAAGAGAGTTGCCCATCTGGCTGAATTTCTTCCTTACCAAGTACTGTAGTGTCCCAACAAAGGATGTGCATAGGCTTCCCTGATCCAACTCCTTAGCATAACCAAGGTCAATGATTTTGTGTATTAACTGAAACGTAAGAGAAAAAAAGAACATGAACATATAGCAGAAAAAACCAGTTCAGCACTTCAAAGATATGCAGGAAGGGTGCTGAATGACAAACAGATCTGAGAGAGCCGTTACCCGAGGTTGACTGCTTCTGCATGTTCACCTCTGTAACTGCAGCAGGCACACACACATTCTCCACTTACATTTACCTGTCTTTGTAGGCAGAGACACCACATTACTGCTTACCCTTTGCTCTCCTTGCTGCAGCACAATGTTCTCTGGTTTCAAGTCTCTGTGGATGATCCTGTTCTCATGAAGGTACCTGAGAGCAGAGGCTGAGACACAAAGAGCCACTTGCTAAGAATGTCAAAGTACCCAGTATGAGCTTGCTAAGGTTTCACTTCTACGTGGTACAAAAGCATGATGTTTGAGCTGAATCTTGCACAGAGGACATGAGAACTGACTGAAAAATAAAATCCCAAGTGCAAGAGGAAGAAGTTAGCATCCAACACTTCTGGACACAAACTTGTTCTCTTGGCAGTGATATTTTTAAAAGTTACCATAGATTTCTTTCTCTTCAAGTCATTTCTGTACCCATTCCCAAGTACTAAAGGTTAAAAAAAAAATTGTAACAGCTGGTAGAAGTAAAAAGCATCTCTTCACTGGATAAATGCCTCTACTCAGCTCTTCTTTGCCCATTTCTTCAACAGTTTTAAATCCGGATCCAAAAGCCACACATCTTGTCAGGTTCTGTCCATAAAGTGGTGCCCTCCCCATTTCACCCTTCACCCCTTTCACCCCATTTCAGACTCACAAGAATTTTCCAAATTGTCACACAGAGCCACTGCCACCCCAAAACTAGGAAATTCCATCTAAACAAGATAAAAATCTGATCTTAAGAACACACCACAGTCAGATAAATGCCCTTTATTTTCCACACTTGCTCAAAGTTATACTTCACAATGCCTCTTTTTTTTTTTTCCTGGATAAAATTTAAAAGTGTGTTGCAAGGAAAAACAAGAAAAACAAAAACTTGATAGCAGTTCCAGGGAGTTTTTTCCAGGCAGAAAATGTCAAGAAAAAACAAAAGAAGAAAACCTCAAAGGCTCACTCTCTTACAAAGTGGGTCAGCAAAGCAAGAACGCTGGTTGAAGTCACTGCTGCAGTGATTCAACACTTCTGCAGCTCAGGCTTGTAAGATATTGCCATCACTTACCAATATCAGACAGTAAGATGAGAATAGCTTCTTCCCGCAAACCACAGCAATTCTCCAGCTGATTCAGGTACTGCAAGAAAGCATCACAAATGACAGCTTCTCCACGCCACATGCTATAGCTTCCCCACCCTATGTCCCACTGGAGGATCTCAGTCCCACAGATTGTTAAAACACAGGATGTTGAAGCATGAACAACTGAATTTTTTTACAGACAAAACTGTGGAACTGGGACCCCTCATAGCTATAAGTAGAGCTTTAAGCCTAAATTATCCATGGGATAAGAAAGAGTGGGGGGAAAAAGTCTGTGTTACTGCAACTTCGCTGTGTCCTTCATAAACATTTCCCCCGGAGCCTGGTAATGTCAGCTCCACTGTCAGCTGTAAGTTACAGGTCTCACCTATGGGCAGGTTATAGCAAAGTTTAAGAAAAACAGTAAGATAAGAACCAGCATTAGTAATTGTATTTTTTTTCCTGTAACAGATAGGGACTGCACCTTGAGCTACAATGGTCTTGGACACACTCCAGATCCTGTTGCACATCCCTCACACAGGCTCTTATCTTCTACATGCAAAATGGCTGTATCCTTTTCTCTAACTCAGTAAAGAGTTTTTTTTATCTCAACCCACAAGTCCTTTGCAACCTTTCAGTACCTAAAGGGAGCCTACAAACAGGAGGGGATTCAACTGTTGGAAAGGGGAGATGACAGCAGGATGAGGGGAAATGGTTTGAAGTTGAGGGAGGGGAGATTTAGGGTGGATGTCAGGGGAAGTTCTGTGCTGAGAGATCAGTGAAGTGCTGGAACAGCTGCCCAGAGAGGCTGTGATGCCCCGTCCATCCCTGGAGGTGTTCAAGGCCAGATTGGATGGGGCCCTGGGCAGCCTGGGCTGGTGTTGAATGTGGAGGTTGGTGGCCCTGCATGTGGCAGGGGGTTGGAGCTCCGCAATCCTTGAGGTCCATTCCAACCCTGGCCATTCTGTGAAGTCCTAGTTTTTATTTATTTGTTTCAATTCTCTCCCCCATCTCACTGGGAAGGAAACAACAGTGAGGGAATGGCTGCCACCAGCCAGGTTCAACCACAGCAACACACTGGTGACCCCACCTTGCGGAGGTCTCCGCCCTGGCAGTACTCCATGGCCAGCAATGGTAAATCATTTGGTGCAAGCTTCTGCATTCCCTCAGGAACATCACGGGCAGCCACCACGTTTGGATGATTCAGCCTGAGAAACAGAAACGAGGCAAGTACACACCATCATCAGAACCTGGGAAAACACCTTCTCAAATAGGTGCACGGTCTCACAAGTTCGTGGTTGTCATGTTAAGTCCTACAGGGCCATTAATGCTTTTAGAAACTGAAACAGCCAGTTCTAAAGGCCTGCAATTCATCCTTCCCTCCCTCACAGGCCTATAGACTCATCCCAGCTCTATGGCAGCCAGTACTTTCCATGAACACATCCACAAGAGGTGTGCATAGAACTACTAGAACTACACTTAAAGCTCAATGCTGACAGCCTGCTCTCACCTCCCAGCAGGACCCCAGCTGCAATCAGTCCAAAGCACCACCCAGCACATGCTTGAACACAGCATAACCATTTTAACACCAAAGACACCAGCAGAACAGCTGAACAAGAAAGCTGTGAGAAATAACAAAGCAAGATCTTCCTCAGCATGTTCAGAGTACTGTGTTCAGTTTTGGGCCCCTCACTACAAATAAGACATGAAGAGAAGGGCAATGAAATTGATGAGGGGTCTGCAGCACAAGTCTTATGAGGAGTGGCTGAGGGAGCTGGGGTTGTTCAGTGTGGAGAAGAGGAAGCTCAGGGGAGACCTCACTGCACTCCACAGCTTCCTGAAGGGAGGTTGTGATGTGGAGGGCTTTGGCCTCCTCCCAGGCAACAACCAGTACCCGAGGAAACAGCCATAAGTTGTAGCACAGGAGGTTTAGGTTGGACATAAGGAAGAACTTTTTCTCTCAGGCACTGCAATGGCTGCCCAGGGAGGTGGTGGAGTCGCCGTCCCTGGCAGCGTTCAAGAGGCGTCTGGATGAGGAGCTGCGAGGTCTGGTTTAGTGCTTGTGGTAGCAATGGTGATGGGAGGTTGGATAGGATGATCTTGCAGGTCGTTTTCAACCTTATGATGCTATATAGCTCTATACGATCCTATGGTTCTATACGATTCTCCCGCCCTTCCCTTATCGCAACCATCACAACACATCTCGCAGGGCCAGGCCCGGCGAATTGGCGGCGTTCAGCCTCGCTCAGCCCGGCCGTAGCGCCAGGCCCCGCTCCCGCCCGCTCACCTCTTCATGATCTGTATCTCCAGCGCCCAGCGGTCGCGGTTGCGCGGGCTCAGCTCCTGCCGGCACTGTTTGATGGCCACCTGCTCGCCGGTCTCCTGCGGACACAGCGCGGCTGAGCGCGGGTCGGGTCGGGCCCAGAGGAGCGGGCCGGCCGCCACTTACCTTGTTGTGCCAACGGATGACGTTGCCGAAGCCGCCGGTACCCAGGCGCTCCTTCATCTCCCAGGGACCGCAGGTCTGCGCCTGCAGAGCCGGCGGCCGGCTCATGGCTGGGCCGCGGCGCTTCGACTCCGCGGGACCTCGGCCGACTCTGCGGGCACTTCCGGTTCCGGAGGCACGTGGTAGGAGGCGGCCCTTAAAGGGGCCGCAACCGCCTTCCTGCGTCCGTCACACCGCGGTTACAAACGCGATGAAGGAAGCGGAACGGGTCTACGATGAAGAAATTCTGAGACTTGGGACCGTTCTGGCTGCAGTAGGGATGCGTTCCATGGCTGGTATTTATTGTAAAAATGATATGGTTCTTACCAGGCAACGTAAAGCCTGAACCCAAGTTCCTTCAGCCTATTGTGTTTCCTGCAATTTGCATCTGGTGTGGAAATGAAAGCAGGGGCTCCACGCAGCACCTGAACAGCTGCCTTACAGCTGAGGCGTATCCAGATATCGTGTAGGGATGCACTCTAACTCAGCAGTCTCGAAGAAGCCCTATCCTGATACAGAATAGAAAAGGTATTATTACTGCAGGCTTTCCTAAAAAAGCTTTTCCTAAAGCACAGTAAGACGTGCACATAGCACCCACAGCACTCTTAGCTACAGTTGTCCTTAAGCTGCAAAAAACTAGGAAATAACTTCTGAAATCTTCCCTGAAAGCTATTACTACATTAGAATCTTTAATCTAGAATCACAGTATGGCCAGGGTTGGAAGGGACCTCAAGGATCATGAAGCTCCAACACGCAGGGCCACCAACCTCCACATTTCACACCAGCCCAGGCTGCCCAGGGCCCCATCCAGCCTGGCCTCCAACACCTCCAGGGATGGACGGGGCATCACAGCCTCTCTGGCAGCTGTTCCAGCCCCTCATCACTCTCACAGCACACAACTTCCCCTGACATCCAACCTCCAGCTGCCCTCCCTCAGCTTTAAACCATTTCCCCTCGTCCTGCTGCCATCTCCCCTTGCACAGAGCTGACTCCCCTCCTGCCCGCAGGCTCCCTTCAGGCACTGCAGGCTGCACTGAGGTCACCCCGCAGCTTCTTTTCTCCATGCTGAACGAGCCCAGCTCCCTCAGCCTGTCTTCGTGGTGGAGGTGCTGCAGCCCCTGCTCATCTCTGTGGCTCCTCTGCACCCTCTCCAACAGCTCCCTGTCTTTCTTGTACTGGGGGCTCCAGCCCTGGACGCAGGGCTGCAGAAGCAACTCCAGTAGCAAAAAAAAATATTGTCTTTAAAAGAAATAGAAGTTAACCCATTTGTTCAGCAGTGCCCAACCATCCTTTCTCAATACAGACGCCTCTGGAAACAGTCAATTCCAACTGTTCCTAAAGCAGATTTGTAGCATTCACGTTAACACCTGCAGTGTTACTCAGATACGGATGACAATCTTGACACAGATTTCCATATAGAGAAGACCTAAACATTCAAGAGAAATAGCTTCCTCTTTGCCAATGTGCAAAATGACCCTTAACATGTTTGCTGACAGGATTCTGTGCACTTACTTCCTGAAAATGGGAGCCCCTCATATGCTGTTTCTGTCTGTGCTCACACTAAATTTTATCAGAAACCAATTTCTAGAGAACCAATTCCTAAAAGTCTGCACACACCTATTACTGTAACAACTGTATCATCAATAGTTTTCATAACCCAGTTCTAAACTCGCTTCTAAAATTCCTCATTTGGATTTGGCTGCTGCACTTTCATAATGTAGAACTTCGTGACTGTTGGTTTTTTCACTCTGGCTGAGAAGTTTCATTTTCTGGGACATTACCAGTGAACATTTAGCTCTGGTCCTTAACACGTCTTCCTTATTTCTACCTACAGGTCCTAACATTTCTTCATGGTTATCAGTTAACTCTGGAGTTCTTTCTTCTTCCAGCACAATGAGGCATGTTGTGACACAAGGTCTCTGTGCCCAAGATTCTGAGGGATGTCATTCCAGTACAGCACGCTGCTCCAGCTCAAAGCAGGAGTTTCTCAGCATTACTGCTCAGCCTGCAGCCTCTGGTCATGTTGGAAACGACAGCCCCGTGCATTCACTTGAGGTGCTCCTACTCCATTCCTCCCTCACATTCCTAGAAGCACAATGAGACAAGACAGCTCTTTGTGGCTCTTTGTACCATTCTCAGTCTCATTGAAGTTTAAGGTGCCTAATGCAGAAAAGTTTGTTTTGAAGGCTGCATCTGCTCTCCGATTGAATGAACAAAGCAAACTGGCTGCAAAATCCAGTATGTAAAATCCACAAGTCAGCTCTCCTCCTGTCCCATGCAGAAACCTCACAGTTTGGACGCGTGCCGCTCTGTCCCAGACCATCCCAAGATCTTGGCTGCTGTTTTTTCTCTTGGAGGAGTGGGAAGCACACCCTCCTGCCCTCCTCAGGCTCCACCCCTTGCAGTGCAGTTTTAAGTAGGACGGAGCTTTTCAGAGATTGTAACAGAGATGTGGAAAACATAAAAACAGAGCGGTCTGGGAAGCCAATCAGCAGCAGAAAACAAGAGAGGAAAAGCCAAAAAAGGTATGTGCTACTCTGTACCCATTTCAAAAACTGCATTTTCTGTTTTTGACATGATTGGCATTATCATGCTTTCAATAAATTCTACTAAAATACCATGGCAGTTAATCAACTGAGCTATTGCCTTTCAGTTTCTGGAGACATACGATGCTGGATGAGACTTCTAGCTTCCAGTTGCTTCAAGCCTCAGCAGTTCCAGTAAAAAGGCAAACAGCCTCAGGCTGCAACAGCAGGGAGTTCTCCTGGTTCTCTAGGTTACTGAGGGGTAAACAGAAGAGGGAGCTACTTTCAATCACTACCAATGACTTTTTGTTTGACCTTTTAAGCTGTATTTAAAAAGAAAAAAAAATTGAGGTGTTATGCCATATCTGTAAGATTGTACTAAGAGAGTGAGTATTGCTCAGCTTGTTAACAAATTATAGTGGAAGTGTGTAATTTAAAGCATTACTGATAATGATGCTTCAGCAAAACCAATACATCTGCAGTGTTCTTTAGGTCAATGCAAGGTCTGTGTCTGCTTAAGAGAACTTTACCAGAAAGCACACTGCTGGCAGGTTTCCACTTGGAGTTTTGTAAACACAGTATTTTTCAAACAGCTACGTGGTTTCAGTGTGATAGGCTTATCACTCAGAACATTCCAATCTACTGGCATATACTGTACCTTTCTCAAGACTGAAAAGTATCTGCTAAAATGTGTTAACAGTTTTCCATGTATAGCAGGACACCAATCATCCATGGTTGGAAAGGCATAGGAGAAGGGAAGAAGAAAAGAAAGGGTGTAGCACCATAATATAAACCAGCTGGAACAGGAAAAAAACAGAAAGGAAAAAAAGGATGCAGTAGAGCAAAAGACTGCAGGCCATTTACACATATTAGACCATCTGCATTTTTGTGACATGAGAATGAGATAAGAAATGCCATTTTGGCCAGCAAAGGAAAGAACATGTATTGCTTAGATTCACCAACAACATTTCCACGTACCCAGGACTGACGCTGCTGTGAAGATGTCCCCTGATGCTCACAATGTGTTCTCTGTCCAGTGAGCACTCAAAACCAGGCAGCACTCAAACAATATTTCTTAGCCTCAGTGAAAGAAACCATCTGCCTCCTTTGTTAGGAAACAAACTGGGTGAAGAGAACCGAGTTCAAGACTGTGACATATCCATCCCCTGCAGTCAGAAGCTACAGAATCCCAAATTCATGCTTCTGCCAAGAAACTTCCCATTCAAAGCCAATACTTGTATGTATTTTGCAACAATAACATGAAATACAGCAGGATCACAGTATCCAAACGTCCTACCTGTAATTATTTGTAACCAGATCTTTGCAGGAATTTTTCCAGGGAAGAAGTTAATTTCTAATGAGGGAAGAAGCAGATTTTCAAAGCAAATGAGATGAGTGGAGGCAAAGATCCGTATTCACAACTAGACTGAATTGCAGAGAGCTGCAGAGAAAAAAAGTGGATTTTAATGTAAAAAGCATTCTCATTATTTAAACTTGAAGCTTTGAAAGTCGTTTATGCTGTAAAACATCCTTTTCAACAGTTTATTTTTTCTTTTACCTCCACAGACAACTTGAGCTCTGGAGGTGATGTGGAAAACACTCAGAATGAAAGGCAAGCTCCTAAGTCTCCTTCTGCTGGTGGGAGCAATCAAGACTGCCCAGTGCCAGGTAAGAGGGTGACACATCAAGTCATGTTCTTGCCATCCAGACACTTAACCTAGTTTTCAGCAGCTCTTCTTACCACTGGCTCCAGCTGTATGTATCAGACAAAGGAAGGATCCAGTTCTACTGCTAGAAATGAGGAAGAAGAATAATTGGCTGCAGGATATGCATCCGTACCTTTCTGCTCCTTCCTCCCAGTCCACTTTCAGTATTTAAATATGATGGGCAGCAAGTGAAAGTCTCTCACTGAAGGATCACACTTCATTGCACACGCATCCAGTCCATGCTGAGCTCTTGTTATGACTAATCTTATTAACACAATGCTCTGAAAAATGAAAGTTAATCAAAGTACTCACAGGGGAACTGCAAGCAAAAGCTGCCGAGCAAAAACAAGCTTGTTCACATTTACACATTCGCAAATTATTTTCATGGATCTCCTGCAAAGAGCAGAAAGCTGACAAGCTTTAGTTAGCAGTTGGAGTGCTCCACCAGCACATAAATACTTCACAAATGATGCAAGTACAACACACCGAGTTCACATCACTCAAGTGACGAGCAGTAACCTGATAATCTGTGCTAATTAAATTATTTGCTGTTTTTCAGTACCCATGTTGAAATACTTAACACAGTTCTCACTGTTTCCTTGATTTTCAAGACCTCGAGAAGAGGTGTGGCTTCTTGAAGGCACTTGTTCTCTCAGTTTGCTTAAGAGAGCAGTTACTCACAGAATTCACCTCCTCTGTTTGCAGGGCTTGCACATGCGTTACAAACGGGGAGCCAGATCTAGAGGTAAGCCAGGCAAACTACTCTGCATGACCCAGAGGCTTTAAAAACAGGGAAGAGGAAAGGAAATGACACTGAAGGAATGGAGCCTGAAAGTTGTTTTCCATGGCTGAGGGGCAACCCTGAGAACAGCAGATTCGGAAGACAAAATAGTGGAGTATTACCATCCACACCTGAAAGAGCAATGTTTTCTCTCTCTGTTCTTCAGAGTCATAATGAGGATGATCATTAGCAGAACAGAACATTCAGCAGCATAACAGCGACAGAGATGTGATAACTTGGGTCTGGGAATAAGAAAGAGTGGCCTGTTAGATTGATTTATCCCTTTGTGGATACTTTTTAGCCTGGCAAGAGAGTTATTTTGCTCAGCAAGGTCTTTTCCATGAATCTCTAAAGGAGGCTTCCCTTTCTCCAATTACAGCTATTTGCACAGACTATTCATCTGGACAAATATACCAGCACAGGGGGAGCTGGCTGAGACTCTCAGGGAGCAGAGTGGAATATTGTAGGTGTGACAGTGGTCGGAGTTACTGCCACACTGTGCCCATCAGAGGTGAGTATGAAGAAGAAAAAGAATGGAAAGGGTGGGAGATGATAAATATCCATCTAATCATCCTAAAGAAAAACTCCATTGTCAGGGAAGGAGTTATCACACAAAATTTGGCTTGAAATGAAAGCATCATTGTACGCTGACTCAGACAGAATTAAGGAGGAATGGGCAAGAGGCTGAGAAAAGCTTATGATACTGTTAATGGAGAGAATGGAGCAAAGGAAGAGTCTAACACTGCATACACATGTTAGGGGAAAGTAGAACAGGCTAAAGGAGACTGACAGGAGGAGGACAGGTGGGCATGTTGCCAGCTGCTTACTTCTGTGAATTTAAATAATGTCCTGGCTTTTGCTTATTCCACAGCCTGCACTAGAAATAAATGCTACAACGGCGGCCAGTGTTCACAGGCATATTACTCACCACAGCTCTTTATCTGCCTCTGTCACCATGGTTTCTCTGGGAAGCAGTGTGAAATAGGTAAGCATGCTGCTCCAGTTACTGTGAACGACGCTGCTGGCTTTAGCTATGCAGTGCAGAAGGATTATGCACTCAGAAACTGCTGCTGCACAGGGGTCTCTCCACTAAGTTGCCTCTTTTTGTGGTACAGCTAATGCTTCAAACAACTTTAGAAAAGGACACATGGGTTTCTCTGGGTCTCATGAGGCCTCAGGTGGAATACTGCATCCAGATGTGGGCCCCCAGCACTATAATGGTGTAGAACTGTTGGAGTGAGTCCAGAGGAGGGACCACAAAGATGATCAGAGGGCTGGAGCACCTCCCTAAAAATACAAGATAAGAGCATTGAGCTTGTTCAGCCTGGAGAAGAGGAGGCTCCATGGACACCTCATTACAGCCTTTCAGTACTTCATAGCAGCTTCCAGTACTAACAGGAGGGAGACAGACTTTTTATACTAATAGCAATAGGACAAGGCAGAATGGTTTTAAACTAACAGAGAGGAGATTTAGATTAGATATTAGGGGGATATTTTTCACTCAGAGAGTGGTGAGGTGCTGGAATAGGTTGCCTAGAGAAAGTGTGGATGCCCCATCAATGGAGATATTTAAGGCCAAGCTGTATGAGGCCTGTGCAGCCTGATCAAGTGCTTGATTTAGTGGCTGACAACCCTGCCCACATCAGTGGGCCTGGAACTAGATAATTTTTAAGGTCCCTTCCAACTCAAGCTACTCTATGATTCTCTGGCATCTTGATAAAATACTAATTTTTGAAGACAAAGACATTTGTGTATATGTAGAACTTGCTTGGAATGATGTTTCACTGACTTAGAGACAAGTCAGAGGAAACAGAATTTGTGATGCTGTTTTTTGTTCCCTCTCGCTCAGATACTGAAGTTAAGTGCTACAAAAATGCTGGAGTAACATACAGGGGTACGTGGAGTGTAACAGAGAGTGGGGCTGAATGCCTGAACTGGAATATCAATGGCTTGATGGACCGTAAATACAGCGGCCGAAGAAAGGATGCTGCTGAGCTGGGATTGGGCAATCACAACTATTGCAGGTGAGGGACTGAGAACACACTAAAGCTGTAAGAATCTGATTATTCTGAGAGCTTAGGGCAAAAAAGGCTATTTGCAACAGCCTACTACCAATTGTAGAACACTATGAATAGGTGCAAACATGGTGCAGTCCAAGAGCAGCAACTGATAGATTTCTGTTTCTGAATCATCTAAGAGAGGATGTTTGGTAGACTACAAAATGCATGCCTCTCTCACTTCATAGCCTTTCCCTTGTGCCCATTGCTGCCTTCTTAGTGTTAAAAACCCCCTTTGCAAGCCAGTTTCTTATCACGTTTGCCTGCAGATCTAGACACTCCTCAGAACTCTACAATGTAGTACTTCATGCACACGATCTAAACTGCACAAACAAGCTATCTGCTCTTGCTACTGGCTGTCTCATCCTCACCTCCATGCTTTTATAATTAAAATAAGAATACAGATGACTTCTGCAGGTTCACTTCATCCTTTCACTGCTAAGCACAATCAAGTTACTGAACTAGATGGCACAGATGAGATTAGTAATTATAGCTTTGTAACGATGCATAATGTCATAACTCTTTCAGAAACCCAGATGAGGATTCCAGACCTTGGTGCTATGTCTACAAAGGGGGAAAGTACACCTGGGAACACTGCAGTGTGCCCTCCTGTTCAAAAGGTACATGCAGGAGTGCAGAGAATGGGCTTTAGATAAATAGCAAGTCATGGCAGCTCTAAGAGTTCTCCGTAGCCTTGTGAAAATTAATGGTTAAGATATTCTCACGTTAAATCATGTTTAAGGTTTTAATATTTATTACAGAGCCTGAGATAAGTATAGCCAATATACACAAGCCTTGACAGAAATCACAATTGGAACAGCTGATGGTTCACGTGCAGCATTTAACATGCAGCTTTCTTATTTAAGCTGGAAACATCAATTGCAAAACTGGAAGAGGCACAGATTACCGAGGTAGTCACAGTGTTACCAGTTCTGGAGCCACCTGTTTGAGGTGGAATTCTCAAATCATTGTCAGCAAGTTATATACTGCTTGGAGAAGAGATGCTTACCAGCTAGGCCTTGGCAGTCACAATTTCTGCAGGTATGTATTCAGTAAAGCAATGAACTGAAAAACAAGTTTCCTTGTGGTAAAGTTGAGGCAGGGTCCAGTTGTTTACATGAGTTATCAAAGCAGAGTAGGGATGCTACGGCTGGGAATCAAACTCACTGCCTATGGTCATTTGCATTCCACTTGGTCTGCCTCCACTTCTTTAACACCACAGTCCATAAATGAAAATGTAACATGGCCTTGTGCCCCGTGTCTTTAAAAAGATCAAAAAGAATACACTCAGAACCCCATCTGCCGTCCTTAAGTGTCTCCTTCTCCCTAAACTCTGCAGATCTGGTGATACAAGTTTTTCTTCTCCTTCCTGTACTGCAGGAATCCTGACAATGACAGCAAGCCCTGGTGCCACGTACTGAAAGGAAAACAGCTCACATGGGAGTACTGCGATGTGCCTACTTGCTGTAAGGATCCTAACACTCCTGATTCTTCTCTTTCTCCACAGCATTACTGTACTGCATGTTGCAAGCCTCTTATAGTAAAACAAGAGATGAGGAAAAGCTCCTTAGGATATAAAGGGATTCTATGCCTCAGCTGTCACAGAAATACCTCCTCTGCCAGATGAGATGATCACAGAACGAGGAAATAGGAAAGACAGGGTTTCTTTACTGTGTTTTTTCAAATCAGTACAAGTTTCCTAGGAAACAGGAATGAGTCAGATACCGAACAGTTCATGTCAGGCTGCCTCAGTATGCACTGACAACCAACAGACTCTCGACCCTGGCTCGCTGCAGGAGTCCCTGAACAAAAAACCTATTTCTGTGTTTGTCATCTACAGCCAGCTGTGGTCTTCGGCAGCACAGAGCGCGCCAGTACCGGATTAAAGTTGGCTCCTATGCAGACATTGAAGCTCACCCGTGGCAAGCTGCCATCTTTGTGAAGTATCGCCGAGCACCCGGAGAACATTTCCTCTGCGGAGGAATTCTGATCAGTTCCTGCTGGGTTTTGTCAGCTGCTCACTGTTTTGAGGAAGGGTGAGTTGAGGATTTGGTACTTTTTGGGAAATCATGATATTTAAAAAAAAAAAAAAAAGTCTGGAAAATTGAAGCATCCTGTATTAGCCTTACTGGAAGAGTGAAAGACTTGAAAAAGACATTTACTCCACTAAGCCATTCTACAGTAACGAAGTACAGTTAAATGTGATCAGTACTACAGACAGGCATTTGCTGGACAAACTAGTTAGCACTGAGGTACCACAGCAGAATATCAAACAGCTAAAGAACAAAGCTGTCAGCACAGAATGCAGAGCCATCTAATAGCAAGAGGAGCTTTGCCATGGTGGCTCTAAGCAATTAGTGCAAGAACTAAAGCAAACAGAACATCTGAGATCAAACTGCCTGATTGATGAAGTAGTAGTAACACTAAAATAAGGGAAGCTCCAACAGCACATCTTCAAAGTAAGGTTCTACTCCAGTTAACAATGGAAGAAAGTAAATACGCTTTCATTTTTAAAGCTTTAGTACTCATCAGCTGAAGATTGTGCTGGGCAGGACTTCTCGAGCAACTCCAGAGGAGAAGGAACAAAAGTTTCAGGTGAAGAACTACATTGTACATGAGAGATACGACTCAGAGAGTTACAACAATGATATTGGTAAGGATTTCTTTTTGATGGGTTGTGATTTGCTAAAGCTTGATGTTAGTCAAGTGGTGATTCTTGTTCTTTTTCCCACCCCACTGTTCAGCTTTGCTGCAGTTGAACTCAGACACAGAAGACTGTGCTATTGAAACAGATACTGTTCGAGCAGCCTGCCTCCCAACACCAGACCTGCAGCTGCCTGACTGGACTGAATGTGAGATCTCTGGTTATGGTAGAAATGAAGAATGTAAGTAGAAGATGCCAAATGATGTGTAATTAGAAGTAGAATGTAATTAGAAGTAGAATGTAAGTAGAAGATGCCGAAGACGTGACCAAATCTAGGTCCTCTGCCCCAAAGAATTCAAGCCTTTAGCACTGTTTAATCTGTGACTCCTGAATTACTTCATGGAATTATATTTGCACCCCAAAATACACCTGTATGTGGAACATACATAAGAACAAGTTTGGGTTTATTTCATTCATCTGAGATCTGTCAGCTGCCTTGGTTAGCAGAGTTTTCCTTGAAACTCTAACAGTAGAAACACAGAAAATGGCACAGTGAATAAGACAAAGTTTGTCAGTGAAGGCTCCCACATTTCTGCTGTACTATTTATTGTATTTAATTATTAACTTAGAGATTGTCATTCTCACAGAAATCCATTTCTGTCAAGATTTAATATACCATGCAGTTGTGGGTAGTTGCATTAATCAAAAACATACACTGACTGTACAGCAATTAGCAAAAAAATAATAATCTAAGGGTGTAAAAGTCCTGGATATATATTAAAAGGTCAGCCAAATTAATCAGAACACTTCAATTGGGCAGTACCTACAAAAGTCATGAAGTCCAACTGCCTGGCTGCTTCAGGGCTAACCAAAAGTTCAATCGCAGCATTCTGATTATGCCCTCAATACCTTGTGAACTCTGACAGGCCTGCAGTATCAACCCCCTCACCAGGAATGGTTTTGAAACAGAGCTACTTTAAAAACCAGAGCCAAGAAAAAGCCTGGAGTAAAACCTGTCTGGAAGTACATCTAGACTAACCTGTGAAGCATCCATTGTAACAAGGACAAATCATGATTTGAGCTATTAAGGCTTTTGGAACAGACTTAGCATACAATTTGAACAGACAAGCCTATCACAAAATGTTTTACAAGAGCTAAAGCTAGTCCTTAGCTTTTTCCATAGAGAGAACAGTTAGCTCTTTCAGAGCAAAAGGACAGTGCAATTGTAATTTAAAACCAGACTGAAAAACAGCCCTGCCAATTTTCAGCTTCGTGCAGTTGCAGCTATGCAGAAGAATAAAACCAACATACAAGGCAGAAATAAATCAATTCCATTCCAAGATAACATGAGTGTGCATTCCTATCTAGTTATTCAGTATTTGGTACAAGACATCTGTTTTTAACTAACCCAAATCTAATACAGGATCCCTTTTCATACATGTAGTGATTATTAGATGCACTTCATTTACATTGATGTCACTCATGCAAAGACAACCCCCTAAGACACCTAGCAATTTGCACCCTGTAAAAATCTCTAACTTCTAAGCTTGCTGAAGCAGCAAAATTGTCTTTCAACTGTATTTAAATTGTTCTCAGTGGCAAAGCAGAACCTCCATAATTTAAAAAAGACTCCTGGCAAGGAAATATTAGCTTTGCCACCCTCCTCTCCTGCCACTAGTTACTGTATTCTCCCAAACTGCAGAAACCAAACTGCAAAGTTATATAAAATGTTTTTTCTGTATTCATATATATTCACATCCCTTTCAGTTTCTCCCTTTTATTCAGAGCACCTGAAGGAAGGCCACGTCAGACTATTTCCAGCCAGTCGATGCACCACAAAGCATCTACACAACAGGACAGTTACAGACAATATGTTATGTGCAGGAGACACAAGGCACCTTGATGATGCTTGTAAGGTAAACCCAGTTTTATCCCTTTTTTTTTTTCCCCCCTAGGTCTATTCTTGATAATTAACTAAACAGAAATTTTCATAAAAGGCATTTAAAGAAGTCCTGCATCTGACTACATGGAAATTCTAGAGAACTTTCGTTTAACAGAACTTATCTGTTGGGTTTTCTTTTGTAATTCCCTCTCCATCTTTTCCTCATAATTAGGAATGCAAGCTACATTCAGTCAAGCAAACCAGAATACAGACTGAAAATTGTAAATACAGGAAATACCACAAAACTGAACAGGAAACCCCACCTCAGCAGTTTCCTATTATTTTCTATTCTGTGAGCAAGCATACCTAAATAAAAATCAGCACCTTTCCAGTTTCACTATCTGTTCAATAATCACACGTTACTCACGATAGCATAAAGCAGCCTGGAGCTTGAACAGATGTTTCTTGTCTCGTTGTTAACAAAAATGCCTCATGTTTCATACATGTGTGCTATACAAGGGTAGACACCTTAGTTTTAGACTGCTTGGGGTCTCTCCTCTGATACGAGAGGAGCACTAAAGAATTCTGTCTAAAACACAGAAGGTACTTATGTGAAAGTGCTGTTACTGAGAGCACTGGAAGCATGGTGTCCTGATTTGTCACAGAGTATTTAAGGAGACATGAGAGATGGCATCTAGTGTACCGTTACAGCCACTGAATAGGGAAACAACACAAAACATACACTCAAAAAAAGGAGGTTCTTACTAACCTGGTACTTTTCTGCAGGGTGACTCTGGAGGGCCTTTGGTCTGCATGAAGGACGACCGCATGCATCTAATAGGAATCATCAGCTGGGGAATTGGCTGCGGCCGCAAAGACACACCTGGTGTTTATACAAACGTGAACCGTTATCTCAGCTGGATTCAGAACAACATGAAATCCTGAGCAAGAAAGTAACTATCCACAACCCCACGAGTGTGCCCTTACAACCTGCTCTGAGGTGTTTTAAGGATACTGACAGGACATCCTACCTGTCCAGATGCTTATGACTTTCAGTGGAAGACACACTGCTGTGTGTGGTACAGGCAGTTTCTCAGTACTCCACGTTTCTCACTGCAGGTTATCACAGCTCTTGCTCTTTCCCTTTGCATCTCTAAGTTTTCTCCTTCCATCAAATCACACGGGCAGAACTAAAACTAGATTTTGGCTTGCAAAATGTGAGCTATAGAGGTGAACTTAAGGCAACTGAGACCGATTTTACTTCCTGATACTTTCATCTCCCTCTTTAGATCACCAAGACTCAAGAGACACACAGACACGTGTCTTCTCTAACATGGCCCTAGGGCATACCTAAAAACAATTTCCTTTGTGAAATATGTTCATTATTCAAATTTACTCCCACAAACCCCTTCCTCACCCCTCCTCTTTAGAGGAATATTCTTTTCTAGCTTTTAAGCCACGAGACAAATACCTCCCTACAAACAACGGGCGAGACCAGAAAGTCTCACAACTCATATGAAAAAACATCCTTAAAAAAAGAGGTGCAATGGAAATACAGATACTTTCTTACTCAAAATACACCTGCCTGCAGCAAGGTGAATCAAAGAAGGGTTGAGCTTGAGCCTTTACTCTACATAGATTTCTTCTGGCTTGGGTTATTGCCATTTGGGTCTCACATAGCAAAAATAACACACTGTGCACTGTCCCCTTCAGAAAACACACTGCTGTAACACTTGTGTGTGGGGGCAGAAGAGGGGAGAATAAGTTTTTCAATGTACTTTTCTTTACAATTCCAAAGGTGTGCTTTTTTGGTTTTGTTGTTGTTGAAATACCATGCAGGTATTTTAAGTTATTCTGTACTTGTCTGGCTTAACAGTAAAGTTTCCACCACTGTAAGAAGAACCAACAGGTCTAAACTTGTCCAGCAAAACAATAATCCACACTTAGCTCCACTGAATTTACAACTGCAGTCTTCGTAACACAGTATTAACAATGGATTTGTAAATAAAAATGCTAATTCTTATTTGGATGCATATTAGAATAATTCTGGTTAGGATTAAGCTCTGTCCTTATGATGTTTTACTCTGGTTATTTAAGCTGGTTTCCGACTCCAATAGAAATAACAAATGTTTAGGCATGTGCTGCTTACTTCCTTATCAATGTACCACTTGCTTTTTCAGTTTGGAACAAATTTATTAGCAGAGACTAAGCTTAAGCTATCTGAACAAAACCAGAATGGCATGCTTGTTAGGACACTCTGTTCTTGCTGTTGCTTTTCCTCCCTACAGGAGCCAAATATATAAACAAATAAATAATAGGTAAAAATTGTAACACAGTCTTACCTGTCACAGAATCAACACTCACTTTCTGACTACATAATTTCCATGCATTACCATCCATTGCAAAAGCAAAAGGATAAGTCTAACTGCAGCCTCTTCAAGTGCTTGCTAGGCATACATCTATCTAAAAGTAAAGATCATATCACACAAAGGCTGCATTTATCCTTTATCAGAAAACAGGATGAGTTTAACAATGACATCACAAAACAGAATCTTGGTAATTAACACTAAGCAAACATTACTTGCACTCCAATTGCCATGCAATACATTGCAATGCAATGCTAAGTGGTGTCAGTGTACTTCCTAACAGTTAAGGTTCTTTAACAGATGCCCTCTAAAACTTCAGCTGTGTATCTTGTAAAGCCCACACAAACCACTCTGAAATGACACAGGTGAGAAGTAGAAATTAATTTTATTTATGCTTTTGTTGAAGTTTATGTTTGCAATGAACATGCTCCCAATCTGAGGTCACCTGCTGTGGCATTCATCAGTTGCACTTGGAAAATGCAATTCCAAAAGCAAAATGCCACTCATCCACTGCTAGTTTCCATCACAGGAAAAACAGAGAGCACATTATTCTTTATTTGGGGTCATGCTGTTCTGTTCACAAGCATGGACTACACATGCTGGATTGCACAGCCACCTGATAAATGCTGTAATCACATGTACAGCAGTTTACGAACCAGTCCTGTCATCAGGAAATTAACACATTGGCATCTAGTGGCCAAAGAGCACACTGCAAACAATACAAAACTGTTAATATGTCTCTCATTTCGTATTCAAGCTTTACAGAGAGATGCAGCACAGACTGGGATGGGCCTATGTAGCAACAACTCTTGCAGAAGAGATAGTCTCAGTGAGAAATCAGGCTTGAACCCACCAATTATCACAGCAGCTAATTGAGACTGGAACTGGAATGAAGTACAGTCAGGAATATTACAATGGTACCAGGACATAATTATTTGAGATAATGACACCAGTGAGCAGGGAAACAGCAGTATCACCTTCATTTGTAATAGGGAGGCAGAAAGAAAAAGAGATTCCAACATGCTACAGAATAGTGACCATCATCACTTTGCTGCAGTTTCAATTTAGAAGGGCTTCCATCAGAGTGCTACATCTCCACAAAAATTCTTCCCCTGCCTCTGCCCCAAAGAAACTTGGAAAAAATTACCTCTAAATACTGAGGACATAAGAATAGAAACAAACTACATTCAGATATCACCGCCCATTGGTTACAAGCTAAGTGCTGCAGTCAGCTCTCCACAGGATTTCATATTAAGATCTGAGGGAGTTCCAGCCTATCCCAAAATCTTTAAGATACTTAATGACCAAGACAGACTAAGAAATATTAAGGAAAAGAGTTCAATTCTTCCACTTCCTCCCTCTGCATTACCTCCCCCAAACTCGTGCTTCTTAAAATCCCATCCTGGTTGAGACAATTTACTTCTCCACTTCTTTCAGCCCCTTCAAAGGACAAAGGCCAGCCAATTTCACTGCTGCCAAAAGCTACAGCTCTCCAACCTCACATCCAATGATGGAGAAGGGCCAATGCCAGACCATCACTCTGCAGTTGAACTCCGTGGAAATGGAACTTCACATCACGTACAAAGGGATAAAACACAGCCAAAATATAAGAAACAGCAGTTGGAAAAACAATCCCTAGAATTTCCTTTAAGACAGAATGATGAAGGTGATACAAACTCAGATATCTGACTTGCTGGTCCCAAGGGATCTGAAATCCTCTCCCATCTGCCAGAGCTGCAAATACTTCAGGCTCAGCTAAAGATGAGATAGTTTCAGGTCAACCCTATTTTTCCCTCCTCCCTGGCACATAAGCACTGGCTATCCTGCTCATGCTACCAAAGGAAAGGGAGTAACCCTAAATAGACAGACCAGGGAGAAGCTGTTATCCAGCAGCTAGGGACAGGAGAAACAAGAAGGTGTTTTTCCTCACTCTCAGGATCCTCTAGGTTCGGACTTGGAACTTGCCAGCTTTGGTCATGTATTTGATCCCCTTGAAGGGCTTGTACTTCTCCCCATACATATCCAAGCGATTCACTTTCAGTCCTAAAAACAAATAAAGACAGAATAAAACTGACTGTTGCCACAAATACAGCAGATGGAGGGATCAAGGAAAAGAAGACCATACTAGAAAGGCAGACAGAATCATTCTTACAAACACAACCATAGTCTGAAATTATTTATGGGGTCGTAAAAAAATGCAAGAGGATGTAGATAGGCCGTTCCACAGAACAGAGAGAAAAACCCAAAAAATCCATTGAACTTTTGCTTAAGCATACAATTCTTTGTCAGAATGTGCTTCAGAAGGCCTGCAGAGCTACATCAGCTGTGCAGAGTGAGCACTGGCAGAGCAGAAAACATTCAGCTTCTTTACCTGACGGTCACTTACCAGATATAGCCAGCTGCTGAATTTTAAACTGCAGGTTAATAGTGGGGTTTTCATCTGGTTTCGATGTCCCAGCTTGCAGATTCATGCTACCCTTCAGGCTTGGCAGTTTCTGGGGGTTTATCTTCCCCACATCCCACGTGAGCAACTTCAAGTAACAGCAAATATAGCAGGTAAGCAGAAATACCACCATTTAAGCAGTAATACTCTCTAAAGAAGAGCTCTGTTGTAATGCCAACTTTTCTTGTTTCTCCATGAAAAAAGTTCTTTGTCTCAGTGTAATGCTGTAATGTGATGCAAAGTACAGCAATAATAGTGAGATGGCAAAGTCCTAGGCTGCAGCAAAAGAGAACAAGCCCAAACGAAGCAGCTGTGGATGCAGAAACAAATGGAAATTTGCTAACCTTTGGAAAGCCTCAGGCAGGCTGGGATTTCCAGCCAGATACCCTTACCTCCACTGCCAACCCTTAAATGAGGGCTGGAAGCAGTGGATCCTGGCTCTAGCCCTTCCAGTCCCTCAGGTGCATTGCACTGCATGCAGCTGAGCTTCCCTGGGTTGGCCCTGCCTTCCCACCAGGTGTTTCAAACTGTGACTTAGCATTTCCACTACACTCAGTATCTTCCTTTACATACTGGATACCCATTCCTCGATCAAGTCCAGAGTCCTGCACTTTACATACAGCAAACACTTAGGGAGAACAAAGACAGCTGCTCCTTATCTTTCCAGTGATGTTTCTCAAAAGCATATTGTGAATAGCATTCCCACTATTTGTGCCATGAGTTCTACTTCCTATGGGTAAGACTGACATAATTAATGCAGAATCACCTCCCTTCCATGTGGCTGAAGCAGTGTTGCCCCATGCTCTACTATGGATAAACCTTACAGCTTGCAGAAAGAAAAAAAAAGAAAAGAATCCTGGTGCATGTGTTGGGGAGAGGAATCCAAACCCACTAACAAACACAAATCCTCAGTGCTCACATAGGATTCAATGTTGGCAGGCAGTATGAAGCATGACAATCAGATAAGCAGAAATTTGTAAACCTTTCACTAGACTCGTGCCTCATTGTACAACACCAATCCTTGACTTCCTGCACACATCCAGAACTACAATCCATTCCCAGCTATCTGCCGTGTGGCTGAAGACAACAGGAGGTGTGCAAGTGTTCAAGAAACAGGAGTATATTAAGTTCACATCCCAAGAAAAGATACTGCCTTCATGGCATCAACATTCAAAGAAATGTTCTCTTAAGCATGAGCACTTCAACTTCATTTGCTGAAAGGATAAAATTAAACAAACAAAAATCTAATTTCTCTCACCTTTGTAACTGGATCAAAGATGTGTGTGCCCTGAGAGGGTGTGAGGCTCATATTCAAGACCCCTTTTGGCATCTGGCTGGTAACCATCACTCCCTCTATAGTCTTCCCCATAGTTTGCTTTGGTCCCACTGTGATTTCAAAGCGTCCCAGTGAGCTGCTATCACGGAAATTGATGTTGTGTTTAACATACACAGGAATTGCCACAAGACTGGAATAAAGAGAACAGAGTTCTTGTCTTAACTTTTCACCTTCGTTTTCGGTTTTCACTGTTGCCAGTAAAAAAAAATACAAGGAAGGACTGCAGGAAACGTGATCTTCTTAAAGGAGAAGGACATCCCAGTCTTATTAATCCAAGAGCAAATTCAGAATGCTGTCCTGAAGCCTTAATTACTTTTTCTTTTTTAAACCAAACTTTCCATATCGTAGTTTTCTACATCCTCCAAGACAAGTGAAGACATTCAGTGTAATGGAAGAAACGAGCAATACACAGCAGAATCTTCTTACATGTCATCATCAAGCTAGAAAGCAGCCCCAAACAGTGCAGCAGCACTTCAACTGCCTGCTTTCAAATTGTTTTTTTCCCCTTGCTCCTTTTCACTGACTTAAGTCTGATAAGGTTTAACAAAATGCTTTAGCATCTGTAATCTCAACTATCATCAGCCTGCTTTCAGAATTCCTAGTTCTATTAAGAAAGACATCAGAAAGAAAAAAGATCAGGATTATCAGACTGTTTTATCTTAAAGTTCTTTATAAATACAGGTAATTGTTTACTCAATACTGCCTAATTCATTCCCACTCTAGTTTGTTCACCTACTTGCTACTTGCTTTTGAAAAAACACAGCCTGACTAGAAATGAAAGCCAAAAAATCACTGCTCCAAACAATGAGACACATGTTTTAAAAAGCACAAGTTACCACGCACTCCTACTTCACTTGGCACAGCAAGCCACCTAACCTTTAAAAGCAAATTTCTTCTTATTGTTCCCCCAGCCCTTCCTTCTTTCTAGTCAGGAAGACCCAAATTCCACAGCTTGCATCTCCAAATTCAACACTTACTTCTGAGCACTGACGTGGTAAGACAGCAAGCGAAAATTCCCGTCAGGTGGAATGAAGGAGAGAATCCTCTCTGACTCCCAGCGCTTAAAACGCACACATGGATGAAAACTGACATCATCCAATAACCGAGGGTTCTGAAATAAATGAAAGGCTAATGAAGGCAGTGCTAGCTGAAGTAACTGCTTGAATTCTTCTCTGCAATTTTCTGTCTGTGAAGGGCCCACCATTTGATACTTCCCCATCTGAACACATCTACACTGAGGATGCTAAGTTAGCTGATTACATCTGTGCATAGGTACTCAATATTCTTAGTCCTATTCAGACTGGATATCAGAGGAAAATCCCTTTACTGTGGTCAAACGGTGGAACTGGCTTCTTAGAAATGCTGTTGATGCCCTGTGCCTGCTAGCATCTGAGATGCACTTGGATAACAGCCTCAGGAACATGCTTTAGCTTTTGCTTATCCCTAAAGGCTAAACTATTCTATTCTATTCTATCTTAGCAAATTCAGTCACGTCAAACAATTACATTGATGCACCTTCATAAAAACATACCTCGTTAGGATATTTGCCTAAACACCAAAGCTCAGAAACTTAAACACAAGCAGTAGTTTTAATAAAGAACCTGAAAATAAAACCTTTAGGCTCAAAGTGGTTGAAGTTCATTGTGAGTTTCCATCGTCAATTCTTTGTATTTGATATACATAAAGTCTGACCTACTGGAAACCATCACTGTAAACCAGGGATCTTAGTGGCATGGCTGAGAAATTCTTTTCAAAATATTTAAGTAGATATACATCCTCGAGCTTTACCATAAAGGAAAGGGTAAGATCTGGCATCCCAGTCAGCTTGACACAAGCATCAATTACTCCTTGGATTTCAGCAGTAATTGTAGAACCTACAACAATAAAAGCAAACACAGGAGGTCATACGAACCTTATTAAAATTCATCACAACATGAAAAAATTATTAATGAGGAAGAAGGGAAAGAAGTCTTTCAAGGAAAGACTGGATGTTGTGTTGAGGGACATGGTTTAGTAGGAGCTATTGGGAATAGGTGAACGGTTGGACTGGGTGATCTTTTAGGTCTTTTCCAACCTTGGTGATTCTATGATTCTATGATTCTATGAATTTAATATCTTTATGAAGAGTCACCACATCTTACATTGCCTGTTCAACATCTCACTTCCAAACGCTTCTAGAGAAGATGCAAACAAGAACCACTGACATCTACAGCGCCCACCCCAATGGGCAACAGCAGTAGCTCCCAACTAAGGGGACAGTCCTGCTGTCAGAATTTCTAGCCACCTTCTATTTTCCCTGCACAGAATTGTTTACAAGACCTTATGAACAGCCAGAGGAGAAGAACAAGTGAAAATTTTGATACTTCTCTAAAATTTTTGACTGAATGGCACCTACAGCTTTGCAACATTTCAAAGTAAGAAGAGGAACAAAACTTCCCACACTTACATGAAGGAGCACCTCTTTGGAAAACAAAAAATTATTACAAGTTGCCCTGGTCTTAGCAGAAAGCCATTTCCATACCTGATTTGTCAATTATTGCATCTATCTCCTCAATCACATCAAAATATGCCTCATTGTTGGTGTATTTCACACCAGTACGTCTCCAAGGCACCACTGATAGCTGTCCAGTAGGAAGCTGGTCACCCACATTAGTGCTTCCTGGAAGAAGAACAGTAATCACATCAACCACAGAACATAGTCAGTGTTCCAGAACAAGTTCCTGGCCTCATCTCACTAGACTGCAATTAATTTCCAAGAAACCTCTGTCTCTTTGTGGGAGAATTAATTATTCATTCTTTGTATTCTACAATCAGCATCTCCACATCCATAAGCACTAACGTGAGACTCCCAAATATCTGTGCTATGGTTTAGAAGGGTATGGAACAACAAACATTTTCTTCACCTATGTCTAGTTTGACTCGTGTAGGAATACTGCCACAAAGTCACAGCAGTTTATCTACTTTTAGTTTCCTCATACCTGTGATGGTGTTGACTACTGTTCGCAGGATAGTTGGAGGCTTTATCAGTTCTTTGAGAATATTAGATTCTGTTGCCAATGGAAAGCCATTGTCTAGCATCTCTTCCAGCACTTCGTAAACCACCACAACGTTGTCCTTGATCATCACCTCTGAACAGACACCAAAGTAATCCTGTGCAAAAGAAATAATTAATCTCTAGAGGAGACCATGAGTGACCATTCAGTTCATTTTCTCCCACAAATACATCAATCAAGCCTCTCCTTGCAGCAGGTGAAACAGCACTGACACATATTAGCAGAAGCACAACATACTGAACACTGCAACAAGAAGCACAACTCTAAGCATACCTCCACCTTTGCCCCAGAAAGCTGGCAATCACTGCATTGCTGCATACATCTATTTCCTTTCTATATCATGGGGTTCACTCTAATAGCCAAGAGTTTTCAACTGGCATTTGAAAGCAGCTCTGATGCAACTGGATAAGCAGCAACATTAACTAAAAATAAACAATTTCCTGAAGAATGTTTTGGCTTGAACACGAAACACAAGACTTCCATATCAATAGAAGTAACTCAGATTTTAACTGTAATAATGCTTTTACCTAGTTACTTTAATAGTGATGGCCTTCAAAACAAACAAAAACCACCACACTACAGAACAGTGGTTGGGAATCTGTGACAACATTATTTAGAAATTCCAATCAAAATGCTTTTCCACTCAAGCCATACCTGGCCAAATAGCTCAGCACAAGATGAGAATCAGCCTCAGGCAACCTAAAGCTAAAAGGTCTCACCAAAAGCAAGTCAAATCCACCCATACACACACCAAAAAAAAAAAAAACCAACAACCAAACAAGTTGCTTGGATTCAAACTCTGCGTATAAACAAAGAGTCAACCACGCTCTGAACTTGATGAAACATAATTCAGAGCCTGCTGTTGCATTCTGAGCAGTATTCGGAAGAAAAGTTCACATGATGCCCATCTGACCAGGCACTAATACTTCCTGCATTTCAGCTGATCACAAGACAATTCAAACCCAGACTATACAATCATGTTGCTGGCAGGCAGTAGAGAGATATGTTCTGCATTCTACATCCACCACCGACTCACAGTCGTGTCAGCAGAGAGGAAATGCAGTTGCTCTGAGGCAACTCCTATAGCTCACTTCTTTAGGTAACAAGGTACCCTTCCAAGACACACTGTGCTGTAAACGTGCAGGCAGACTGTCAGACTAAGGAACACAAATTGCAGAATTTCCTTTGAGAATTGCTGAGACTTGTGAAACCAACTTCAGTTGGGTCTCACAAGCGCAGCCCCTAGAAGATACAAGATTGCAAAACAGAAATGCAGTTCTTGATTGCTGAAAGCTCCTTCCTGTAAGCAAACATTTATCTCGAGTCCATCGTCAACCTGAGAAGTTAATTCCTAGCTACTGCAAGCAGTCAGAATCACAGAACGGGGTTGGAAGGGACCTCCAGGATCACGAATCTCCAACCCCCGGCCACAGGCAGGGCCACCAAACTCCCCATTTAATATAAAAAAGCACACACTCTAAATCCTTGCAGGCGTAGGATGTAAGTTAAGAGAGAGAAAAAAGAAAAAACTAATTGTCACAAACTCGAAAGACTCCCTTTTTTCTCCTATCACTGTCATCCTTTGCAACAGTGGTGATGTCAGGCTTCTCCTTTCCTAAGCTCCCAGCACCCACCAACAAACACCATCGCGTCCTTCCTCCACGTGAGCCAAACCTGGAAGGTGTCGACGACACGGTGCAGAAACTCAATGACGAACAGAGGAGGCACCTCCGTCTGGATAACGGCCACAAAGAAGATCTTGTGGCGGTACACGCTGAGCAGGTAGTGATGCGGGGTGGAGATGACCGGCGGTACGTTCTCCGCTTCTGAAGCCCTCTCCTGCGCCTCGAAGAAGTAATCGCAGACAGAACGGCTGACGACGCTCTTCCAGTGCTTCTCTAGGAAGATGTCCCCCGAGGCGTTAATCAGGAACAGGCTGTGGATCATGACTGCGCCGTCACACGGCAGGAAAGCCACCCACGGGGCGAGCTTTCGCAGCGAGAGCTCTAACGGAGCGACCCGAGAGCAGCCGAGCCCGATCAGCCGAGGAGAGGCGCGCTGGTGATGACGCACAGAGCGGCACGGCACGGCTTCCATTGGGGGAGCGCCGCACCGCGCAGCAGGGCACGTTCCGCCAGCAGGGGGCGCAGGGCACGCTGCGCCAGAATCACAGTACGGCCAGGGTTGGAGGGACCTCAAGGATCGCGGAGCTCCAACCCCCTGCCGCACGCAGGGCCACCAACCTCCACACTTCACAGCAGCCCAGGCTGCCCAGGGCCCCATCCAACCTGGCCTCCAACCCCTCCAGGGATGGACGGGGCATCACAGCCTCTCTGGGCAGCTGTTCCAGCACCTCACCACTCTCACAGCACACAACTTCCCCTGACATCCAACCTCCAGCTGCCCTCCCTCAACTTTAAACCATTTCCCCTTTTCCTGCTTTCATCTCCCCTTTCAAAGAATTGATTCCCCTCCTGTCTGCAGGCTGCCTTCAGGCACTGCAGGCTGCACTGAGGTCACCCTGCAGCCTTCTTTTCTCCATGCTGAACAAGCCCAGCTCCCTCAGCCTGTCTTCGTGGTGGAGGTGCCGCAGCCTCTGCTCATCTCTGCGGCTCCTCTGGACCCTCTCCAGCAGCTCCCTGTCCTTCTTGTCCTGGGGGCTCCAGCCCTGGACGCAGTGCTGCAGATGGAGCCTCACAGGAGCAGAGCAGAGGGGGACGATCGCCTCCCTGTCCCTGCTGTCCCCCCCCGCTGACAGAGCCCAGGACCCCATTTGCCTTCTGAGCTGTAATCACACACTGCTGGCTCATGTTCAGCTTTCCACCCATCAAGACCCCCAGGTCCTTCTCTGCAGAGCTGCTCTGAAGGACCACTCCTTCCCGTCTGTACAGATGCCTGGCATCCCTCTGGCCCAACTGCAAAATCTTGCACTGTGCTGTGCTGAACCTCATTAGGTTTCATCCAAGACCACCTTCCAAACCTGTTGAGGTTCCTCTGGATGGCACCCCACTGTGTCAACCACACCACTCAGCTTGGTGTCAGCAAACTTGCTGAGGATGCACCCAATTCCATCACCACTGTCATTGATAAAGACATTAAAGAGCACCTGTCCCAAGACAGACCCCTGGGTGATGCCACTTGTTATCGGCCTCCACCTGGACACAGAACCACAGACTCTGTCTGCAGCCTTTCCACCAATTCCTTATCCATCGAGTGGTCCACCCATCAAATCCACATCCTTCCAATTTGGAGATAAGGATGTGGTTGGGGACCATATCAAAGACCTTGCTCTAGTCCAGGTAAATGACATCGGCTGCGCCGCCACCTCTACCTGGTTGTGATCAATTGCTCCAATACAGGAAAAGAAAAGCAGCCTCTTCTGCTACACAAGAAGAACTGTGTGAGCATACAGCTCTTACTGCGTGGGAAGGAAGGAAGCCTACCGGTCAGGACTGCTGCAAAAGCACTGGCAGGCTCGGATCTGAGTCTGCTGCCACCTGTTCTTCACAGGGCTGTTTGAAGCTTATGTTAGATCTTGCTGTAACTACTCGTAGTTATTTCCCCCCAATTTCCCTGTTTTGTTGTAACTATTTCTCCCCAAAATGTGGCAGAGGTCAGGCTGTTCATGCCGACATCACATTTTCTTAATCCAGCATGCAAAAGGTTAACCGCTTTCACAAAAGCAAAAAGGAGAACTGACCTACTTACTGCCATTTACACTTCAGGTTTGTTTTCAAGTGAGTTTTTAAGCAAGATTTTTTTTTTTAAATGTCTAATCTGAAACACTCCAATGAACTACATATTTGAGAGCAACAAAGAGGTATATGTCATTTAATTATGGTGTTCTGTTCTAAATTTAAACAATTGTGCATGGTTTTAACATCATTGCTAAGAGGCTCTTGCTGTGCTATCAGAAATCATACAGGCATCATAGATAGAAAGCAGCAGCACACGGTTAAGTTGAACAACAGAAAGCCTTTATGCACTTGCCAGCTTCTCTGAGAAACTCAAACCATTCTGTTTCTAACCTAGAAATTAAACTCTACAGTCATGAGACACTTCTTATCAATATGAGTGTTCACTTGTCTCACAAAACACCAACCCGTTTTCCCTGTATCATACATACATTGGTTGAAAACCTCGATCTCTGGTTGCTTGTGCTTCTCATCAAAACTGTTGATAGTTCAATCAGTTCATGTTGTTATTTATTTTTTACAGTAATTTTGGTTTCTTTAATCATCAAGAACTTTACAGCCAATGCAAAAGACATCACAGCGTAATAAATTCTTTCTGCACAACCAAGGCGAAGGCTGCTGAGGGAAGAAGGGGAATATATTTCTGCTCACAATCTTATAGGCTTATGAAGAACTAATCATGAGAGACAGCTTGCCAAAAATCACTGGCCTTTGAGGAGTTGTCATGTACCTGGGATGCTAACCTGAACCTTAAACTTCTCCAAGAATTTTCCCATACCTTGCTGAGAAGAATTTAACATTGCACTGCTGCTTGCTGCTGCAGGAACGTGGCCTATCTGCTTCCAAACGCAAGGATCAGGAGCAGAAGCATCGTGTTTTGCTTTCAAAGTCAGCAAATGCTTTTCTCCACAACGGCTCAGAACTTTATATAAACTGAAATGTAAAGGAGAACACGGCAGAAGGTACAGCAAGAACAGAATTCCACGTTGCTGGTTCAGTTCCTGACAGCCTGAAAGCAACTCAGGTAAGGGGAGCTGAGTCCTCAGGGGCAAAAAATCAATGCTGAAAAAAAGTGCGCAGTTTGGCAACAGCTTTACCTTCGTAAAACAATCCCTTTCTTCTGCAGTTTGCCAAATATAAGAATTCTGATGATTCAGCTGTTAGCCGGTGCTGTGAGAATGAAACAGAGTAGACGAAAGCAAGCTGGGTTTTGTTCCTAAATTACTGAACAAGAAGTAATTCTGAAAGGTTGCCAGAAAAAAAAACTGTAAATTTGGAGACAGAACGGAGTCCAAAGGTGCACCTGTGTGGAATGCAGCTGGTTTGCAGGGCTACTTCATCACCGAACCCTGCCCGTGATGGGCAAGCTCTGCCACACTCACGTTATTCTCTGGAAATTACACTCATACCCCACTCGCAACATTTTCTTTTGTACCGAAAAAACCTAACAGCAGAAATCGAAGACGTCAGAAAGTCACTGAAACTGCCTGACTAAACGAGGGGCAGGCGCGGCGATACCGTTACCCATCCCTGAACTCAGCCTACGGGGCAGACAGCCGTCCTACCTTAGGGGCTGCAACACCTTTTCAACGGTTCGTCCGTGCCGTTCCCGCCGAACTCCGGGCGGGCGGGAGCCCAGCAGCGCCGACGGCCGCCCGCTCCGCAGCTCCGCCGCCAGATCGCCGCTCGCCCGCATCCCATCCCGCGCCGCTCCTCAGAGCCGCCCCGGGCCGAGGCCGACGCTGCCGCCCGCCGCGCTGTTCCCGGGCGGCGCCCCCGCCCGCCGCGGGCTGTTCCGCTGCCGCGCCCCCTCCCCCCGTCGCGGAGCTCCGGACCCAAGATGGCCGCCGTGTCAGTTTCGGGCTTCGCCGCCGTTCGGCCTTTGCTTCTCGGTTCCCGTCTCTCGCGGCGTTCGGTGAGTAGCGTCGGTGGGATCGCCCCGTCTCTATCGCCCGGTGCCGGGTAACGCGGGGACGGGCGGCCTGCGGGCCTCGCGGCCCTAGGAAGGGGAAGGCCCGCCGGGCTCCCCGGGCTCGCGGCCTGTTCCGGCCCCGCCGCCGCTGTGCGCCAGGCCCGGACCGGGCCGCTCGCCGCCCCGAGCCCAGCCAGCCGCTTTCCTCGGGAGGCCGCGGATGAGGCGAGGCTCGCGGTCTGGCCGCGGGCTCGCGGTCGGGCCGCGCTCCAGCAGTGGCGCCAAGGAGCGCGGATGAGGCTCCGCGCGGGCCCGGCCGGAGCGGTGCGGGCGCTGGGTGCGCTGCCCGGCGGCGGGGGGTGGGGAGCGGAGGGGAGCGGCGCCTGGCTGCAGCGGGCACGCGGCTCCGGATTCCCCGGTGCGACTGTCTGGGTTGAGGCGGGGCGCCGTGCGTGCGGCCCGGCCGGGAGAGGGATGGGCTGGAGCCGTAGCAGGTGCAGGGCCGTGCTGAGCGAACGGAGTCGGGAAGGTCCTGAGCCGGTTATGTAACGGCCCGGAGCTGTGCCTTTCGTGATTGCTGGTGAAAAGAAAGAGAACTCCGAGCACGGAGCTGTTCTGCGCGGTGGTTGTGAGTCCTTCTAGTGCTGGAGCCGTGTGGTTTGATGTCTGTATGTAAATACGTTCGGTGCGTTGATAACTTCTTGAATACTTACTAGAAATCAAATTGGAAGAGAACAGAGAGAACACCTGGCTTATGGATGAAGCCTACCTTGCAGAAAAATGTTATTCCTTTTAATAAATAGATCATGAATTCTTCAGGGTTGGTGTGCTTTTACACATGCACTGTACCATGCTAAGGAAAAGTCTTCATTGAAGAGAACTGAAGGCTGTAAAATAGAACCTCCTACCCTCACATCTGCATCTTTAATTGTGACATAAGCATTCCTTTTTCATTTGTATATGATCGCTTGTTACTTTGTCCTCAAGTGTGCTTCATCCATGGAGGATTATACACTTGTAGTCTTTTCTACAGTGGCACATTTAATGACAATCTCAAGCTGTGTTTCTTTACTTTTTTTTACCTGATGCAACAACTGTCTTGGCTTTTCTTAGCGGGAGGGAGTCAGGTCTATGATTTATGCTCCTGGAAGAGATCTGAGAGTTCCTCGCTGTTTGCTCAAGACTTTTGATTATTCCTACTGTTTTCTATTCAAATTCCAGGCAGTGTCTTCTGTGTGCAGAAATGAAGAGGACTGCTGGCTTGGGTTGTTATTGTTTGGTTGTGTTTTTTTTGTTTGTAGATCCTTGACATACGAATGTTTTTAATGTTTGTATAGGTTGTGCTCAGCATTGATATAAAAGTTGGTGTAGAATTCATGTTAACTTTGTAGATCAAAACAACAAGAGCACACTTTATTTTTTTCCATCCTCAAGGTTGTATAGAATTAATTTTTGCAATATTAAACCACCGTTCGTTAGCAATGAAGATAGAACCTTAATTGTTACTTCTGTGTAACAACTAGAGTAACTGATTAAAGCTTTGCCCTGTGTGTGCAATGAATTAATGTTGGCTGTTATTTTTTTGCAATTGTTAATTACAAATATCTCTTTCTCTTCCAGGTGTAATGTTACAGTGCTTCTAATTGCGAGCGTGCAGACCAAAAGCTGAGGTGAGCTGCATTGAAATCTTTATATCTTTGTGGAAAACCTTTGTGAAGCTGTGACTGGATTTATTGGAAAGAATTAGGAAATTTCTAATTGTTTTGCTTTCTTCTCCCCAGTGTGACGACACTTAATGTTTGAGAAAGGAGAAGTAATTCAGGACAGAAAACGTGTATGCTATGGTTAGCTGTTTCCCATCATCCGAGAATCTGTTTTCCCAGTGTGTGAAACTTGTTCAGCATCAGGATAAAGGATAACGACTCTATGGATATACAGAAGTCTTCACCATGGTAAAACTCGCCAACCCCCTGTATACGGAGTGGATTCTGGAGGCAATCAAAAAGGTAAAGAAGCAAAAACAGCGTCCTTCAGAAGAGAGGATATGCAATGCAGTGTCTTCATCACATGGCTTGGATCGCAAAACTGTGCTGGAACAGTTAGAGTTGAGCGTTAAAGATGGAACTATTTTAAAAGTCTCCAACAAGGGTCTCAACTCCTATAAAGATCCTGATAATCCTGGGAGAATAGCACTTCCGAAGCCTCGGAACCATGGGAAGTTGGATGGTAAGCCAAATGTGGACTGGAATAAACTCATCAAACGGGCAATTGAGGGCTTGGGTGAGTCTGGTGGCTCATCCTTGAAGAACATCGAGCGTTTTCTGAAAGGTCAGAAAGATGTGTCTGCATTATTTGGAGGTAGTGCTGCCTCCGTTTTTCACCAGCAACTACGATTAGCTGTCAAACGTGCAGTTGGCCATGGCAGGCTCCTTAAAGATGGACCTCTGTACCAGCTCAACACTAAAGCAACCACTAATGCTGATGGGAAGGAGAGTTTTGAGTCTCTTTCCTGTCTGCCTCCGGTGTGTCTCCTTCCCCATGAAAAGGATAAGGTAAGACCAATTTACGTAGGTATTTTTGTGTCCTTGGTGAAACGTTCCATTATGCAGTCACAGTTTGAGGTCGATTTGTTTCACTTGCATCTGGTAAAATAGAAATGGCAAATATACTTTAAGGATCCTCTGTTCGTATTTCTGAGCGTGACCAGAGAAACTTGAATAGAGATGATGATTTGTGCATTGGACCTGGAATCTGCAAATGAAGAACTGTGGGGAAATTACCTTTTATGTGCTCAATTCTGCTGTAGGGAAACATGACAGGCTTACCACGTGGTTACAGTAGCAAAACTTAGGCAAGTGAGCCTCCTCATTTTAAGTTGCTTTAAGATAGGGTAGATTGATAAAGCAAACTCGAGATGATCTAATTTTTGTGTTTTAATTTGACTGCCAGTTTAAAAGCTTATCTGAATACAGATAACACTGCAAAGTACTGGTGAGCCAAATATTGTCATAGAGGCTTTAAGCATTCACAGTGAAGAATTCAGCTTCTGTCCTCGTGTAGCTTTGTTGTTAAATATGAAGAGAAGGTAGGTAGGTGATAGCAGTTGAAAGGAGGAGTGAAATCAGAGGATGTGGAGAGCAAAGGAAGTGCTGTAATGAGCAATCATGAGCTACTGCTCTTTTGTGTGCCTTCTACCCATCCTTGAATGTAGCTCATTATATAAACCAAAGCACTTTTCTGTTGTTTTCTCCTATTTTCACGTTTCCTTTTTCCCCTTTCTTCCATCCTTTTGTGTGCCTGAGGTCTTTGACTGAGGAGTCAAACCTCAAGATCGAGTGGTTAGATTGAAACTGATACCCAGGCAGTGTCTTTCCTATCATTTTTATGCTGCTGTGGAAGCAGAGTAAGACTGAAGTCTTTGTTTATTCACCATCCATTTGCCACTAATCATATCTATATATTACTCATCTCCAGGAGTTTTACAACTTGAAAATTATCTTTTCTATCCACAATATATATATATTTTTTTTTAATGGATTTTTTTGTTGTTGTTGTTGACCAGCAAGGAGGTTTTTGAGTATTGTGCTCACAGTTTCCACTCTGCAGGGACTGGGAGTGCTTACGATCTCTTAGGATTTGAATACTTAAAACTACTGTAGGAATCTTCTTCCTAAGAAATCTGTGCAGCTGCTTTAATACCAATGAAGATTCTCTGAAATTTTAATTGTGGGAGTTCTGGTGTGGACGAAGATCTTGATGGAGTTGTGTTGTAGGCTGGTGGAATGTAATAATATGCTGAAACTCCCAGTAGCTTTTTCAAGTTCTCCATCCAGATTTGTGTCCTACGTACTTCTCCAACTGTCTGTAATGAAATCAGTAAAGAAAACTGGTGATAAACAAACCTGATACATGTGGGAGCTGGACTGAGAGTGGGACGTACCTGCCGTGCACGTTACTGTTAGCTGTGTGTGTTTCACAGCCTCATCAATCATCTGTCAAAACCCAGCACCAGTCTGAGATTCTTTCAGATGAAGTGTTCCCTGTTTTTGTCACAGAACAGAATATATCAGATTGGTCATTGATAGTATGGGCTACCATAAATACTGAATTTCTTTTGAGGTTTGTGTTCAGGCTGCCATATATTCTACCTATTTCTTCTCTACCCGCTCAAGTCTGAGGAGCTTGAACACGGGTTTCTTTGCTAAATTCTGACTTATTTTTGATCTTTTATATTAAGATTCCACGTTTCTACTCTTCCTGTGCCATCTCCATGCAGTGTAACTCATGCTGAGTTTCATGCTAGTTTCTTGAGTAATTTTGAAGATACTATGTGAAAACACCTGTGGAAATTCTGTCAGCATTAACTGACGTGTCAGTGGAAGCCAAAAGATCATTCCTGTTCTACAGGATTTTGAACACATTTTTTTTTCTTTCTGCAGATGTTGTGATAATCTTCCTCCCTTCTACTGTCTTGCTGCATCTCCACCAGTTAGGTGTGTGCAAATGCATGCTGAGGTGCAGTAGTTTTCTTGCTGAGTGCTTGAGGTTTTGTTTGCTTTCTTTAGGGGAATCATTCAGCACAGCTTTTTCAGAAATCTCACTGCCCCGTTTCTTTAGTTTGGTTCTTGAAATGGTTTTGGCAATAAGACAAACCAACCCTTGGTCTCCCAGAACTGATAAATCCTAGTGACATTTTTCATGTTCACTCTTCTTTTATCCTGTGACTCTTCAGCCTTTAACATCCTCTTGAGAGCTCCTTATGTGTTCATGTCCAAACTTAGGATTCTTAAGGTGTCATAGTTCTTTGTTTCGTTTAGAAATAGGTTTTCTACTCAGCTGCAAGTGCTTTCCTGTCTGTGTTTGACCACAGTGTCACTTTGTTTAGATGCCTGAAAGTGAATATTCAGTTATGTGTATTTGCCTGTGTGAAAGTTGACATTTGAACTTTTCATATAAAATTAATATAAAATGGTGCCATAGAAGTTTGTTTCGTAAATATTACTTACTGTTTTTTCCACCATCTCTCTTCCTCAACTTATGCAAATACATCACAGAATTCAGGGCAGAAATTACTAGCAAGTTATCATGGTTCATCAGGTAGCAGTGATGCTTTGATATCTCTAGCCTGAAGACACAACTTGGATGAAAACAAGGAAATAGAACAAAGCCTGCTGATGAGTAGAGTTCAGTGCAGAAACTGGCTTATCTGTTAGTGACAGTGGCTGATTAAAAAAATATAATAATTGTCTTTGAGTGAACTTCACTTTAAGGAAGTAACATCTTTTTCTTTCAGTATCCAGTACTTTAGGAGGTGGAATGGGAATTGCACTTCATAGTATCATAGTATTTCTCTGACTGTAACTGAGTTTGGCATTGATAGTGTGGTAAGTAATAGACTGGGAAGATCCACAGTGCTTCCCCCCATAAAGGAAAATAAGAAGATAGGAAAGGGAATGGCAAATTGTTGCAATATCTAGGTGTAAAGGAAAGAGAAGACTGCTGAATTGCTGCTGCTTGCCTGACTATCAGGCAGACGCCACCTCTTCAGATATGTGAGGAAGTGTAGATGGCAGGCCTCTCGTACTGGGTTAGTCAAAGAGATGATAAGCATGGAGCAGAGAACATTCTACACTGAGACAGTTATCCATCAGTGGCTTTTCTTCCCACATCCGTAGGGGGAGAACAATACAAGCTACGTTCTAAAGAACACAATCCCAAAGTTACAGTGCAGTCTCCAGTTGCGCTGTGAAACTGCTTTTTGTGTCATTTAAAACTAGATAGGGATGTAGTAGATGTAAATACCTAAATATTGTCCTGCAGTGCAGCCAAAAGCAAAACAAGACATTCAAAAAGTGTTCCCTGGAAAACAAAAAAGTGGGGAGTATCCCTGTAGCTGGAATAGAAGAAATATTTCCAGTGGGTTCCTTGTGCTGGTATTTCATATGTTCTTATGGCATGTCTGTTTCTCAGCTGTGTGTACCTATTGGTACAGATAGGAGTTGCTGTAAATGCAGCATCCTGTAGGCTTTCCCTATAGCAAATAATAGGTCTAAATCCCTCTATTACATCGTGGTGTTTACCTAGGGAAGCCAAACATCTTGTATCTTTTCAAAAAGTTTCTCTGCTTAAAGGGCGCTGTGGTTGTTTTGGAGGAATTAAGCACACAATTGTTGCACTTAGGTTGTGTCTGCCTTAAGTAAATACCTGTTAATTCCATATCTTAAAGCAAAGAGCTTTCCCAGTACTGATAAGGAACTTGTTTCTGGATTGGTCTGTTCTGGGCGGAGTACAAAAAGGATCTGCAACTGGAGCATTGTCATTCCATTCTGAGAGCTCACCCCTGTTCTCCACAGGTGCTCTTCAAGCTTTGGTTACCAGCTGGAGGAGGATTAGGATTCTCTCCCTTCCAGCTGGCTCCTTGGAAAAGAGGTTGTAGTTCTGTCTGAATAATTGTGGTTGATAACAGATGGTCTCCATCTGTACTCTGTAACTCTGGAAACTCAAGTGCTGAAAAAATTACCTTGAAATTGATTTGCTTGATTAGTGAACAGGTGAAGTAGCTCATAATAATAAAGCAGATGTAAGCGTGTCAGAAATGTTACTGTCATTAACAACTGTAAGTGGACGCTCTGAAATAATGCCTTTAGGATGAAATGATGCATGGTGATACAAGAATTTGGAGAATTGGTGACTTAAGCAAAGGCTTGTGACTGTGGGAAGACATGAGATGTTGTGATGGAGTGATACTACTGAGGAGAAGGTGTTTGTAATGGCACACACCCTCAGAAGAAGGTTAATACGGAGTATCTGTCTAAAAAGGATGAGATTAGGCCAGTGCATTGGCTGAATCCCTGTCGGTAGTTCTTTCTGTCGTGGTGATTGTTAACAGAAGTGGAAAGATGCATCTCTGAAGTTTGGCTCTTAAAGGAATCTTGTATACTGCAGAGTCATAAAGCATGGACAGGCAGGGTGGATGGATGATGGAGAACGTTGCTAAATGAATGACAGCTTGACTCCAGGGTCAGCTGCGTTATGTAAGAAGGGAGGAAACAACAGGGAGAAAGAAAATAATCTGCTGTCATTCTGCCCTTTGCCTGGTTTCCCAGCAATTTTATCTTATATCAAAGTGATGGTAGAATAAAACAGTTAAAAAAAAAGTGTAAAGATGAAATGAAGTAACGTCAGTTTGATCAAAAGATGGTTTCCATGTTCTTACAGTAAGTACAAACATGCAATCAGCAGAAAATCTGCTAAATAAATCCTATGTGTGACAGACTGCTGAGTCCTTTGAACTCTGTCCTCCGTGGAGCAGGTGGGTAAGTATGTTTTATTCCTGCCTGCTCCTTTGGGAGTTGCAAGCTAAACTTTCTGAGTCGAGTCAGTCTTCATTCTGCCTGCTTAGATTTTTTGTTTATTTGTTTTCCTTTATTTGTTGGGTGTATCTGCCTTTGCTTCTCTAGACTCAACAATCTCCCTGACTGTAGAATGCCTTTTCTTGCAGCAAGTAAAACTGCATTGTGCACTGAATGAGAAATCGTAGCTTTTTTTCGTTATTTGAGAGTCTGACAGCCTTTCCATTCTTGCTGCTCTTGGGCTGTACTGGATTTTTAGTGAGATTAAAAAGAAAGGACAGAGAAGGGTGTCCAAAACCAGTCTTTGTGCGTAGCACCCAAAATCCCATTGATAATCTGTTTGCTTGTTTGGTGTTGAAGACAAATTAAGTACTCTGTGGACTTGTATGAATGATGAATTACAGGTTTAAAGTACTGAGTTTTCCAGGTATGATTCTATGAAGACCTATGAATCACCCAAACTTACTAATTACTGTCAATGCCTGCATCAGTTGCCTGTGTTAAAAAATGGGTTAGAACAAATTATTTCTCTTGCTACACAGCTAAATACCTGAAAATGCTGAATTCTGTGGGTCAAGAGCCTGGAGTTTCTTAAATCTTACTGTGATGAATATGGTAAAACACTGAGCAGTGGATTTTTGTGTTGAATAATTACATGCAGAGTGTTGGGCTTTGTTTTGTTTTGTCGGTTTGTCCGTCTGGTGTTTGAGGCCTTTACAGCTTCAAAAGGAAAGGGTAGAATTCAGTCCTGTAGTTCCACTTGTGTGGTTATCCTGAGTGAACTACAGATAGCAGCCCTCTGTCAGGTGCTTTTAATGTGCTCTGAGTTCTCATTCACAGCTCTGTTTCATACTTTTCCTGCAAGCACATTTATGTAGGCTACTGCACTGTGTCAGATGTTCCTATCTGCTTGTATTCTCTAATTGAACTGCTTTTCCTGCCTTCAGGGATGCAGCTGATGTTGAAGGAAGGCAGGGTGTAGTATCTAAAGATGTAATTATTTATTGGACGCACAGAAATCAGGTGTTCACAGAGGTCTCTTCCCTAAAATAATTACTTGTAAGAAATCAAAATCATTACTGGAATTCCTTATTTTCTGTGGAAAAACAAAAGATCATGGAATGCAAGTTAAAAGTTAGGGACAAAGGATATAAGGGAGCTTCAAAGATAAAGCTTTGAGTAAAGAGAAATGCAGTAACTGGAGCTGCCAGGCTCCTGAGTCGGATGGTGAGCTGCAGTGAGTGCCTTTGGGCTGCAAATGGGGAAATTTGGAGCTCTCTCCATAGGTTGTTCTCTTCCCCCCTGCCCAGTGACCCTGCAGGCAGGAAGTCTTGTGATGTGATTCTGGCAAACGAATCGATTTAATCCTGTGAGAGGAGATTTATTGTCGGTTCTGGGAATTTTATTTAATGATGTCGTGTCTAAATATTTCAAGCTGACATTTTGTGAAGTTCTTATCGCAGCAAGGCACTTACTTTAGTTTGAGTGCCAGCCTCAAATCCTGAATGATTTTGTTCCCATAGATTTATGGATGCCATAATCACCGCATAGAATTCATCTGTATATACTGCACTATCCAAACTACTAACCTCCACGTTACTCTTGCACCAGCATTTCAGATGTTCTTTCTGCAACAGTGCAAGAAAAGATTTGATTTGAATGTTCTCAATTCTTCTAATGATCCTCTTTTGTTTCTCTTATTAAGAGAGATGCATTTCATACTTTTCTTGTCTTTATTTTTTTCTCTCCTCTTATTTTGCTGTTATCTCATTTTAGGCTGTCTATTCTTCCATTTAAATGCACTTCCCTAAGCAAGACTCAGCTAAGTGAGTTAGAGACAGAATGTCTCCACAGGCAAACACACGTCTGTTGTTGTAACAGACACACAAAAGGTTCTTACAGTTTACTTAGATTTGTTTTCTTCAGCACAAAAATTACTTTAATAACATAATTTGGGAAATACTGTTTGGGGTTTGTTTTTTCCACTATGTACAATAACATCAAAGCATTATCTGTAAAACAGCTTTGGTAACCTGAAACCCAGCCCAAAGCAGCACCACACCAGTTACTGGGAAGAAAATTTATGCCAACCAAAACCAGGACAGAGACTAACAAAAACCCATTGCCTAGCATGAATTCTAAGAAGCCATCTGTCAGTGCTGCTAGGTAGTAACTTCTAGTTAGGATTCTATTATGCTGTAGTGACAGTGGTTCTGTCAGTACTGATGATGGTGGGTTGTTTCACTGCAGAACTGACAAACTAACATTCCGAATGTTTTTGTTGTTTAAAACAAACATAAAAATAAGGGAGGTGAGGGGTGTGTGTGTGTGTGTGTGTGTGTGTGTGTGTGTGTTTCTTTTACTCTAGCTTTGACTTTGCACTGAAGTGATGCCGACAACAGACACAACTACAAGCAGATGTGTGATGATGGAGCAAACGCAGTCCTGATATTTAGTGAGTCTCTGGTGGTACTGAAATGTTTGCAGAAGGGAGTGTGTTCAGGTTATTGACAATTACCACTGACAACATGGGCTGCAGAGTTTGCTACGAAGGCTTATCTGTCCATTTTGAGTAGCTTCCTAACTCATTTTTCCTGATTTAAGAAGACAAAAGCAGATGGATTGGCCAAAACTGATTTTTTTGGATTTATTTGTTTCTTCTCCCCCTTAGGTACTTTTTTGAAGTCTCCTAAAGGGAGAGGGTATGGTTTGTGTAGAGCATGTTTGGTTTGTAGACATCCTTTGTATAGTAACAACATGTGCTTAGAGGCTGGCAGCCTGTAAGATGCTGTCAGTCTCATTTATTCTGGCTTCCTCCCTCACTGAGTCTGGTGACATCATGCAGATGGATGCTCTTGTGAGAAAAACAGCAGAAGGAGTTGAAAGTCTGCCAAAAATTTGCTGTATGAAACTGAGCTGGCTGCTTCCAGTCTTATTTTCATTCTTATTGTGTGCTTGCATTTTTCACTTGCCAGGATGTTCTTTGCTGAACAAACAGAGCAGCAGTGAGGTCTCTCCCAGCTTTAACATAATGCCCTTCACTGAGAAGCTTTAGAGGAGTAGCAGTCTTGTGTCTATTGACCATCATTTCAATTAAATTAATTATTCTAAAACGTTTTGAGTTCTAATAGTACCTAATTCCCCCCCGAACTTGAACTCTTTGCTTTGTAACTCTTGTTAAATGTGTTTGCAGTTTGTCTTAGGTGGTAAAAGCAGGAAAACATCCAAATTGTGAAGGTTGGGCTTGGAAGAATTGGATCAAAGACTGGACAGTGATTACGTGTGGGCATGCAGATTTGAAGGACTGTGGGATAGCAGCTAGAAGAGTTGAAAAAGATTATTTTAGGCTGTTGTCCTTGCAGATGCCCTATAAAATTCTCTTTGACTAAATAAATTATTCTCAAACCTCCTGCAGAGGATGCGTGAAATATTTGACTTCTTTCCCCCAAAATTGTGTGAATGTTGCAGCTTTGCTAGAAGGTTGCTTTCACAAACTATTAACACAGCTGTTGTTAAATGAGGCCAGCTGTGTTTGAGGAATTATTTTTTGGGGGGGAGATACTTTGTTCTTTATCCTCTTCCAGTCTGCAGAAGACTGCTTAAATTCAAAGGGAAAAACTCAACTTGTGGAACAGCTAATGAAATCCACCCCAAAGTTTTGCCAGTCAATAAATTATAGAAAAATAAGATATGGGGAAAACCATAACAGGTAGGATTATCCATGTGTCTCTCTCTCTATACATATTTTTTGTAAGGAATATGCAGCTATTAAGGTCATGTCAGCATTTCCTCACAACCTCACTCACGCAGCTGGAAAGCACATGCAGTCATTTGAAAACATTATCTAAACTGAAACAATTCAGTTGTGAACTGGTAGTACAGGCAATTAATAACTTACATACAAGTCTGCAGACCACAGTAGGGCTGTTTTTTTAATCCAGGAGCAAAGTATTTTGTATTACAGCTAGTGCACGTGTTCTAGCAGTCTGCATGATGCAGTGTTGAGTGGCAATCTGGAAGTATCGTGAAGGTTTGCTGCTTGATCATTTGAACGACCTTTATTTGTAAACAGTCAAATTAGGTTTTCTTTTGGCTGTTGTTAAACTTTGCTCTAGCCATATGAGGTTGGTATAGGTGGGGCTGGATTTGGTGTTGTGTTGGTATAGGTGGTGTTGGATTTTGGTGTAGGTGTAGGTGGTGTTGGATTTTGGTGTTGGTGCTGGTATAGGTGTGGTGTTGGATTTGGTGTGGTGTTGGTATAGGTGGTGTTGGATTTGGTGCTGGTGTTGGATTTGGTGTTGGTGTTGGTATTGGTGGTGTTGGATTTGGTGCTGGTGTTGGTATAGGTGGTGTTGGATTTGGTGTTGGATTTGGTGTGGTGTTGGTATAGGTGGTGTTGGATTTTGGTGTTGGATCACTTGCAGTGTGAGTAAAAGTGAACTAAGGCACTGATTAGCGGTATCAAGTCATTTGCAAACACAAGCACAGGGTAACTGAGACACAGCTGTGTTAAAAGATGATGAAGGATCCCTAAGCAGAGGTTTTGGCCCATGTTTCTGGGATGACTGTGGCTGGAGAATGCTTTCCTGGCTTTCTGTGGCAGTGAAGATGCTGTCTTTTCCTCACCTACTTGCAGACTCTGTGCTCTGCATAACTACCTGCAGTTGTTTGATTTTTTTTCTCTTTCTCAGCAGAAACTGTGATCTCTCTACAAACTAAACCTATGAATATGTTTCAGGTTGAAAGAGTTTGTCAGATGATTTCATTATAATATAATGTAAACACCTTCTGTGACTTACCAAAGGCTGGGATAAACACCGGTATTCAGGGCGTGGGGTGCTAGGCTTTCATTTCCAAGTAGCCATTCCTTGCTGTGCGGCCTTGATCTGACAGTGAATTTATTCAGGTTGCTTCCACCTAGTGGCTGTTGTAAGGTGCACACCTCAGCCTGGGAGAATGCTGGATCTGTAGCAGTGTCAGGATACAGCTTGAAACTTCCCCTTTCTGTGTGAATGGGGAGCAATACGTAACAAGCAGATTCTGCAGGAAGCCATTCTGGAGGTAGCTTTTGCTATAATCTGTAACATGATACAGCTGTGCAACTTATGTGCCTGGAAATGTGCCATGAAACGTGCCACTTTTTTTCATGTTTCCACTGTTTTAACAAACATTTGTTTTTCTAACAAATGTTTTTATTCTGTATGCTCGCGCAAGTCAAAATTGGACTTGTATCTTTGCTCTTCAAACTGTAACTGACAGACTTTTCTTGGAAAATGCAGAATTGGATTAGGCAGAAATTCCAATGTTACTGGAGGTAAGGCTGTACTTTCCCTCTCTGATTAGTTGATCAGGTATCTTTAATTTAAACCAATCAGTAGACTGTGCTCATTACTTGAGGAAGCTGTTACATAATGCCAGTCCTGTGGCATAAAAACTTTACAAATTAAAGGTATTGCTGACTAGTTAATACCTAGCTGTGATTTTGTGAGTGTTGCTCCTCCTCTTAAATATCTTTTTCTCTTAGGGAATGTTTAAATAACCTGAACTTTTCCAGAGTGGACAAACCTTTTTGTGTGCTGCTTCTGAGTGCTAAATAGGACACCTGCATAATTTCTTGTGCAAGAATTTCCTTTTGTTTTCACTTCTCATACACATGTTGATCGTAGTTGTCGTTGTTCCATAAGATATATTTTATTTCAGTTAATGTATCACAAACGCTTCTGGGACGATGGCTCTCTGGATACGTGATGGGGATTTCTGAGATTACTCTGTTCTGGGATCATATGTGTGTCACCTCGTAGCTCGTTCATTTGGTGACAAATGAAGACGTCAACATGCTCTAGTTTCCTTTCTCTTACATATTAATTTGCTGCTCTTATTTTTCCAAGTTTCCTCTAGTCTTGGAATTCCATTCTCTTTTGCCTTTGTGCCTGGGATTATTTGTGCTGTCTTTGGTGCTCTCGTTTTTCTTTGGGTTACAGTGCTAATGCAGTATTTACTGTGAGGTGAGAAGCAACACAGTGTGCAGTACATTCTATTTACACGTGATATAAATGCCTGCATGATTAGTTGTACTATGTAATTTGCTGCTTTGATATACTGAGTGACTTTGTTGTCTGTTTTTCTCACACAGCCGGTTGCTGAACCAATTCCAATCTGCAGTTTCTGCCTTGGTACAAAAGAGCAAAATCGGGAGAAGAAACCTGAAGAGCTCATCTCTTGTGCTGACTGTGGCAACAGTGGTAGGTGACCACTTCCAATGCTGCTGGTAATAACCCAGTCACCTGAGACAGAAGAGTTTAGTGCAGTGACTGACACTGATCCATACGTACTGGGAGTATGCATGTGTGACATGATATGGTTAGCTGAACTGAATCTTTTGGTTCTGGGAGGAAGCACTTAAATTAACCTTACACACAAGCAGTTCATTTACTCCCTGGAAGTTTCTTGAAAATGGCTAGCGTAGCTCAAGTTATGAAAAAATATCTTAGTGTTTTGAACATGGCTTTTGAACATGGCCCTGCCATTTACTTTCTAGGGTGCTGTGTATGAGTGGATAAGGGTAGAGGCACCTAAAAACAGGAGTATCTGGATAATCATATTTCTTCGTGGAAATACATGATTAACAAAGTGAACTCTCTGTGAGCTACCTGTGATCATTAGCAGCAGTAGGGTGGTTTTACTGGTATCATGCTCTCCATTTCCTGCAGGTCATCCTTCCTGTTTGAAGTTCTCACCAGAGCTGACAGTTCGAGTCAAAGCCTTGCGATGGCAATGTATTGAGTGCAAAACCTGCAGTTCCTGTCGAGATCAGGGCAAAAATGCTGTGAGTACAGTGGAGTATGGACTGATTTAGTGTGACATCAGCCTTGTGAATGTTCTGTTAAAATATAACATAAAACAGTTCTGGAGTTAAATATTTGCAGCTCCTGTTTTATAGTCTTCCTGACACCTGTCAAATGCACTGTCAGTAGTTTGAGAGCTAGTGTGTATTCTCCCAGATGGTGACAAATTTTAATGGAGGGATTTATGCACATTAAAGAGAGATTAACTGTGTCTGTCTTCAACAGGATAACATGCTATTTTGTGACTCGTGTGACCGTGGCTTTCACATGGAGTGCTGTGATCCCCCTCTTACCAGGATGCCAAAAGGTGAGAAGTTTGTGATGAAAGGCATAATTTAATATGGTGTAGGAAGGGATCAGTGGTTGGAAAGTGCTTCCACACACTTTATTCTCTTAGTTACTTTTAACCTGCTCTTTACATTATTGCTTTTCAGGTATTTAAAAGAAGTCTTCAAGAACTGAGATATAATAGAATTGATCCATGCAGATTAAAGCGGTCAGCTTTGATTTGAGCGAATAGCTTTGTATGTAAGAAAGAGGTTGGCTTGTATGTTTTTGAAGCAATATTTGTTTGGACAGTAGGTGTCAGAGAACAGGTCACCTGTGGAAGATTCTTCTTGATAATTGAAAAAAAAATCCTATAGAAGATGATTGGAATTAGTTTGTTGGTGATCAGAGGGTGTGATAATGTTACTTTTTTACGTTTTTCTGACAATATGCTGCCTCTTAAAGAGGCTTTGCAAATGGGTGTGAGAAATACATCATGGTGGGGTATGAGGGAGTGGGAATTAACCAAATATGAATTTAGATTCCTGGTTTATGCATTACTTTTCTTGCATACGTATCTGTGGAGAGCACCTTTGATCCAATTCTTACGTTTTCTTTTGGAAAGCCTGGGGCCTTTAGTTCTGCCTTTCTTCAATGTAGATGTTCCTTGCGTTCAGCAGTGGACACTGTGTGTTTTATAGGTATGTGGATATGTCAGATATGTCGGCCACGTAAGAAAGGAAGAAAACTTTTACACAAGAAGGCAGCACAGATAAAACGACGCTATGCTAATCCAATAGGACGTCCCAAAAACAGGTTAAAGAATCAAAATGCAACGTAAGTTTCTCTATGAAAAGGAACGAGGTGTGTGATTCTGTAGGACAGTGAGCATTTCTGAAGTGTCGTGTCTACTTTCTGTGAGATTTTTATTTTTATGAAGAATTTTTCATTCTTTAATACAAAATTTCTGAAGAGCTCTGTAAAAGAATGAAGTAATCTCAGAGTGATCTGGATCAGTAATCTCAGAGTGAAATAAATCTCTTCATTTGTGTCTTGATTTTTTTTTAATTATTATTATTCTTTCTAATGGCTCCCATTTTCTTACAAGCTGTTCCTTATAGTCACTGATTTATTCTGCTGTTTGTGTCAGATCTGTTATTCTGAATGGCTGCTTCTTCTGATAGGTTTGCTTTGCATTGTTTCTGATGCTTAGAGAAACATAAATTGGAAAATGTAAATTGAAACTTTCTGTGTATTCGTTCTGTCTCCTGTCTTTTGTAATTTCATTTATTGAATTTAATGACTATCTGTTATTTATACTCAAAACTAATTGCTCATACTGTTCAGCGTGCAGAACCGAGGTGCTTAGAATTAGTTCACATTTAACTTCTGTGTGATACATAAATAAATAGGGAAGAGACTAATCCACTCTGTAAGCAAAACCCTTTAAAACACTTTACTGGCTCTTACCATATGTTTCCCTTTGTTTCTTTAGATCAAAAGGACCCTTCAGCAAAGTTCGAACTGGCCCTGGTCGGGGTCGGAAGCGTAAGATAACTCTGTCCAGCCAGTCAGCATCATCAGAAGGAGGATACCTGGAGCAGACAGATATGTTGGACTACTGCAGAGAAGGCAGTGCTACCTTGAAGTTTAACAAAAAAACCAAAGGGCTTATAGATGGCCTTACTAAATTCTTCACTCCCTCCCCTGATGGACGAAAAGCTCGAGGGGAAGTGGTAGACTATTCTCAGCAGTATAGGATCAGGAAAAAGGGTACCAGAAAATCTAGCACTTCAGAGTGGCCCACAGGTAAAGATTTTTCACTCTGCCAATGCAGGTATTTTGTACTCGAGGAAAATGTTCACAAAGGTTAGGATGCTGAAGTGATGAGGCTGGAAAGTTACTCAAATGCAGCTATCTGCATTGTAACAGCTGGAAAAGGGAAGAGGAACCTTTGCCACTTTATGATGGAAAGAGGTGATTAGGGACTAAATGATTACCATCAGATAAAATGTCCTTTTGATAATGAAGAGCTGGCTGATAACCCAAACAAATTTGGTAAATAATGTCATGTTTGAAAGAAATAACATAGGGTGTAACTAATGCAATGAAGAGCAGCATGTAGAAGTATGAAATGGGAAACAGATAATGAAAACATGCCTGAAAGACTTTTTTTCTGATCAGGCTTGCATGCAAATGTTTCTTAACTTTTCCTCCCTTAGAGGAGCTTGCTTCATGTAATGTTTGTCTTCCTGTTGGAGAGAATCCCTTCCTTGAACATGGTTCTACTTTGCTTGTTTGTTTTTTTTATTCTGTTTCCTGGGGTTGCTGGTTTGGGGGTTTGTTTGTTATGTTTTGTTTGCTTGGTTGGTTTTGGGAGGGTCGCTTGGGTAGTAAGCATCCTGATTTTAGTTGTAGCAAATATAGCATTTAAATAATATTGATCCTTCTTTGTGAGAGGAGCAGTGGTAAGCCATTTATCCACAGTGGTCTCGTTAGTTTCATGATGGCGTTTGAAACATGAAATCCTAAGTGATGAGTTTTGGTTGAATATCTGACATTCCTTCTCACGTGGTCAGAAATCCAGAAATGGTTTTTCCTTTATGGTCCCAAATCTGAGTAGAAAATCTTATTATGAAACTCAACAAAGTGACTGAATGCAGATAGAGGTTGCTTCGTGCTGCACTGAAAAGCATGTGCTCCTTTGTAAATACAGATGTGGCAATTTTTTCTTTTTCCTTTTATTTACAGACAATCAGGATGGCTGGGATGGAAAGCAGGAAAATGAGGAGCGCTTTTTTGGAAGCCAGGATGTCTTAACTGAAAAAGATATGGAGTTGTTTAGAGATATTCAGGAGCAAGCACTGCAGGTAAAGTTACTTTTTCAGCATTAGGTGCGAAGTACCTTACTTGTAAAAGAGGTAAAATTATACTGAGGAATATGGAGTTCAAATAAGACAGCTTGCATTGAAGCTGTGTAAGTGTTGTAATTTATTTTAGCTTAGAAATCTTTCACTTGGAAAATCACAAAATCCTTTTTTTTTTTCCTTCTTGCATAGAAAGTAGGGGTGACTGGACCTCCTGATCCACAAGTTCGATGCCCCTCTGTCATCGAATTTGGCAAGTATGAAATTCAGACCTGGTACTCTTCCCCATATCCACAAGAATATTCGAGGTATGACTGAACATTCTTCTTCCTTCTGCTTCAGTGTTTATGGGAAAGCTGTATTCCAACAAGATTCTGTGTAGGGCAGAGGAAAAGTACACATAATACAGATACTTCCCATGTTAGTTGGTCGTTGTCTTAATGTTTTTTTAGACAAAGTCAGAAAGGCTGTAAACTCTCTAACAACCTGTTAGTACTGTGAGCCATAGGAGTGTACAAATCACATGGATTCTCAAAGGTTTGACTTACTGCCCTGCAGAGAGAGCAGCCTCAGCTACATGATAGAGCATCTTGATTGTGACTGCAGTAGTTCTTTACACCCGACGTCAGCGTGATATGATAAAATTGTTGAGGTAATAAGATGTTAACTGCTTATTAAATGAGCTCGTTAGAGAGGGCTGTATGCTCTTCAGGCCTTGAAAGAGAAAAATAAGTCGAAATTTAATGTGAATCACTTTTGATGTATTATTTTTACACTGTTTGGTGTTCAGTACATCTGAACTATAAATGTTTCACGTTTTGGTGTCTCAGATGTTGTTGCTGTGATGTTATGATGTTCTTTTGATGAATAACTGCAAGTTTGTCTTAACAGTAAATGCTCCCAACGTAAAGTTGGGACATAAAGAATAACCTCCAAGGGCCATAGCTAGAGAGAGAAAATGAAAGAAAACTCATTATTGTACCATTTCTACCACAGAACGTGTGGTCTGTCATCAGGAATTATTGTAGCTTTGCTAAAGGCACTGGGGGTAACAGAGAAGAGTAGATCTGCCCAAGCTAGTGTATATAAATGGAATTAAATCACAGTAGTATCAGGATACTTGCATTCAAATTGTTTGTGTCAATATAATACGAAAAATGATGTTAAAAAACCTTGCTGACATTGTGACCCATTTCCCAGGAATGTATACCACTGCTTCTTCCACAGGCAGAAGTGGAGGAACAAGAGCTATTTATGTCATCCATCATAGCATCTCTAGTGCAAAACTGTTATTTGCTGTTACTTATCTAGAATTTTAATTGATGCATTTATTTCTTCTGACATAATAATGTAAAAGTAATTAGGTAGGATATTAAGTACTTCTTTTTTTAATATGTATTTGGTGTAGAATAAGTAAATGCTGTGACTTCAAGCACGGTAAGGGTGTTTGTTTTGTGTTTTGGTTTTTTTTTGTATGAGTTGTGCACAAAAGTTTTCTCTATCATAGAGTCATAGAACTGTGATTATATATACAGGTTTTGCTTTCATCAAGTTTTTTATCTTCAGGAGTGAGGAATTTCATATGAAAGTCTTTTTCTTCCGTCTTTGATTTTCTTTACCTTTGCTTATAGGCTACCCAAGCTGTACCTTTGTGAATTCTGTCTAAAGTATATGAAAAGCAGAACTATTCTCCAACAGCATATGAAAAAATGTGGCTGGTTCCATCCTCCAGCCAATGAAATTTATAGAAAAAACAATATTTCAGTCTTTGAGGTAAGTTAAGAAATTGAGCCTCTCACTCTTATCTCTAAAGCAGAGTTTTTAGTACCCAATAGTGTGATAAGTGTTCTGTAGCCCTCAAAATCATTTTGTTAAGCACTCACATGCAAAGAGTGAAGAGGTGCAAGCCAGCAGCAGTTGCTGACCTTCTTTTAATGGATAAGCAATCTGTAATAAGAGAAAAGAATTTTAAGATCTCTTTTAAATTAATGAATCTAATAGACTTGGCCAGGGCCCTTATGCTGTGCAATTTGAAATCTCATGAGATTCTACCTGTGGCACTGAAGCTTTCATTTTGTGTCTGGTGTTTCAAATGTGTGGGGGTACCCAGATGAAGCATTTCCTTGTATGCCAGCATATGGAGTGACCTGACTGTTCCTCATTTTCGTAGGTTGATGGCAATGTCAGCACTATCTACTGCCAGAATCTGTGCTTGTTAGCCAAACTCTTCCTGGACCATAAGACTCTTTATTATGATGTGGAACCATTTCTTTTCTACGTGCTGACACAGAATGATGTCAAGGGTTGTCACCTTGTTGGTTACTTTTCCAAGGCAAGTATTTTAATACTTCAGACTTGGACGAAGCCTTGTAGCTATCTCAGCTTTCATTAAAAGTAATTATGAAGTTGTGTATCAGAACACCATCTGATATTTATATCTGCTCTTTTCTTTTTGAAATGTGCTACCTTTTTTCTTTTATCTCACCAGGAAAAACACTGCCAACAGAAATACAATGTTTCCTGTATCATGATTCTTCCGCAGTACCAGCGTAAGGGCTATGGCAGGTTCCTCATTGATTTCAGTAAGGAATTTTCCTTTGTTTTGCTTTTTAACTCTTTTTTCCTTTCACATTTTAAATAGAAGCTTATCTCGGGAAGAGGATATTTATCTATTTTCAATTAAAAAAAAAAAATCTTAGGAGAGGAATACTGAAGTTCAAGGTCATCTGAACTTAACTCGCTTTCTTCATTGAAAGGCTTAAATTCTGAAGAAAAAAATGATATTTTTTCCTATCTTATGTCCTGTGTAAGCAGCTTATGGTGGAAACTACAGGCACATGTCAGTACAGAGTTTTTGCAGAAGCTTACCTTGTGTATGTAGTTATTTATTCTGAAAGCTAACTGTAAAAGACACAGTCTGTTGAAACTTGAGCAGCTTGATTAATTGAATGTAGTCATAGTTATAATTTAGCTTTACGAGCAACAAAAACTGGGTTTGAGCAGTGGATGTTCTATTAATGTTCTCACATTCTTACAGAAATCCACATGTTCACTGGAAAGCTTGCTGCTCTAACTGTACCTCTCGTTTTGCTGACACAGACCTCTGTGTGGATGTGCCAATGGTCGAGTTAATGTCTTGAGGAAAAATGTTTCTTATCTCATTATAGTAGAATAGTTTTAGAATTAAAAAAATCCTTTGTGTGTATAATCTGTTGTTCTCCTGGAAGTACTGCTGAAACCAAGCAACTCAGGGAATTGTTTTGAGAAATCAATGCTTTTTTCTTGCTCTTCCTTAGGCTATCTGCTTTCAAAGCGTGAGGGCCAAGCAGGGTCACCAGAGAAGCCCCTGTCAGACCTGGGGCGGCTCTCATACATGGCTTATTGGAAAAGTGTAATATTGGAGTGCCTTTATCATCAACATGACAAGCAGTTAAGCATCAAGAAATTGAGTAAGCTGACTGGAATCTGCCCTCAAGATATCACTTCCACTCTGCATCACCTCCGAATGCTTGACTTCCGTAGTGATCAGTGAGTACAATTCTGTTGTGTTTCCAGGTAGGCTCGTATGTATTTGAAGGAAGTTAAATAGTGTCTGGAGGCAAATTACTTCTAATTAGCTTAATTTTATTTAAAAGTTAGTTGTCCACATATTGTCTGTTGAGATCTGTGATGCTCTCTTGTGATGGAAGAATTGTTCAGTGCCAAAGCTGTGCCACGTTACTATCTGTGGAGCTCTGCAGCTGTGAAACTTCCAAGTAATCTGCATCTTTGGAAGAAAGCAAGCTGGCCTGTTGGCCATTTTCTCTTGAAGTCCTTCTAAGTAATCAGTAACCTCTGGAATGGAGCAAAAGAGGATCTCTAGAGGGAAGTATGTTTTATTTTCCTGACACTGAGTAGTCATTTCCCCCTTTTCACTGTTCATCCAAAGTGTCATTAACTTGTTCAGATAATGGGCTAGATCACTCTCTTTGGATATAGAAGAGAGGTAGTTTGTTTGGCCAGTGGAGAGTACCAGTCAAATGAAATTCTGGTAATTACTCTTAATACAGACAGTTGCTGTTTTGGAAGTGGTATAATATTCAGTCTTAGTTTGTGTTAAACTTACTTTAGAGCACTTTTATGACACTTTCTACTTTGCTACAAAAATAATTAGTGATGTTACTCCCAGACAGCTGAATAAAATCCACATTGGTAGTGAAATTTAACTTTTTAAAGTAGCCTATTTTTTTTTTTTTTTGTCTCATTTTGCCTTTTAGCCAAATTGCTTGCCCTCTGCCAATTTAACACATGATAAAAGTGTTGCTCTCCATCTGAATGTTACTCATGTAGGGATAATGGCTTCACCATTAACAAGAAGTGGAAAGAATTTAAGAATTTAACTCTGAAGTTACTCACATTGAGATTACATTGATGAAAGTACCTTATTTTATCCCTGTATATTGTGTAGCCTGTTATTAATGAGTATCATTTTTGTTTAGATTTGTCATCATTCGTCGGGAGAAGCTTATCCAAGAACATATGGCAAAGCTTAGAAACAATGTGCGACCAATTGATGTGGATGCAGAGTGTCTGCGTTGGACACCTGTCATAGTTTCCAACTCTGTTGTCTCTGAGGATGAGGAAGAGGAGACAGAGGATGGGGAAAATGAAGAGCAACAACACGATAAAGATTCAGAGTCCAGTGTAAGAGTGAATCTGTTACTTCCCCTGTATTCAGCACTGGTGAGGCCGCACCTCGAGTACTGTGTCCAGTTTTGGGCCCCTCACTGCAAGAAAGATATTGAGGCCCTGGAACGTGTTCAAAGGAGGGCAACAAAGCTGGTGAGGGGTCTGGAACACAGGCCATATGAGGAGAGGCTGAAGGAGCTGGGAATGTTCAGCCTGGAGAAGAGGAGGCTCAGGGGAGACCTCATTGCTCTCTATAACTTCCTGAAGGGAGGTTGTAGTGAGCTGGGGGTCGGCCTCTGCTCTCGTGTCATCAGTGATAGGACCAGAGGGAATGGTTTCAAGCTACGGCAGGGGAGATTCAGGCTGGACATGAGGAAGTATTACTTTTCAGAAAGGGTGGTCAGGCACTGGAATGGATGCCCAGGGAGGTGGTGGAGTCACCGAGCCTGGGGGTGTTCAAGGAAAGACTGGATGTTGTGTTGAGGGACATGGTTTAGTAGGAGCTATTGGGAATAGGTGAACGGTTGGACTGGGTGATCTTTTAGGTCTTTTCCAACCTTGGTGATTCTATGATTCTGTGTAGTAGGGGGAAGGAGTGGCCGTGGGTGCTGTGACAACCTTGTACAGGTCAACTCAATTGTTCTCAGATTCTGTAAGGTTGTCCTTGTTGCTGTTCAGCGATTTCTTGTTCAAAAGCTTCCACTGCGTCACATAGAGTGAAATCTATCTGTTTTTATTTATATTAGATGGTAAAATCTGTGTCATGGGAGAAGAAAGAACAAGAACCCTATTCACCAACCAAGAATGAAAAAAAGCCAGATGTCATTGCTCCCGTCAATTCCACGCGGCCAAACAAGCACGTGTTTTCACTGGACAGTCTTCCAGCAAACAGTCAGACATCACGAAGGGGTCGATGGAACCGCAAGGGCAAAAAACTTCGAGAACCCTTTTGTGAGAAGGAACCAGCGTTGCCCATGGAGGACAAAATAGCCATTCCCAGCGAACGGTGCAGCGAATGCGAGGAGAAATCAGTAGCTTCGCGAGGCCGGTGCAGTGAATGTGAGGAAAAGTCATCAGCCTTGCAGGAAAGGTGTGAATGTGAAGAGAAGTCTCCAACCCCAAGAGGCCACTATGCTGAAGATGAGGAAAAATCTGTGGTTTCCCAAGCGCAGTATGGCAAAAATGAAAAATCTGCAGTTCCCCATCAGCATTACAGTGAAGGTGTGGAAAGGTGGAGAGGACAGCTGAAAAAGAACACGGAGCCACTGAAGAATAGGTTCCCAGAGGACTGTGAAAGATTACCCCACTGCTACAGCGATAGTGATAGGACACTTCTGAGGTGTTTTAGTGAGAGCAGCGAAGAGGAAGATGATGACCCTGTGAGTCCCCGGTCAAGCTCTCCACCTGTTCTTACCAAACCAACGTTAAAACGAAAGGTCTGTGCTTTATTTCTTGTTGCCTTTGACTGTATTGTGCAGCCTATTATGTCAATAAGCTGGTGTTGTTTTGAGGGTGAGTGCAGTTCATGAGGTAGGTGTTAAATGTACAGGTAGCATCTGCTCAGTATTCTAGAACTCTGGAGAGTGCTGTTCCCTTACTGTTAGGGGTCTTTTTTGTTGGTTCAGAGGTAATTTTTTCCCCATTTTTTCCTTGTGCTTCTGATGTTTTCTGGCTTGGTTGTTGAAGTTTTATTCAGTCGAAATAAAAACAGATATGCTCCTACTTTTAAAAGAAGCTTTCAAAATACAAATACTATCTAAGCAACTGAAATCACAGCGTGAAGTCTTTGAAATGATTAACCATAGAGAGGTCAGTGCAGTCGACACGAATAAGAAAATCCTCATGGGATGCTGCATTAAGAAGTAAAACTCAGCTGTTCATGTGTTTTGTTCTAAGTGTGTTGTTTCTGCAGTCAATAAAACCTCTTCTCCCACCATCTTCTCTCAGAAACCAATTCTTCATCGGAAGAGGAGAGTACGTAAGCGTAAGCACCACAACAGCAGTGTTGTTACTGAAACAATCTCGGAGACCACAGAAGTGCTGGATGAACCATTTGAGGACTCAGATGCTGAACGACCAATGCCCCGATTAGAGCCTACATTTGAAATTGAGGAGGAGGAAGAGGAAGAAGAGGACGAGGAAGATGAGGAGAATGAACTCTTGTCCAGTGGATACTTTCAGCACTTAGCCCCACAAGACACCCTCAGGAACAGACCCTCTTCTAAGAGGAAGTCCAAAGATGAGGAGGAGTCTGATGACAATAATGGTATGTTTGGTGGTAAGCTTCAAAAGTCTGGCTCAAAAGCCTTGTTCCGTGTTCTTAATTGCCCCTCTTCAGGTATCTGTGCATATTAAGATCCTCCTGAGCCTTCTGCAGTCCCTGTTCTCTCAGACTTTCCTTACAGGAGAGATGCTCCCATCTTAGTCATTCTTGTAGCTGTTTGCTGGGCTCTTTCCAGTATGTCCATATCTTTCATGTATAAGGGAGACCAGAACAGGACACATTTAATATTAAATTACTCTACAGAAAGCCCACCATCATAAAATCATTTACTTTTTTATTTCTCCTTAATGTTGTTAAATCAAGGACGGTACAGATAAAAGTGCAGGATTTTACTAAAGAGCTAGTAAAGGCTAATCTCCTGTAGTGAATAGGAAGTGAAGAAGAGAAATAGATTCTATGCTTTTGTAAAGGCATGGATTCTATTTATTTACTTATTTGGTAAGTTTTGAATGTTAATGCTTTAACAAATGCTATGAAAGCAGCATTTTCTTCTTCCTGTCTCATCTGGCAGATCCTTTCTTTCCTTTATTCATATTCAAAATATTTTTTAATGGATGACTTCAAGGCGTTGTTAAACTTTGAACTCAGTGCTTAAGCTCATTTTTCATACTCAGAATTTTTTTCTAGTATGCTTCTGGTGTGAGGTATTGAAGATAAATACCTGTCAGAATTTCTTTTATGTAGTTTTTAGTGGATATCTAACTTGGAATTAACAGCTTCTTTGAAACTTAAAAGAAAGAAAACAACAACAAAAAGTGGCTTGCCGTGGATTAATTTGTTTGTAAGCAGATTGAGTAACTTCTGGAGACACCGAACACTGTTCACATCCAGTTCACAGGATTGCAGGGTTAAAGTTGAACGAAGGGCAAGAGTAAGCTGACAAATTATTGGTGCTAAAGATGATTTTTTTTATTACTAGGAACACATTTAGTGTTACCTTTTGAATTCTTGGCGTAACTGGATTTACAGCAGCTCTCTTTGGAAAGTGCCTAGAATGGAATTGAGTTGGACTTTCAGGTCTGCTTTGTTTACTATTTTATGGGTAAATATTAAAGAAACGGTGTTACAGCTGACAAGAAAAGAAAGGATTTGGCAAATGAAGTGAAAGACATTGGTGGCATGCACAGTGTGTGAGAAAGTATTTGAAGTTCATGTCTAGTAATCAAGTGAGCGTAGTATTCTAGCTCAAAGATTTGGATGATCCTTAAATGTGTGAATGGGGAAATCCCAAGTGGAGCAGAGACATCTTGTCATCTTTGTGAAGCTACGATTGCTGTCTTTACTTTTATTCACACTTGATAAGAGTATCAATAAATTGAAATATGTCAAAGAACAGTCGTGGGTTGATAAAGGCACTGAAACAAATTTGCTATTATGATAGATTGAAAGAATTCAGTCACCTTGGATTAATAAGCAGAGGCAAGAGCAACTTACTACTTTTGTTTTCCTATGTGAGAACTGTTAATTGCTAAGAATGATTCTCTGTCCGGCAGATAAAATAAAAACTAACACAAAAGCAGATGAAGAAGATTGAGTGTCTGAAAACCAAAATTCAAATGGCAGAGTGTGAATATTGGCTAGTGTCAGTGCAAGAGTTCTTCTGCAGTTGTATGAAATGCCACTGACTATTGGAATGGACAGGTTCAAAACAGAATTACTAAGGGGGAGGCCTTACAGTGTTTGGTAAATTCATTAAACATCCATTGCTGGTAGTGTAGGCTGTAGAGCTGTTATAGTACTTGGAAAGCTGCTGAAATGCAAAATAATATTTCATCAAATAAAAGTCAGATGAGAGAGGAATTTAGGTTCCTTTTAAGCGTTTTCCTAAGATAAAAACAGCCGAGTTCAGTCATCTGTGTATTTCTGTAGGCATTCAGAAATGTAAGGCATGACAAAGTAAAAATATTTCTGCAGCAGATGCACAAAATACAGATCTAAACAGAAACATAACTTTTATTGTAACGTAGCCTAGTGTTGAATTTGACTTGTTTATTAAAGGCTCAGATCTTTGACCATGCAACATCCTGAAAGCATTGCTCTTTGAAAATGCAGTAGGCTTTGCAACTGATGAGCAGACCTTGATCTTTCTTGCTGTCCTTCACTAAAATTGCTAAGCCAAATATCTAAGTTCCTCAGCATGGTAGAATGCTTGGGAAAGTTTCCATGAATGCTCGGCGTGAACAGCATTTTTCTATTTGTGTTTTTAGATACTCCAACTTTGAAACCATTATCTATGCTGAGAAAGTGTGAAGCAAATGATTCTTCGCTTGATCCAGATACTTCTACACCCATGAAAAAGAAGAAGGGATGGCCAAAAGGCAAAAGCCGAAAACCAGTGCATTGGAAGAAAAGGCCCGGTCGAAAACCAGGATTTAAACTGAACCGGGATAAAGTGCCACCATCAGTGCAGGGAGAGGGAATCGATGCTGTGACAGCTAATTCAAAAACAGGGCGTAAGTCCAAAATTTCAGATAAAGAGGAAAGTGTTGAGCAAAAAGAAGAGCTGCCTCTTAATGAGGAAAGGAAAGAGGAAGATGTGAATATGGAAGCAGAAGAGGTTGGAGAGGGAGAAGAGGAAGATGCAGCCAGCAGTGAAGTAAGAGCTGTTTCTCCAGTGGACAGCAGCAGTAGTCCAGTGCCAGAAGTTAAAGAACCTGAAATAGAAGAGGAGGTGGAGGAGAAACCACAAGTATTAGAAGAGCAAAGGCAATCGGAAGAAGAGCAGCAAGAGCTAGATGAACCTGAGCAGGACCATGAGGAAGATGATGAAATTGCAGTAGTGGCAAATCAAAACGAAGACCATGATGCTGATGATGAGGATGATGGTCATCTGGAGTCTGTGAAGAAGAAAGAATTGGAGGAACAGCCTGTAAGAGAAGGGGTGAAGGAGGAACCTGATGTTCAGGAATGTTTTTTAGAAACAAATATACCAAGCAGTAGAGAAGATGCAAAAGGAAAAGATGAAGCAGAGGCAGATTCTGAGGAAGAGCAGGCTTCCAATGAAACATCAGCAGGCTCAGAGCACGTCCCTGGGTCTGAAGATGATCGTGAAGAAGATCCAAGTAATAAAGAAGGTTTAATTGAATTAAAAGAGGAGGAAGAGATTCCTCATAGTGAACTAGATCTTGAAACTGTTCAAGCAGTGCAGTCCTTGACACAGGAGGAAGGCAATGAACATGATGTAGCTTACCAGGACTGTGAAGAGACTCTTGCCGCTTGTCAAACTCTGCAGAGTTACACCCAAACTGAGGAGGATCCTCAGATATCAATGGTTGAAGATTGCCAGGCCTCAGAACACAACAGTCCAATATCCTCTGTTCAGTCCCACCCCAGCCAGTCTGTTCGTTCTGTCAGCAGCCCAAATGTGCCTGCTCTGGAGAGCAGTTACACCCAGATAAGCCCTGAACAAGGATCCCTGTCCGCACCCTCTATGCAGAACATGGAGACCAGCCCCATGATGGATGTGCCTTCAGTATCAGACCACTCTCAGCAGGTGGTGGATAGTGGCTTCAGTGACCTTGGCAGCATTGAGAGCACTACAGAGAATTATGAAAACCCGAGCAGCTATGACTCCACTATGGGAGGCAGCATTTGTGGAAATAACTCTTCTCAGAGCAGCTGTTCCTACGGGGGACTGTCTTCTTCCAGCAGCCTCACGCAGAACAGTTGTGTTGTCACTCAGCAGATGGCAAACATTGGCAGCAGTTGCAGCATGATGCAGCAAAGCACTGTCCAGCCTGCAGCAAACTGTAATATCAAGTCACCTCAGAGCTGTGTCATAGAAAGACCTCCAAGTAACCAGCAGCCAGCAGCGCAGCCACAACAGCAGCAGCCTCAGTCACAGCAGCCACAGCCTCCACCTCCACCCCAGCAGCAACCTCCACTGTCCCAGTGCAGTATGAACAACAGCTTCACCCCAGCACCTATGATCATGGAAATACCTGAGTCGGGAACCACTGGTAACATAAGTATCTATGAGAGGATTCCAGGGGATTTTGGGGCTGGGAGCTATTCGCAACCATCGGCCACGTTCAGTTTAGCCAAGTTGCAGCAGCTGACAAACACCATTATGGACCCTCATGCCATGCCTTATAGCCATTCTCCTGCTGTGACTTCCTATGCAACCAGTGTTTCTCTGTCCAACACAGGATTGGCTCAGCTAGCTCCCTCTCATCCGTTAGCAGGCACACCACAAGCACAAGCCACCATGACACCCCCACCAAACCTGGCATCCACTACCATGAACCTCACGTCGCCTCTGCTTCAGTGTAATATGTCTGCTACCAATATTGGCATTCCACACACACAGAGGTTGCAGGGGCAAATGCCAGTCAAGGGGCATATTTCCATTCGCTCTAAATCAGCACCCCTGCCCTCTGCAACTGCACACCAGCAGCAACTCTATGGCCGCAGCCCACCTGCTGTTGCCATGCAGGCTGGCCCTCGTACGTTGGCTGTTCAGCGTGGTATGAACATGGGGGTCAACCTAATGCCAACCACCCCGTACAATGTTAATTCCATGAATATGAACACCCTTAATGCCATGAACAGCTACAGAATGACACAACCCATGATGAACAGCAGTTACCATAGTAACCCTGCCTACATGAACCAGACAGCACAGTATCCTATGCAGATGCAGATGGGAATGATGGGGAGCCAGGCCTATACCCAGCAGCCTATGCAGCCAAATCCTCATGGAAATATGATGTACACTGGCCCCTCCCATCACAGCTACATGAATGCTGCTGGGGTGCCCAAGCAGTCTCTCAATGGACCGTACATGAGAAGATGAGCAAGATGAGCTTGCATCCAAAAAACTTAAATATATAAATAAAGGAACCTTTTATACTGACGAACCAGAGAAAACGGACCTTTTTCCAGTTAAAATATTGCTGTAGATTTAGAGGGATTTTCTTTGGTTTATTTTATTTTTTAGAAAGCTTGGTGGTTTTTGTTGTTGTTGTTGGTTTTCTGGGTTGTTTTTTTTTGTTTGTTTGTTTGTTTTTTGTTTGTGGTTTTTATTTTTTTTCGGGGGGTGGGGGAGGGAAAGAGGGGTTGTTTTCTTCACAATCCTGAAACATTTTACAGCTGAAATCATTTACAGATGTTTTTTAGAGGGAAAACATGCACAAAATGTTTTCATAATTTAAAAAGAGCCTTACTTTGCTGACCATGTGGACAGAATATGTGTAATGGTGAAATCATCTTCCTGATTTTTGTTTTCAAACGTATGTCCTCCTCCCTGCCCCCGTGTCCCTCCGTACGCATTTTGTTAGCGCTGCAGTAATGTAAAATGTCTGACATCTCAAAGAGTAACAACCCGTCCCTCCAAACCCCACGTAGGATTTTCTACTTCTAGCAGGAGGCACTTATTGGGAGAAGTGGAAGGGGACACAGAGGATAAATGAAGCTGTTTATTTCTGCAAGTCGGGAGAAACCGTTTATCTTTGAGCTTCTCCTGACTCTCGCCTACAGTAAAATTTGGAGACACGTGTAAACAAACTATTCACATTGGTGTTTTTGTAGATGAGTTTAATTGAGATTGTATGTTTCATTCTGAAAGTATAATGTACTTTTAAAATGATCCCATTTACAAGCCAGGCATGCACGTCCGCACGTGCACCCGTCACTCTCAACTACTGGAAGCATCTATGAGCTGTTCGTAACCATCGTGCAGTCATGAGGAGGGTAGGATGATTATTGGACAAAAAAAACAAAGGGTTGCAGGCTCTTCTGGTGAACTGCAAGTCAACCACAACTCTGAGATCCCAAACTCTGCTTTAGTGTGTACTTGGAAATGCTGAGGGTCTTGTTCTGAACCTTTGAGCGGTCTGAACTCAAAAGCATCTGTTTGCAGTCATCTGCCTCGTAGTCTCTCTACTTCAATTATCTTGCAAGATAAAATGGATGTTTAAGTGACTTGGTGAGAGCCTTGTGGTGTCCTTGTCGCTCTTCCATTCCTGGTGTGGCACAGGCAGTTGTGAATGTGCTGCTGTTGGGGGGAATCACGTTGAACATTTCCCTGATTCTTCCGCTATTTAAGACCATTTAGTCAGAATAGCCAGGCTTTTGATCTCGTGTGGGAAACGAAGGGAGTCAGCCTGTTTTACAGGAGTGAAACAGTCCAAGCACCGCAGCAGGATGCAGGTGGCAGGATTTTGCTGTTCATTACTGCATAATCCAGTTTGTGTTCATTTTTGGCTGCACTGCTCTGCAATAGAGACAGCACCTGCTGGCACGTCACCCAGTTCAAAAAGGGACACCCCTCAATGTAGAGATGATTTTTTTTTTAATTATTGTATATGAAGCAGAAATACACATTAACAAGACTAATTTCTTATTTCGTTTAAAAAAAAAAAGCCAACCAAAAGAATCTACAAGTTGGGTTTCTTCGTATGCACTAAACTGGGCTTTCTTCCAATAACTGCTAACCGTAAAAGGCAGAATTCAAAGGACTTCCTCGTTTGTTTTTTTCCTCTTTCCTTTCGAGCATGTACAAGGCTGTGTAGGAACTCCATTTCTCTGTATATACTATTCCAGTTCCAAATAACCCACGTAGGAAGCACACTGTGCTGCCCTCTCCTTCCTAGATCTTCAGCTGCGTCGCTGCTTCCTGGTTGCTGGGGTTGGGTGGTGGGGTGGAATGGGTCTGAGACAGGAGGAGAAGCTGTTGAGACGAGGGCCGTGAGTTCAGTTTGTTTGCTGTTACGTTTGGTTTGGTTTTGTACTTTTATTTTATTTTATTTTTTAATCAATTGGGCAGCTCCCTTTTCCACAAGCCTTTGTGACTGTAGAACTATTGTAGAAAAAGAAGTTCTTTTCTATATATAAAAAGAAATTATCCAACACAGTAATATTGGTACCTACCATTTTTTCACTTCTGTTTAAAAAAAGAAAATAAATAAATGTATTTTTAGCAAGATAACTTGGGTAATCTTCTAAAAGAAATTAAAAAAAAAAAAATCTCACTGTTAGTGACTTTGATGCCTTTTAAAATAAGAGCTTTTTCATTTCATTCCATCTTCAAAATTTTTTATCTTTGTTGTAGAATATTAAAAACTATTTTAAGAAAGAAAAAAAAAAAAAATTCTCTTTAAAGAGATCTCTAGAGTGTGTGAATAGGAGCTCCAGATGCCTCTAAAAGCCGCATGTACAAATGAAGCTGAGTTTATTCCTGTCTGTTTATATTTGCTTTTCCTGTTTTGTAATCTCTTTGTACTTCGTTCATGGTGACTTGTAAGCTAAGGGGAAGGGGTGCCTAGATGCCTTTGTAATTCTCCATGTCATGCTCCTGGCTGGATGGTCTCCCTTCCTCTACTTGTATGTAATATCACTTTTTTTTCCCCTTTCTAGCAAGTACTTTCAAAAGAACTCTGTACATTTTAACATAAAAAATAAATTATGTTGAGCCATTTTGGATGTCTGTTGTGCACGTGGATTTTCTTTTTTTTTCCCCCATCCATTTGAGCGCCGAGCTCCGTTCTGCTCTTTGTCCCGGGAGCGTCGTTCCCTCGCCGTTCCTCTCCGCGAGAGCCGCCCGAAGCTTCAGCGAAGTGCAGCAGCTCCGTTTTGTCAACCGCGTTCGTTCCGCGGCCGCGAGAGCTTCGCCCGGCGCCTGCCGACAGCTGCGCTGCCCGCCTTCAGCGCCGGGCGGCAGCAGAGCTCCGAGCTGCACGGCTGCAGAGGAACAGAATCGCAGAAACACCGAGGTTGGAAAAGACCTCCAAGATCATCCAGTCCCACCATCACCAATAGCACTCACTAAACCATGTCCCTCAACGCAAAATCCAAACGTTCCTTCAACACCTCCAGGCTCGGTGACTCCACCACCTCCCTGGGCAGCTCACTGCAGTGCCTGACCGCTCTTTTGGAGCAGTAATATTTCCTAATGCCAGCCTGAATCTCCCCTGGTGCAGCTTGAAGCCATTCCTTCTAGTTCTGTCACTGTTACACGAGAAGAGGCCGACCCCCAGCTCGCTACAACCTCCCTTCACGTAGCTATAGAGAGCAATCAGGTCTCCCCTGAGCCTCCTCTTCTCCAGCCTGAACAACCCCAGCTCCTGCAGCCTCTCCTCATCAGCCCTGTGCTCCAGACCCCTCACAGCTTTGTCGCCCTTCTTTGAACCCGCTCCAGGGCCTCCATGTCTTTCTTGCAGTGTGGGCCCAAATCTGGACACAGCACTCGAGGTGCGGCCTCACAGAGCTGAGTACAGGAGGAAAGATGGCTGCACGGCAGCAGAGCTTCCATGGCTGCACGGCTGCAGCCCGCGGCCTTTGCACAGCCGCAGCATCACAACGCTGCCTGCAAAAGAGGCCAGCTGTGTGATGGTCAAACCTGGGAACCATTGACTTCTGAACAAAAATTCATGCACGTGCTCTGCTGTCTCCTCATGGAGATAAAGCATTTCTTTTTGCTGCATCGTCCCTTAAGCTGACACATCTCTCCCCCCAGATTTGCAGCTCTGGCTGTGTGAGGACAGACAGAAGTTGTTGTATGTGATGCTCAGGGCAGTCTGCTCTGTCAGCTCTCTGCACCACAACATGTCCACCTTTATTTAGCTCCAATTTTCAGACATTTCCTCTCATTTTTTATACGCAATGCAAATTTTGAAAGTAAAATACTACTGGAGAACAGCTGTATGTTCTCCACTACAAATTTCTGCAGCGATTGGACCAAAACATCACTCTGTTGATTTAGGTAACTCTAGAATTCACAGTGATGATGGCAAATCACTGCCACGAAATGAGATCACGATCTCCTTCAGTAAGATCCTATCATAAACTGATGGGTAGGGCGAATCTAAGCCTTCATCTGGTAGCAAACGATGGTGACACGCGCCGTTTTGAAATGCTCTTCAGTTCTTTGCTGGAGATCTTTGCAGTGCTTTGACAATACTTAAGTGGCCAAGTTTGGTGTGGGTAGGATCAGCACTAATGATAATTAACATTGGCGTGCTTCTCAGTTCTTAAGGGAGTTGAAGCTGTTTTAAGAAAAAACAGGTCTGTGGTATCCATAACTTTCTCTCTAGCTTTTAGGCTTGGAACAAAAATAAGTGCTGATGGGAATTCATAAACAAGATCACAGAAATGTGATTTCCCGGCGTTAATTAGATGATAAATCATTGCTGCTGAAGGATGGTTTATAAAAAACATTATTTGCTCAAATGGGCCTCGTTGTAAATAACCCTGCTTGTTGGTGTTGGATATTTTTTTTTATTTTTATTTTTTAATTACTATTATTTTTTAAAGAAAAGGGAATAAATGAAACGCTGTTTGTGTGGGTTGACTCGATGATAGCCACATTTGGGACTCATAAACAAGGAGATCTTTTTCAATATCTCATCGAAATCCTGCTGTCAGTGAAGGCCTACAGAAGTGAGTGATTGCTTTGTTTTGGTTTTGGTTTGATTTTGGAGAGTTGCCATGCTAAAATAGGGTTTAAATCAGGCAGTACAAGAACCATCAGCATCTTACAGCATGGCGTGAGCAGCTGCTACTGCGTGCTCTGCACTGCCACTGCCAGGTATCCCGCTGTGAACACAGAACAGTTCCATTCAGCAGTGACAGATTTGCTCCAGATTAGCTGTTATGTGGACCAAAATGTCTGTTAGCAACACAACACGTAGGGCTCCGTATGTTGAAAGCAACACACAGCAAACATACAAGCTTTGGCCTTGAAGATTTCCGGGATTTCAAAAAGGTGAATTGAAAGGCTTTGATCATCAGTGAGACAGCTGAGAACAGGTAAAAAGAACAATTTAAATTAAGTTCCCGACTCAGTGAGAGAGATTTGTGCTGAGATCCTCCCTCTGCAGCAATGGGGAATGCAGATGGGCTGAACAAGGCTTGGTTTACAGCGGCTGAGGTGCGGCCTGCAGCATCCTTTATCTTTGCAGCTTGTCAACCAGAAGAGTTTGGCTAAAAATACCTAATTGGAGTTTGAATGTAAAATCCTATTACAGAGAACCTCAGCAGTTTCCACAAACTGTTCTTCACTCAGAGCAGAGCAGGACTCCAGCTATGCTTCATTCCTGGAAACACCTTGTAGGCAAACAGGACTTTGTTTCTGTTCTTCCCTCACACGAGGTTCTGTTCTGCAGGGCAGCTGTGTGTTGAATTGGCACATAGAAACCTTGTTCATTTGTGCGACCATTTCTTCCTCCTTGCTTTCCCTTGCCCAACCCTTTATCCTGTGAGCTCTATGCAACAGGACTGTTGTTGATGATTGCCATTTGTCTGACATGGTAGAATCCCAATCTGTTACTGAGGTACCAGAGATAGAGTACAGATATTCTGTTTTCAAGGAAAAAGTGTTAAATACAGTGCTCTGTGTCAAATAATTAAATAAGGCTCTTTAAAGTCTTCTCTTATAGTATTGTGCTGGCTCTACGTGCAGGTGGTGTCTTTCAGCTGAAAGAGGAGGTTTGTGCACTGTCATCCTCCATTTCTCCATTTTGAAGTGGAGCCTAACTAAAGGGAGCCTACAAACAGGAGGAGAACCAACTCTTAGAAAGGGGAGATGACAGCAGGACGAGGGGAAATGGTTTGAAGTTGAGGGAGGGGAGATGGAGGTTGGATGTCAGGGGAAGTTGTGTGCTGTGAGAGCGGTGAGGTGCTGGAACAGCTGCCCAGAGAGGCTGTGATGCCCCGTCCATCCCTGGAGGTGTTCAAGGCCAGGTTGGATGGGGCCCTGGGCAGCCTGGGCTGGTATTGAATGAGGAGGTTGGCAGCCCTGTGTGTGGCAGAGAGTTGGAGCTTCGTGATCCTTGAGGTCCCTTCCAACCCCGGCCATTCTGTGATTCTGTGAATCTGTGTTCTGTTGTATTTCTCCACTAGGAACAAGCAGCAACAAGAATATGATCCATAAAGTGTTTTCTTCTTTCCTCTGTATTTCCTCAACATTTCTTGCTGTCCCTGAACAGAGTCCTGGCTCCATTCTGAAACAGCAAGAACACTGAAGAAGATGAACTCTTCCTCATGTATAGCAGATCTCCATGGTCACTTTATCAACCATGTACCACATACCAGCACACAAAAGCTGAATATCAACCCAAGGCAAGTGCTTCACAACTTGGAATATTACATTTGCAAGCCTCTGAGAAGGACAACCTTGTGTATAAAACAGAGAGAATGAATTCCAGTTAACTTAGTCTCTTAAATGATGCTGTCAGCATTCAAAATAGATGTTTCAAAATCAATGTCCGTGGTCATTTTTTGCATCCTACTTTAGGCAAGATTGTGGTTACTTTAGAACTGTCCTTGTCCCCTCTTGGTTTGTGTTAAGAGGGAATGCTGTTGAAATCAAAGCAAATTGCAGAGCTTGGTCCTCAGCAAGCATCAGACCTGCCCTGGCACAGACAGCAAGAAATCAGCGGGTGATTATAGAAACTCTGAAGACAAAGGAAAGCTGAAAATAGTCCCTTTAGAGGCCATTGCAGATGCTCTTGGTGACCTCTCTGTGCATCCAGCTGTAAGACAGACACTTCAGTGTGTTAGCAAACGTGACCACTGTCCTCAGGAAATCCTGTGCAGGGCTGGATGAGTCCGAGCAGCAAATGATGGTGCAGGAAGGAGGCAGAAAGGGAGAGATGACGTTCTGAGAAAGCACTGCCTGGAAGCTCCGACACTAAATGGAAAGAGTATAGATTTTTAGTTGTTTTAAATATGGTGCCTCTGACCGTTGCAGCTGTGCACATGGCATCTCCTGCCTATGGAGCGCTGTGTTGTGTGGTTTCTATTTAATTCTGGTTTGTCTTTTTTTGTGTTTTATGTGCGTATTCACAAGATGTATGAAGATGTGTAGCTCTATCTGAACCTGAGAGTTGCGTTTCTCCATATGGGTTCAGGTCAAAGAGCTAAAGCTGCTCTTGGAAAAGACTTGTAAAATTTGATGATTTCCTGTCCTTAGATTTTATTAGGACCCCGTAAACCTTTTCTGTATTCTCACCCATCACATTCTGAAAAAAACTCAGATACATAAACCTGTTTTCTGTTCTTTGGACTCTTCTTGGTCTGTGGGTAAAGCAAGAGAATTGGAAGGACTTCAAAGGGAAAAGAAATGCAGGAGAACTTAGCCAGAAAAGTGACCTACATTATCTACAGTTAATTCTGCATTTCTCAGCTTCCCATCTCTCTACATAACCTGTAAGTGACTGTCAGGTAGTTGCTAAGGAATTGACATTAAACCCTACTTCCCCATCTTTTGACACGAAAGGGGACCTTTCTGTCTAAAATAGGATGAGCTACACCAAAAACCTGCAGCGTATGTTGGGCAGATAATGCTCCCAATGCTCTGCCCATAAGTTTGCAGATGGGTGACATTTTGGGGGCAGAGAGAGAGCGGAGAATGCAACTGATAAAAGTGCAGACCTCAGTTTGTGCCCGGACCCCTCCTGCACTGATGCAATCTGCAGGAACAAAAATTACATCTCTGAGCTAAATCCCTGACTTCCAACCTGTGGTTTGTTTTGCTTTGGAAGGGAGGCTGCAGGTAAAATGGTCAGATGCGCATAGAGAAGAGGTGGCTGCCTCCAGGTGCCATGACCAGGGATCCTCTGCTGATGTCTGTGAGGCAGGAGCTGGGGTCTCTGGTTTTCTTTTCTGCAGCTGTGTAGTCAAGGAGCAAACCTAGCCCCTGGTTTCTGTCTCCCATTCACAGCCAAGATCCCTCCCCTCCCGTCGCTCTTCACTCAGTGAAGAGATGAGAGCAGAAAAGGATGCTGTTAAGCTGCACTTTGCTCCACCGTTTGGCACAGCCTTTGCAGCATTGACTGTTTTCTGAGCAGGGATGCTGCCTGCCTTCTAAGCAACGCAGCGATCGCCTACTGCTCCCCCTGAAAGGAGCTGGAATCACAACCAGCCGCATCGCCCGCTGCACAGAGAGTGACTGAGGGAATCGGAGAGACTGGAATATGTGCCTGCCTCAGCAGCACTGCAGTGGTAGAGCCACCGACTGACTACATGCAGGTTACTGCTTTCAATGTATTGCTACGGAGAGAACAGAAGTCGAGATGAAATGCAGCGGCCTCCTTTTCCTCTGCTTCTCTGCTGTCATCGTGCATTAATTGCTGAGAGTTATTTTTCTTCCTATGGCTAGCTGCCTGCATCTCTTTTCATACTGCAGGAGAGGCAGTGAGGGAGCGAGCTCAGCACAGCCCGGTGCCCTGTCCCATCAAGAGGGTTCTGCATGATGTGCCAGTGCAGTCAGGGGTTGCTGCAATGGTGCACAGAATCTCTGGAACAGCTGGATTTGGGATTATTAATGCTTTGTAAAGGTGTTCTGGACTCCATCTAGCAATTAGCCGGAGACACCGTCTGTCCTTTGGGGCTTGTTGTCTGCTTTCTATCTTCCTCTCGTTACTGGTTTCACATCCATCTGGGTCGACAGCATTCGAGCTGGAAAGGGACCTTCCTGGCCAGGAACAGGAGTGCGCTGTGCAGAAAGTGCTGCTGCGAGCTCTGGAGCAGCTGCAGTCTGACCAGCCATGGCTCAAGCAGCAAAGCAGCTGAAGAAAATCAAAGACATCGAGGCTCAGGCTCTACAGGAGCAGAAGGAGAAGGAAGAATCCAATCGCAAGCGCAGAAATCGCTCTCGGGACCGGAAGAAAAAGGTCAGTGATGCTGGGGTGAGCAGCCCTATATTCAGATGCCTGTTCTTGTGGCAGTGGGTGCTGTTTGCTTTTGGAGGGGGGGGAGATGATGAGGGGCACTCTGTTCCCAGAACAAATCCATGCGCACAAGGAACAATCCCTACAAAACAGAAGATAACTTTTGGGGCCAGGAGTCTGCTGTTTATCCTGACAGTGCAGGGATGGGGGTAGAAAAAAAGGAGGGTGAAGGGAGAGAGGAAGCAAAGGGTTTGTGTAAGCATCAAAGTCTCACTTAGCCTATTTCCACGTCCTTTCATCATCTGCTAGTAATGGATTTGATCTCTGGGATAAATTTTCTGTCTTTCAGCTTCATGCAGTCTCCCAGAGACTGCAAAGGAGCAGGTGACACTTGCCCCTTTTCCCAGTGAGGAGTGTTTCTAATATTCTGTCTATGCCCTGCTTCTGCCAGGACACTGCACCCAGGGTACAGTGACAGCAGGCCACCTGGGGAGAAGGAGCAGTTTTGTGCAGGGACCGAGTGCTCTGCTGCTGCTGCGTGGCACAGACAGTGTTGGTGAGGGGGATGTGGTTCATCCCTCCCAGCAAAGGCATCACGCTCGCAGGCAACAGGGGGCCAGAGCAAGAAAAGGTGCCTGTCCCCTCTGCCGACATCTGCACGCAGGAGCCTGGGCTCTGCCTGCTGTTCTGAGCTGTAGCACCTTTCTGGAAAGCCACTGTCAGTTTTTCTTGCTGCCAGCTCTCCGCAGGAGCAGATGTGTGGCTAAGATTGCTTTGCTGCTGCTTGAAGATCTCTTGTTCTTCTCACAACAGGGCCTGATGTCTATGCTATACACCAGTGCAGAGAGGCTAAGAGGAATGAGGTGACACCAAGGGTAATCCAGGGTATGTGTGAGAGGAGGTTGCAACACAGAGCTGTCTTAGGGGGCTTCTCCTCTGTATTTAGCAAAAGAGTCTGAGACTTCTGTGTATCTCCTGTGAGCAAGAGGTTTACAGCAGACTTCTGTTGCTCAGAATGTGTCAACGGCTGCTTCTGCACAGCCATGAGAGAAGTCCTGCTGAGGGAGCAGAGCAGGCACTGCTGAGCAGCCCTCAGAGTTTTATTTTCTGCCCCACTGCCAGACAGCTGCCCACTTAGGCAGTCTGGGCTAGTCCTGGGCACTGGAATCCCAATTTCATTCATGCCTGTTTGAAGAGAATGCTCATCCCTTGTGAGCCTTTGAGAAAACCATGTTATTCCCTTCTGCCCCTCACCATGAATCACGGTGCCAGCGTGTCTCAGTGATGGACTGGGAAATCCGAAGATCTCTGTAAAGTATCTGGGCTTCTTCAGGTGGAAAGGACCAGGGGGGACCTTCTTGTCAGCTCCTTGTGAGAGACTTGAGTTATGCTTACTGCCAAGACAGCGACATAAACAATGGAGATGGCAAAACTCCCCTGAATAAACCCAGGGGCTCTGATTCCCTGAGATCACAGAATCACAGAATTGTAGGGGTTGGAAGGGACCTCCAGAGATCATCGAGTCCAACCCCCCTGCCAAAGCAGGTTCCCTACAGCAGGTCGCACAGGTAGGCATCCAGGCAGGTCTTGAACATCTCCAGAGAAGGAGACTCCACCACCTCCCTGGGCAGATGAAATAGATCTTGCAGCCATAAGCATTGCAGTGCACTATTCAGGACTGTCACAGCATGGGGGACATGGTGCAAGGTCTTCTTGGAGAATTCAGCAGCATTCTGGCACACTGCAGAGTACCTGAGCTTCAGCTTTCCCTTCCCAAGCATTATGCCCAGGGAACATGCTTTGGGAAGGGAAGCTGGGCTGCCTCACAGCTCAGCCTAAAGTCAGGACAGACAGAGCCCCTGTTTGCCCTCCATTTCTTCTGAGACCAAAGCTGGGGTGAGGGATGCTTTTGCATGGGGCTGAGCACTGGGATGTCTGACCAGGGCAGCCCAGGAGGGCTCTGTGTTTGCAGAGAACAGTGAATTTGGAGAGAGCAACAGACAGATATAAAGTCTGTAGACAGCAGCTTGTCACTGTGTATGGGGCCTTTTAACTACCACACTGGCAAGTCAAACATCGCTTTCTTCAGTGATAACTGCTTACTGCATGCAGGCTCACAGCTTTTCCCTGCAGGGCCTTTTACTCTTCTACAGAGCAGCTTGTCTCTTATGCCATCAGAAAGCAGTTAAGGAGTTCTACTGTGAACCAGGAGATTTTGCTATAGGAAAAGTCCTCCCTTTTTATCCCTTGCTTCCCACCGCCTGAGTGTCTGCAGTGGTGGCAGTTTATTGCACAAGTCTGTGTTGGCACCACAGCAAGGGCTACCAGAACATGTTGGAGTTTCCTCATTCTGTTTTGCAGCAGCAGCTGAGGGGGTCTCCATGTTAGCCATGTTAGCTTGAGTGCCTGGCTGGTGCCTTGGAAGTCTGCATGCAGCTTACCATATATCCACACAGGAGGCCTCTCTGTCAAAATACTCTCACACTGCCACCAGTGTGGACTGAAAACGTTGTGTTACTGGATCCTTCCACTTCTCCACATGTGCCAGCTGGTTGTCTCTTGCTCTTTATGCAAACACTGGCTCCTGTGGGCAGAGACTGTTTGCCCTGAGTTTGCACAGCGCTGTATGTTCATATCTTGGTCTGTATCTGAGCCCACTGCTGCAATTCACTTTATTGGTGTCAATAGCAGAGGGACAACCAGTCATCCTAAGAGGTGCTAACAAAGCAGTGGAGGCAGCCAGAGGAAGGAGACGATAGCCACAGAACAACTTGCTTCTAACTCCATGCAAGCTGATGCTGTCTATGCCTTGGGGCACGAGTGGTTTGCATTCTGCAGCATTTCCAGCCATTTTTGTGTTGTTGTGTATGTTGTGTGTTCTGTGATACACCCTCTCAGTACGTTCAGAGTAAGTTTTGCTTGGGCTCTACAGAACAGAGCCCAGCGCCTGCACTGCTGCCTCTATTTTGTTTGCTTTGAACAAGGAGAATTAAGCCACTTATTTTCTCTTTTCACTGCTATTTCCTTTGGCTTGCAATTGTCCAAGGTTAGGACAGTCTGTCAATCTGAATTTGTACAGTATCTCACACAATACAGCCTTGAATGCTAAAGGAAAATGTTTCCTAATGAGAAACTTTCAGCATAAAACTTCTGGCTGTTTTCCTAGTTGCCCATTTCCAGGAAACAAAACAGACTACTTTGAAGGCATATGTCTCCCTGCTATCAGATAGCAACCCGTGCTTGGTGCAGAGTTTCCTCTACGTGCTGCAGCAGGAAATACTTCAGTGCTCATTACCTTATATTCAAATACATCACAGAAGGAGTCAGAAGAAACTCCACTGTTATCTTCTGCCTGAAGCTTGATGCTGTGCTGTGGAAGCGAGGAGGGGCACGGAGTATCAGGGCAACCAAAGCCTTTGAGAGCCAAGGAAGTACCACTGTGAATGTAACCAGGGTAGTGTGTAGGCAAAGAATTAGAGTGTGTTTCTAGGAATGGGCTCAGTCATTAGCCATCTAGCTATTATCTAGGCTTAGGAAAGGACTTTGCAATCGCAGTGCCATCTTAAATCTTTCTGTGTGTTGTGTGTGTGCTGGGTTCGAGACAGCAGTGCAAGGATGAACCTTTTCTGCTGTAAGAGTCCAGGGTGTAAAGCTGGGAAACTGTTTTGTATACGCAGCTGCTGATAGACTGGGGCAAAACTGAACTCCTTTAAGGTGATCCAATGCACCGACTGATGTCGCAGTGGTGGAGGATTTACATCCCCGCCTCTGTCTGCTGAGTGTGCCAACAAGGAATTGATTTGTGTGACAAGAAGGTAACTGTGACCCTCTGAGCACTGTCAAGGTTGTTGGGGAAGCAAGTCCTGTCAGGATCTGGGGAGGATTACATCAGCCGGCTGCACCGTGAGGAGATTCAGACTTTGTAGAAGCATAATAAATATTTAGTTTGTGTTTTAGGCTGGCTTGGGAAGTATGGGGGCTGTGTGTGATGACAGCTTCCTCTGATGCTGTTGATCTGACCTGCCACTGGAGTGCTGTGCGGATGGAAAAGCTGTCAGGAGGAGAGAAAGCATCAGCGCTGTGCTGGGCTCTGTGAGCACACACTGAGGCCTCCCCTCCAAGCCTTTCTGTGTCTCTGTTTCTTTCTGGCGTGGAGTCAGAAGGTAGAGGAGACTCTTTCAAACTTACTTTTGACTAAACTCTGTCAAATTTCACTCGCTGCCACTCGCAACCACCCTCCAGCATTTCTTCCATTAGCTTGTAATGCAGCATACACTGGTTGTGATGGGAGCATCTGTCCTCCTAACATTCGGGTTTTCTTCCCAGTGATGACATGAAGTATGGGAGGAGGGCTGGCAGAGGGCAGGGTGTGTCATATTTACGTGCAGAAATCAAAATGGCAGTGCAGAAATTAGACTTCCCTCCGTGCTCCTGCAACAGCAGAGAGGTTACAGGAGCTTGTGGCTGAGCACGTGACGTTGCAATGGGCGCAGCCCAAGAGATCTTTCAGATGGCCCAGTTAGAAAAACCAGAACACGTATTCAGCAGCGGTTCCTTTTACTTCTCTCACTGTCCGCCTCGGCTCTTGGCGGATGCGGTGCTCAGCTGATCTCTCAGGTAAAGGGAGCTGATGTATAATGGGCCGTGTTTGACTGCTTTCCCAAATGGCGCACAAAAACTCAAGTCAGTTGTAAGTGAAGAACAGCGTGTGCACTGCTGAGCAAGCAAGGCATTTCAGAGCCTGTGCATCTGTCCTTTCCTGACATTTCCAGACAAGGAACTGCAGCGCCGGTGATGGGAGGGGGAGTGGCTGGCGTGTAAAACATGAGCTGAATGTAGGCATCTGGAAGGAAAGGATGGGAGGTCGGAGCAGCCCCTGCTGCTGCAGGCACGCATTGGCGGGGGGAGGAGGCACGCAGACAAAGCTGGTGCCATTCCACACGGCTGCTTTGCAGGTTCTTAAATTATTCAGGTAATAACGGTATCCATGCAGGTTTGGTGAACCCTCCAGATATCGAGATACTGGCACGAGGCAAGCAACATTTTAAACCTTGCAGCATTCCAAAATCGATTTCTGGTGCAAAGTCTTTTAAGTGCGCCCTGTTCTCTGTACCTGGTCCCCTGTGCAGTGTGGAGCATCCCAAGGGTCTGCCCAAGCAGAGCAATTCCTATGTGCAGGGGATGAGGCCAAGGGTGCCTTCTGTGACAGACCTGAGCTTGGCAGCACGTGCAGCTCGCTTTGTTCATGATAAGAAGCTGCTTCTATTGTGCTGCAGCTGAGGTACAGCAGGCTAGATGTGAGCTCGAAGGAAAGCAGCTTTACAGAGAGCTAAAATTAGAAGTTTGGTCTGAATTATGCTAATTCATTTTAATTGCCTAAGTATGTCAGTGTTCTTCAGAAATGTACAGTCACTTCGCCGGTCTGGGAAGATGCAGCATCACTGGAGGCATGATGAAAGGATGGGTCAAGGATTGCAGAGATTTCTGGGTTCTCTACCCTACTTCTATCTCTGTAGCAACCATCACCTCCAGCTCTCAGAATGCCATGAGGGTGGGATCTGAAAACTGCCCCTGGAGTGGATAGTCTCATTCAAATCTGAGGTATGCAGAGGGCATCCTCCTGGACACGGGGAGATTTCTGATATCTCTCTATAAAGGGACAGTTCTGCACAGCAGAACCATCTGAAAATTCACATTTCCTTTCACAGATGAACTGTGTCATGTTTTGAGCCACAGTGCTGCAAACAGCAGCAAAATCCAAGCTCCCTTCCTATTTGCAAACCAAATTTTGCTGAGTGGCTGAAACACAAAGCTGGAGCCATACAGTTCTGTGTAGGGCTGCAAATATAGGGGACTGTGTTAAATCTAGGACTTTGGAATGTTGCAGTGAGAAATCTACAGTAGAAGCAAAAGTAGCAGGTATTCACCAAAGTGTCTTGGGGAGGCGGAGGGAGAGAATGCAGCAGCAGGAGAGCATTCAGAAAACAGATGAGGCTTCTATATTTATACAGTGATGAGGGAAGAGGGAGAGAGTGCGTGCGTGTCTGTCTGTCTGTACGTCTGCCTGCTCAGGTCACTGAGAAGCCTCTTACTTAAGCAAAAACGTACAATAGAAGCCAACGCCAAATAGAAGTGATGGTTACAGTCCTCTACTGTAGTGTGGTAACGGGACTGTTGAGGTCCTGCAGTGTGTGCTCATTTCTGTATGTTGGACCTCTGCTATGGGAAACGCAGAGAACACAGTGCCTAAAGCCTTTGCAGAGTATAAACTGTGTTTATACTTAAACTACTTGAACATACCTTAAACCATGTTATATCTTCAGCTCATCTGGAGGTCACTGCAAAGGAACAGTAAACATATTTCTACTTTTCGTACAGTGATGTTTGTTCAGAAAACAAAAGATTCTAAATAATCTACAGGAAAACTTTTGTGTGTTCAGAGTCCATTTAATTCTGTCCTGATGCCATGCCTGGAAGGGGAGCTCTGTGTCTTACCCAGGACTTGCTGATTACAGCACAAAGCAAAGAATAAGATAAATGCCATGAGGAGTGCTGCTTGGTGGATGAGACAGACAGGTGTGGGGTGAGCTGAGGACAGTTTCAGCTTTGACAGTGCGCTTCCTGCTTGCACTGAGCATCTCCAAACAGAAACTGAATGGGAGCTGCCCCTGTCTGTGGATGGTCCCCACACAGGGTCTCCAAACCTTGGGTGAGCGTGGTGGGAAGTGTTGTTCTGGGTTTTCCAAGCGTTTGACCTTTCCATCTCCAAACACGTTGCAATTAAACTCGATGTCTTCTGTCCCCAGCTGCAGGCACTGCTTCTTGTGCAAAACACTGTGCCTTAGCATGCTCACATTGCTCTACTTGGAGATAACTGTTCTACTGAGCAGTAGACGCTATTCCAGAGCCCAGCTCTGTGTTGTCAGTTAAAGCATAGTTGCTCTGAATGGTACTCGAAAACTTCAGAATCTCTTGTACAAGAAGAGCAGGGCTGTTTTGGGCTGTACCTTTCTCTCACTGTCAAGCCTTAGGCAGAGTCCATGTGCCAACTAAACTTGCTCTTTCAGTCTGTTGAATGGGGAGGGGAGAGTGTGAAAGGTGTCCTCCTTTGGTCTGCCTGGGAATCAGCTCTGCTTTGTTGATGACTGGCGTGAGTTTTCACTGGGCGCTGTAATTACAAGCACGCCTCTTCCATTTCTAGGTTCTTACTCTGATGTTTGAATCAGTAATGTTTTTGCTGTTAATTGTTTCCATGGTTTTCGTTATAGGAGTAAATAGTCTGTTCTTAAATAAGATGCTGAACTTCAGTCATTCCGTTCCCTGTCCTTGCAAGTCTCTGCGTGGATCTCCTTTTCAGCTGCTTCTCTCTGCTCCTAGTTTTCCTTGCGGTGAATGAAAGAACTCAGGCTGGTGATGAGCTTGAAGAGTGGTGGTGTGGGGATGGGAAATGTGCTGCAGAGCTCTCAGTAAGGGAAAACTTATCTAACTGGCTTGCTATGCTGTACTTGTTTTCCCTTTACTGGGGACGGTTACGGTTCTGCTTCTCAACATAAAAGCTGAAATAGAAAATACATCTGTGGGCCACTGTCTTTCTCGTGACAATATTTCAGCTCTTGGGCAAGAGATGCCTTCATAGGGTCTATATTTGTCCTGCAGGCTATGATTTTCTCATCTTTTCCCTTCTTCAGCTCTGTTCCTGGCAGGATTAGCTCAGCTCGCTAGATTTGGTCCAAGCAGAAATTGCTCAGTGAAGCATGGCATGGCAGCTCTCTTCACACACAGGTTGGCCATGCATTGATGCACAATAATGTGTTCCTGTTAAAAAAACAATGTGATGGCCAGCAGGCTGATCCCTATCTGCACATAGCAGGAAAAATGCCACCCGTCAAGTCTGCTGCAGTGCTAAGATTGCAGTAAAAGGAGCTACAGCATCACAAGACAAAAGTATAAAATATCTGCTCCCCATCAGTACTGCATCAGCACAGCTCCTCCACATAACTTGTTGAACTCATCCCCATCAATAGGGTCAACAGGGAGAAATGCATCTCAGACCAGCCAGCAACCAGTCCGCAACTGCAGTAGTGAAGCACTTCCTTTATACAGCAGGGAGATCAAGTCTGCATTGGAAAGGGGCATTGCATGTTGGCTATTGTGGTCTGCAGACTTCCTCCCTGAAGCAGTGGTGTGTTTTTACACATTGTGCTGCAAATAAATGCAACGTTGCACACAGAAGACAAAGGAAGGTGGCTCGGAAATATCACACGATCCTGTAGTTTGCTCTTGGCAGAAAGAATCTATCGCGACCTATTGGGATAAAGAAAGGAGCTCAGCATCCTCAGAATTGCCTCTGTAGTTCTTGTGAGATTTCAGGGGAAACATCAAACAATCAAACAAAAATAAAACCAGCCCAAAGAAAGCGATGTGCTTTTTGTACTTTTTCTGGAGCTGCAACCACTACGTTTAGCTCCACTCCTCCAGCTGTCTGCTCTGTGCTGCCAACTGCTGAGCTCTGCCAGCAGGTTACGGGCAGAACGTGAGGGTGGAAGGCAAAAAGCACCTCAAAAATATGCACTAATCATGTTTGTGTTTACATTAAGAGATGTAGGGCACGCCGACGATGTGATTGTGAGCTGCCAGGAAACAGTAGAGATTCAGGGAGTCTTTTTTGGGTGCTGAACCGTGAAAACAAGGACCTAATTTTGACTATGGTTCTGAAGGTCAGCACGAGCAAACATGCATACAAACATGTTGTTTGGAAGATGCTTCCAAGGTACAATAGATTGCAAAAAGGTAAGAGAAGAGACTGCAGAGCTGGGGGCTTTCAGCTGCAGCTGTGGAGTAGGATGTCATTAAAATGAATGTGTTGGGAATGGCAGAGTGCAGGACATAGATGTTATTTCTGTAGGAGACCACTTTGGGTGCCTGCTTTTCATGATGTAAAGCATATTCTGTTAGAAGTCTGGCATGAAACCCCCTCAAACAAATGAAATCTTTCTTTGTGCCCTCACATTTCAGGGCTCCTTGGCTGGCATTGGACCCCTACAATCTGGGAGCCCACCAAGGGTACATTGGGATGCAGGGGATGCTGTCTCACATTGTCTGTTACCGACAGCAAATCCTCAGGCAACCGTAGTGCTAAATGCTACAAGACTATGCATCTTTGAAGGTATGCAGTTGTGCAGTGCTTTGTGGGCTTGGAGACGCCCTTTCAAGGCAGGGGATCTCTGTGAGCTCCTGGAGAGGGGATCAAGCAGCCTGCTTGTCCTGTGTTTTCCTTGTTCCTCATTGGGAATTGCTTCCTACTTCTCTGCCTATGATGTGACAGGAGATGGGGACAGTATGAAGCTGCGTGTTGCTTGGCTCCACTGATGTTCTGATGCTGCAGCAGCCTTTTCCAGGCTCCTCATTAACTGCTCTGTGGCCAGCGCTGTTCTGGTGCTCAGCTCCCAGCACTTGCTGCCAGTGCTGATAAACTGGAGTAACAGCATCTTATTTTTGAATTATTTAGGGCAGATTTTTTATTAATAACTCAAATTACCCTGTGAAACAGCAGCTTGTCTGATGTTAAATATTAAACTCTGTTAAGTGTGTGAGCCGGGGCAGGGAGCAGCACGCTGTGACTGCTCTTAGCAGCGGATGGCCACGGTGCCCACCATCGTGCATTAATCCCTGCTCCTCAGAGAGCCTCCATCTTTAGGGCAGCCAGATGCACCCCACACAGCTCCCCAGCTTCTGAATTGCATTTTGCATGCTTTAAACAGATCAGCACATCAAAGGCTGGTGGAGCCTCTCTCTGGCGTTTCCATGGCAGCAGCAGCTGAGAGGATTCGGATGTTTCTGGGGTGGGATGGTGCTGTTGGGTGCATTGGGGCAGAGGGGACTGCTGACCACGGCCAGCATCCTCATAGATCTGCTCAGTGCAAGGGGCTGTCTCCCCATTTTGGGGTGCTGTGATGCAGACCTCTGCCTCTGGACTGCCCACCTCAGCTTCCTCTGGTCTGGGAGAGAGGGATGCTGCGCTGCACAGCAAGTAGGTCAGCTGAGTTATAGCCTCAGAATTGCTTGCTGGTTGGTGCAATGAAGGAAAGCAGGTCATTTCAGTTGCCATTCCTGCTCCTTGTGCTGCTGCATCCTTTGGGAGATGATGACGTGGTAGAGATAATGCTGTCACGTGGTTTGTGGTGGGTATGGCATCATTGCAAGTTTCTCTGCAATCAGCTGAATTAATTCCAAACTCATGTGCATCAAAAGATGCGTTCTGTTTCCATTGCCTCCAGGAGCACAGCAGTCTCCAGCAGTCTCTCTTCTCCTAGGCTAGACTAGACTCCCTAGAGCGACTGAGGACACTCTGTTCCTACATGGGCTTTCCAACTGATGCTATGTGTTTTGTCTACATCTCCAAAATAATGCTTTTTGAGTGAAAAAGCACATTGTGTTCAGAGCGAAACTCACAAGTCACAAGATCTTTCCTTTTCTTGCTGCTCATATCAGCTATGCATGCTCAGACCATCTTGCCTTCATCTCTAGAGTAAGGCATTCAGTTTTGGACACACTCTCTCTCATTTTATTTGAGATTGGGATTGATTAGCCTCAATCCCTATCCTACCCTACCCTACCCTATCCTATCCTATCCTATCCTATCCTATCCTATCCTATCCTATCCTATCCTATCCTATCCTATCCTATTCTATCCTATCCTATCCTATCCTACCCTACCCTACCCTACCCTACCCTACCCTACCCTATCCTATCCTATCCTATCCTATCCTATCCTATCCTATCCTATCC
>NW_024885089.1:1267961-1297449 GCF_019232065.1 Centrocercus urophasianus | reverse complement strand
CCTATCCTATCCTATCCTATCCTATCCTATCCTATCCTATCCTATCCTATCCTATCCTATCCTATCCTATCCTATAGTGTTATCTTGCATTCCGATATCATATTTAGTAAATTAACTCTCCTCCTCAGATCTGCTCTGTTTTCAGGCCCATCTCCCATCTCCTTACCCTTCCCCCTTGTCCCCTTTCCCCTTTCCTGGGATGTGGGTCAATGGGTCCCCCTGCCCCATTAGTCACAGCTGGACCAAACCAACCTGTAAACTGTCAGCATCCTCCCATCACTTCTGGGCTGTGGTCCTATGGCCTGCTGTCCCCCCATCACGGACACAGACAGATCTAGAGATAACTCTGTGACACTTTCCAACAGTGAATACACCACACCTCCCATGTAGTAGCTGACAGAGCTCTCAGGGGCAAAGTTCTGTAGCTGAGGTCAGAGAAAAGTGCTGATACTGTAGGTGTTCAGTGAAAGATGTCCACTGGGAGAAATAAAATAGCTGATCTCCTTCAAGTTTCGAACAATTGTGAGACTCTCATTAGCTCTGCTAGGTCAGTAGAGCTCTGTCTTCACGCTTATTCTACAGAATTGCTCCCTTCCCAACATCATGTACAAATGACTATTTCTGGGACTCTTCTTCTGTCATCCAGAAGCATCTTATGTAATTGAATTAGACCGTAGGAAAAGATACTGAGAGATGGAATCATCCTAAATGCTGATCATTGACAACAGGGCTGTGGGCATACAACAGAGGTGTGCACATCACTTCTGAATCATTCATTAATTATCCTTAAATGGAACCCATGAGGTTCAAGATTTCAAGTGGATTTTTTGCAGGTCTGCCAAACGGTTCTTCAGAGCATTGCAGTAACTGGAGAACTGGCTGTTGTACTGTGAGCAGCACACTGGTGTGAGCTGCTGCTCTTGCTGTAATGCTCATATCATGTTGTGCAGGCATGCCAAGGATGCTGAGGAAATAGATGAATCAATGGTATCTGGAATAGTCATGCCCACAAGATGCACAGTCATCAGAACATGAGTGGAAAAGAATCCAAGGAAGCATTTGGCCTCTTAGCTTACTCAGCAAGGTGATCAGCAAAGGCTCAACAACGTGTTTCTAAGTTCTGGGATTGAGGTAAGGAGTAGGAAGCCATTTCTCAAGTAGGTTTTGTTCTGGGGTCTGCTCTGCACTGGCACTGCATATAGGTGGGGACCACCTATATAGGGCACCTTTATAGGGCAGCTCTGTGCCAGGATGAGCATCTTAATGTTGTCACAGTCCCTCTGGACAGCATCTGTAGAAAAAAGAGTGACCTTGTGAGTGCAGAGTTTGCTTTTGACGGTACAAGAAGCTCTGAGCTCCAAGAAGAAGAGTTAGCATTGTTGGGTTTTTTTTCTTTCTGCATGGGAGCCACAAAAGCAGGGACAAATCCTGCTCTGCGAGCTCCTGCGGAACAAATATTCACCATAATCTCAATGGCTTTCCATCAAACAATCCCCAGGACTAAATATTAGCAACAAAAACTTTTAGTAGTACTCTATAGTTTTCACAAATATTCTTGGCAATGCCTTGAGTGGATTCTGTTGATGATGGCATAACCCAGTCAATATTGCTCATCCACCCCCCAGGAAGGGAGCGTCTAACAGCCTCAATCCATTAGAGCTATGAAGAGGATGGAGGTTTCCCATGACTTATTTTTCCACGACTGTGCCTTGATTCTGTAACCACCCCTCATGCTAACCTGCAGCACAGCACTGTCACACCACAGATGTTCCTGGAAATGGCTGTGCTGCACTTGCAGTGCCACCATGTCTCTTGTCAGTCCATCAAATCTTGTTATTTTTGCCACGACTATTCAGAGGAAAAAGCTGTACAAGTTGCAGCTGACTGTGGCATGAATATTGATTGGAATTATTTCAATTTTTGGTGCAAACCTTCCTGCCTTGCTGTTGATATTTGAGCCTTTCATCAAACTCTAGAGCATTTCTGTGTCAAATCACAGGTGTACAGCTTGTTTTGCTTATTGCTCTGAATATCAAAATAACTCCCTCTGAGCTCTGTGCAGAGCTCCTGACACCTGTCGGACTGCTGCAATGCCGGTGACAGGACTGCATACAGCACAAAGCGCTGATTGAAGGCTTTTCTTGCTGGTACCAACTCAGAAGAAAATGATTTGAGAACTGAATAGAGAAAAGGTTTACAGAAATGGTTTCTAAGTTCTGTTCAATTGCTTGAAGTGATCTGATCAAACAGAACAGGAGGATCTTGGTGGGACCACGGCATTCAGGTGCACTGCAGACCTCAAAGACCAGGTGGCTGCTGAGAGTGGAGGTACAGCAAAAGGTTTTTCCTTCCCTTGATGCTGAGCAGCAGAGTCAGAAATTTCTTGCCAAAAGGAGCAGAGTGCATCTTGCCAGGAGGGGACTGTGCCTTCATCTGCTCTCACAGGATGTCAGTCTGCACTGCCTCCAGGCATGCATTACAGCTCAATGCTGGATGTTTGTCCATCTTGAGATCCCCAAATAGGCATAATAACATTTGGGAATCTCGGTGGATCTGTAATCTTGCTGTTACAGCAGAATCACTGGATTCAATAGGATCAATAGCTGGGCTTAATTAGCAGCAGCTTGATAAGGGTCTCCTTATGTCTTTCAGGTCGGCACCCGCCTGAGTGAAAGCAGAAACTTGTACCTAAAGCAGTAATTAAGAAGTGATTTGCCCTTGGCCCACGTTATGGGCATAATGCCAAGCTGATTTCCCAGAGCTGTTTTTTTCCAATTCAGGCTCAGTTAGGTGATACTCCTTGCTCTCAGAACTGCTTGGCCTTCAGCAGAGGGAAAAAGAATTAAAACAACAACAACAAAAACAACAGCAGTTGTTAATGTTGTGGGCAAGATGTCTTCTGGTCCAATGGATGGGGAGCAAATGCAGAGGCTGCTGAGCATTTTCTATCTGTCTGCGCAGCCAGGACAGCACAGAGCTAAGCTGTAGACTCTTGTAGGCAAGAGTCCATGGATATTGCTTTTATGTGAGAATTCTGCACTTCTTTCATGTCTGCACTCAATGAATCTGAGTCTCTGAGATTTCCGTGCGTGAATGAGCGTAAGATGAATTGGTGAGATAACATTTTCAGCTGCGTTGCCTGGCTCATCCAAATGAGGAGCAAAAAGAACATCTTATGGCTCGTATCATAAAATGTCAAAGGGACACACAGTGAGGCCTTCTGTTTGATCAGTGTCAATGCAGTGAGCAGCAAGGGCTGCCCAAACCTTCTGATGTCATGCTCAGACTGTTTCTTCTAAGAACCAAGCAGCAGTGATGCTGGTAGTAGCAGTTTGTCCCTTGGAGTAAAAGGGCGGGCTGCTCTTTTTAATCTGCATTTCTGGATTTCCTTTGTGAATTCCACAGCTCAAACAGTTCTGAACTTATGGAAAGCCGTGAAAGATTTATTTGATCCAAGGGTACAATGGGAAAAGATTACCTATACTTACCTGCTGCTCAGCTTTGCAAAGGCAGTCCAGTGGTTTTCTTGCAAGTTTTAATCTGCCTCATGCTTCTGGGTGCAGGTTTTTAGACTGATTTTGGGACAAGTATCTTCCTCTTTTCTCTCTCTCTCTCACACACAAGAGGATGGGGAGGCAACCAGCATGACAACACGGCCTGGAAGATGTGAGAAAAGCAAATCTTTGTTCCCCTTCCATCACATAACACTGCACAGCTCCTGCTCTGACAGAAAGCTGAAGAGCAAGTGTCAGTGTGGCCCCTTCCACGCCCTTCCTCTGGCCCATGGCTGATGATTCCAGCACTTTGTAAGCCGAGGAATTGACATTAGAGAGGGAAGGCACCAGCAGTTCCCACTGACTTTCTGTGAAATGACAGATGCCAGAAACAACAAATGCCACAGGAAAGCAAGCTTGCTATGCTCAGAGAACTGCCTGCTCCTAGCATCAGAGTGCCTGGCTCAGCACTGCAGAGTGCTGTTATCTGCTTATTTATGCCTGCATCATGGCTATTCTTTCCTAGCAGGAGGAAGCAGCCTGACAGCAGCACTGGTTTTCATTGCAACTCTCTCCTTGCATGAAGCTCAGTACCTTCCATTACCCACAGCTGGGCAACAGCAACAGAATTGCTAAGGATTTAAATTATTCATCTTTTGTGCCTGACTCAGCCTTAAAATTGCATTCATGTTTCCTAAGATAACAGCTTGTTGACCAGAGGAGCCAGGGAGCTGGCTGCTCATCGGAGCCTCAGCAGGTGACTGGAGCACAGGGACTGTTGTCCTCAGTAAGCAGAAAGGGGATGTGCTGGATAAAACAAACCCTGCTGCACACTTGTCCTTGCTCCAGGAGGTTGCAGTGATGGCTTGGAAGAGCAGCTTCCCTTCAGTGACTTCAGCCCTGGACCTGTCCTAGCATTGTTTCTCAAGATGCTGAATGCAGGAAAGGATGTACATCATTCTCTGAGCAAAAGCACCGTGCTGTGTCCTCAAAGAACTGAAGCCCACTGTTAAAGAGTGGTATTTACTCTTCCCCAAGGCAATGTGTGTGAGATACTCTGCTTCATGCACTCTCCATTCCCTTAAGTCAAAGGAAAATAACAGCTGAGAAGGGACTGGCAGCAGCCTGTGGTGCCCGGAGATCCCTTCTCTAATTACATGGAAGATAACAAGGCAGAGAAAGGAGCCCTGCATTCCTTCACAGCTACATCATAGTGCAGCTGAAGATCTTCTCCAGAGGCCCTCAGGAAAGGTCAGAGGCAGGACTCCATATCTCTCAAAAAAAAAACCAAACAAAACCCCAAACTTTCTGTGGCTGTAGGAGCAGTTTTCTTCAGGGATCCCCTCTTCCACCTAACTGCTGACAGATCACTTCCCTCTGCCCCACCTCTGTCTGCAGTTGGTGCTGGAGTTCAATCTCAGGCGTAAACCTGTCATGCCGTGGCACTGAAGCACTAGGACTGCTGTGTGCTGTCACAAGATGGTAGGAGAGATTGTTTTTCCCTTGTATGATAGATATTATAGCATCTGGGGAACAGTGCTGTGACAATATCAGAGCCCTGGCTGGCAAAAATCTCCTTGAAGTCCTTGGGGTTGCACACAGGGGCACAAGAGAGCTGACAGCAATTATTCACTCTTTGTCCTGGATGCTTTTTCTCGACGTTGGTTTGCACTTTCTAACAGACTGTTTCTATTGCATCCACTGGAATCTCTTCCTTTTTCAGAGCTCTGATTTAGCTCTGTGTTAGCTAACTGAACATGCAATGTGATGCTGACTTGTGCAGTCTCAGAGGCCTGTAAGGAGATGTTCACATAGGTGTACTGTGTGATACTGTGCAAAATCCCAGGGAGTGAGCAGTCCAGCCCATCTCAGTTCAAGCTCTGAAAACAGGTAAGTGTTAAAGCATTGCCTGAGACTTTTGAAGTGTTTTCATGGAAAAGAACCTGCAGAAAGTTTGCATTATGCTGAGCCAGTAGCTCTGGATGGACTCATAGCCCTGGCTGGTAGGGTTCTATCTTCAGAGGACTCGTATTTGCATTCATGATATGCAGTTACACAGGGGAAAAAAACAGCAGGATCTGAGATATGATGTTGCCTGGAGGTTCAGAGCAGCAATACATTTTAGAGCAAATGCAGTGTGCCAGGCAGCAGTTACATTGCTCATCCTTCTGATAATTAACATTTGAGCCCTGCCTCAATGGGAGGAGGAGTTCATTATAGGTCAAACACTTCAGGGATCCCACACTTCCTGTGAAGTACTGAATTGCACTGGACAAGGGGAATGTATTTCCTTGGACTGAGGTAAGGACTATTCCTGCTCTAATGTTTCAACCCGGACTTGGCTCAGTAAAAAAAAAAAATCTCAATTTCTACATAGTGCAAAGCGTTTTTCTATCCTAACAGATTCTCTTGATTTTCTTTTCCTGCTCCAACTGGTGTAAGCTCAGCCAGTGGTGGGCTGGTCTGTTTTATTGGAATTCCCTAGAGGAATGCAGCTGATTTTGTTCCCTCTGCAACTGAAAAGTAACACAAGCTGCGTTTATCAGTGTGATGCCCAGACCCTTCCAGGTGTGATCAGGTCACAGCCTTGCTAGTTTGTCCCAGTGGAGAAAGTTCTTGAACTTGTAATTGGTATCAAGGACCTGCTGATTGCTAGCTAAAAACAGGCACCAAGCTGCGTGGCTGCCTTGCACCACCCCAGGGCTTTTGCAAGGATCCCAAATAGGGTAGCAAAGCACTGGCAGAAGAATGCACGGAGTGCCAGGTGAGCGTGGCTCTGTGTTGTGTGAGCAGGAGGAGAGGGTGGGATGGGAGTGGACTCCAAGAGGGCTGTTCCTTGGACAACTGGTGTGACTCCATTGCGTGTCTTTCAGAGAGGGCATGCACCAACCACTGTGGACCCCTTGCCTTCTTGTTGCAAGCAAGGATCTCCTGAAGGGATGCTGGAGCAGGAGTCTGCTGTGCAGGTAGAAGGGGGGAAGGGGCGCGTTTGTTGCGTTGCAGCGAGCCTCAGGCCCTACGAAGGGCCTGGAGCTGCTGTCACCAGAATTCATCTCTCACTTCAGTTCCATCTCAGTGTCCCCCATTTTGGGACCTGTGCCCCAGCCAAGGTCTGCAGCAACCAATGAGCTGTTTGGGCTCTGCGCAGCACAAACCGAGAGAACCAGCGTGGTTCAGGCCACAGGATTATTTCATTTTGCCTTGTATTTCTGAAGCTCCATCTTCCCTTCTGCTGTTTGAAGAACAGGGCTCACGTAAGCGGGCTCCTCCCTGTTTACAGCTCAGGGGCATGTTTATGAAGCACGCCTCAGGTGCAACATAGGCTGAGTGCTTGCGTGCAGGGCAGCTGTAATCTTCCAGCTGCAGGCAGGGAGATTACCTCCCTGGGAGGGAAAGTGCCTCCTGCCACTCCAGCAGACACATGTGAGTGGAGATGATAGGGTTCACTCCTGCTGATAACGCTTCCAGTCTGGCTGCTCACACAATTTATTTGGCTGCAGCATTCAGCATCAGTGAGCTGATCAGACCTGCAGACCCTGGCTGCCCAGGGTGAGCTGACTCTCCTGCAGCAATGCCATGTTTGCATTACTTGAGGGTGAGTACTTGGGCAAGTCTCTGCCATGGTCAGGGGCTTGCTGGGCTGCACTAGGGGGAGAGGAATCAGGTCTGTTCGAAGAGGGGTGTTTTTATTTGCTTTGGTTTTGTGGTGTTTGTTTGTTTTGTTGTTATTATTATTTTATTTTGGGGGCTTTTGGTTTTTTTTTTTTACATTCAGGAGTTCAGGTGCATCCAGGCCACTTAAATAGTTTTATGTCTGCCCCAGACAAAATGGGCCCTTGTCCCCAAATGGGCCTTGGAATGGTAGAAGGGGTTTACTGCCCTTCTTAGGCTGCTGGAAGCTTGCCTAAGGTCATGCTGGGATTCAGCAATGGAGTCTGGCATTAAATCCAGAATTCCTAAGCCCCCCTGGTATTGTGCTCACCTTGTCTTTCTTGCTGCTGCTTTTGTTGAGAGATGGGGGTGCCCTCAAGTGAGGGCTGTTAGGGGTTTTTTTCTTTGTTTTCCTCTCAGTGGTACATGTTGATTTCTATGCTATCACCTTCCTTATTTCACCCACACGAAGCTCTGGGACAGGTGCACAGGATGACGTTTCTCTCTAGGCATAGTGCTCTATTAGCTCTGCTGAGGAGCAGGTGGCTGTGCTGCCACAGCTTTTGCTTGCATGTCCTCACTGGGGATAAGTTGGCAACAATCTATTTCCAGGCTGTGCTTCAGGTACTTTCCTGTCAATGCTTTCTTCCCTGCATGGCTTCTGGAGGCTACACTGAGCTCAGGCAGCCTGGCTGCACACTGCTAGTAGTGAATCTGCAACCATGCACATGTGCTGCGATCCTTCACAGCGTCTCCATCCTAGCAGGAAGCCTCATCCTCAGCACTTTTGCTCATGGAAGCAGGTGTGGGCTGGCCCTGCTGAAGCAGAGGTAGAAAAGATCAGCCAGAAGAGATTGCAGACATTAGGAACAGTTGATTCAAAACACTAGCAAAGAGAGAGAATTTTTTTCCATAAGGCACTGAGTCAGACCTTGGTGGCACCTTCTGGCTTCTGCTGCGTGCAATGGCACTGCACAGAGCCTGAGGCAGGCTGGAAGCTGGTTTGCAGGATGTGCCTCAGTCCCTCAAAGCATGTCCCTGTCTTCCCTTGTACTGATGTTGTCTGTTGCACGTATTGCCTGAGCCATGGCACGGCTGGGGAAGGCAGTGCAGTAGGAAAGCAGGAGATAAAAAGCAGTCACAGTGCTGCTGCATCTCTCACAGCTGTAAATCCTATTGTGTTGTAAGAAGAGGTGTAGCTCCTGAGTGACATGCACCGGTGTATTGTCTTCAGTCACAGTCTGTGTATTTTCTGACGAGGTAAAAATAGCTTTTCTTTTTCAGGCTGTGCAGAGAGCAGAGGCTCCTGCTAACATCAAAGGAGTGTGACAGCTTTCCCCTGGATGCGCCTTGCCCCAGCTGGCAGGAGCCTTCGCTGTGCTAATTCTTGCTTTGCTTTGGCTCTGTGCAGAGGAACAATGTCCTGGTCTTCAGCTCCCTATTCCTCTGTCCAGTCCCTGCTGCTGGACTTCAGCACTGTACTTCATTGACAAGAGGTAGTTTGCAAATTTCAGAAAAGGTCTTGACGTTACTGCTTAGAAACTCCATTATTACTATCTGGGAAATGACAGGCAGGCAGACTTTCATAGAACCAGGGGATCCTTATCAGAAAGGATCAGTTCACTATGCAGGGGCAGCTCCCTAATACTTGCTCATTGCAGATTAAGGAGAGATCCGTCTCCTCACACAGTCCTGTACCCCTTCTAGCTTCAGCATCTAGCAAAGGGGATGTGAGGTGGGAGGAAAGGGACCAGTTGTCTACATCTGAACATGCTCAGCAGAGACAGAGTTAATTTGGCCCTGAACTACACCACCAGTGACAGGCCAGAACAACCCTGTCCCATTCAGAGTGCATAAAAACAGGCTTTCCAAATGCTAATTAGTTGTGATACTGTAAGGATGGAGGACTGTGCCTAACGGCCCGATGACTGCAACTGCACCTGAAAACGTGCCCCCACTTTACTAACTTCAAAGCTCAAAAACTAATTGAAGAGTTGCCTCCCTTCTCAGAAACCTGACGGGGACCCTCCTCCTTTACTTTGGGATTTCTGCTCTGCCACTTGTGCCAAATTCTCTTCCAGCATTAACAGCCCCTTGATGCAGGAACTTGTGCAGGTCTTTCATTTCTGCATTATTTGATTCTCTTGCCGCCAGATCATAGTGCCATGTGCACCCCTGCGTTCTCATGACTGGGGATCACTGCTGCTATCAGCACTATCAGCCATGGCCTCTGGTGTTCTGTGCCTTGGGGAGGCCTGGGGTATTGTGAAATCTCCACTCAGCAACAATGAGCATGGACAAAGGTTTTGCTCAAGGTGATGCATGAAAGGACAGCAAAATCACTTAGCAAATGGTTTCCAGAGATGACCTCTTGATGCCTTCGTTCTCGTAAGTTCTACTAAGAACTGCAGACCTCTCCTAAATCACGTGCGCAGGAGTGAAGATGGTGGGAGGGTAGAATTTGGGTATATGGATTTATCCTTTCATCTGATGAGCTCTTCCCAGTGTTCTTGCTTTTCTCTTTCATCTGAGTTTGCAGTATGTGCCTGGCAGTCTCTTCTCTGTGCTGCTCTGGCTGCCTGCCTGAGGCTTCGCTCCTGTGGCCTCTCTGGAGATGCTGTGCACTATTAAATGCTTTCTTCCACCAGGAAGGCTGAAACTTGCTGGTAGGTTTTGTTTCCACTGCAGGGACCACCCGTGTCAAGCTTCTGTGAACGTAGATAGAGGAGAAAGTTCCTGCTGATCAGATGGTGTGGTTTCTGTTTCTGGGCATTCCAAGTTGAATCCAATTCAACTTCCCTTATCTTTTTAGAGAGACCCCAGGGGCCATCTCTAAATGCACTTAATCTGCCTTTAGTTTATTTCCAGAACTGACATATTCTTCTCATCTGAGGAGAAAGGATCACCATTAGCACCTGCTGACCTGGGCATTTGATGTCTGCAGGGTAGGGAGAACATGGAGAGCTCTGGCCTGAAAAAAGTCCTTAGGCTGAGAACTGCTTAAAGTAAGGCACTACATTGTTCTCTCTGTTGGAAACAATACCTCAAAGTTGAGGACCATGCCTGCTGTTGGACATATGCCCACAAGAGCAAAGAAATGTCAAAGCAAACTAAAGGCCATTGCAAGGGTTGTTGTACTTCCTTCCCAGCTGGCAGTGCTGACAGTGCCCTGGTACTAACAGCTGACAGTGACTGGGTCATCTGCTGGGATGTGGTCTGGACCTTTTATGCACTGTCTGGGTAGGATGCCCTCTGTAACACATGGCCACAGTGCAGGAGTCAGGCTTGCATCTCCCTGTTGCTGCTGGGGCTCTGTGCATTGCTGGAGCATTGTGTGCTACCTTACACAATTTGTCTGTCCTTGCTGGACCTCCATGAGCACTTGGCAGCCTGACACCAGGCGGGGGGGAGTGCATCTGCTTAGCAGGGTCAGAAGACCCCTTGGGGGATCCCCAGGTAGGGCCTTGCCCTTAGCAGCAGCATCTGCCTCTTCTGTTACTATTTCTCTGCTGTTCACGAACTGCTTGCTCATCCTGGTTTTCAAGATGCCTCCACTGGCTTCACTCCTAATGCATACCAGGGAAAAAGTGGCACATATTGCTCCAGAGGTGGGGTTTCAGGAGCATTAGAGCAGTGGAGCTGCAAATGCCACTAAGTGTGCAGGGCAGGAGTTGCTGGCAGGAGAACGTGGCTTCCAAAGAATACAGCAGTGGCAAAAGTTTGAAGATGCAGTTATCTTTAGTGATAAACTCATGAGATAGAAACCTGTGCAGTGGTGTAGTTGCTTTGAAGACCTCTGCTACAGAGCACACACAGAAAGCTTTTCTTGTAGCAAAGCCTGCTGTCTGAGCCTCCTCAGTGGCAATGATTTTCAGTAGCTTGGCCTGGAAGAAAGCAAATTGATAAAGGCCCAGGCATGGTGCACACATGGAGCAGTGTAGCAGCATGCATATGTGCCTTTTGCCAGTCTGAAACAGCAGGACAATTTTCTTCCTTCCTCATGGCCCAGAAACCACCATGAGAGCAGCGTGAGCCTCTGAACTCATTTGCTCTTGGGAATCATCAACATGCCACATTTAACAGCCTCTACACAGGGTGTTCCTGATGAACATGGCCCCCGTCCATAGAAAGAGGCAATGCTGAGACCCTTCTTTATCAATAATTTGCAGAAGGAGCTCCTCCCTAGGTGGGAGTAAGAGTGATGGCACTGCCAGAAAAGATTAGAGAAGACTTTGACTGTGTGCAGGAGACAAATAGAGCAAGATTAGCAAAATCCAGCCTGAACCTCTGGCTTGGCAAAACATCCCTTTGCATATTGCCTTAGCTCACAGCTACAGTGCAAGGAGCTTGGTCAGACCCAGGCTTCTGTTGGAGTGAAGGAGCAATCATCAGGCTGTGGTGACACTCTGTGAATAAGGACTAAGAAAGTCTCCCATCAAGGCTGGAAAAGAGAAATAATTTGACTGTTGCCTGAAAGAAGAGAAACTGAAGGAGAAGCACAGCTGCACTGAGCTGTGCTTTTCACTTTAGAAGGTCTTGGAGCATTTTGCAAATTCCAGATCTAGGAAGTGCTGGAAGCTGCATCCTGCCACTTCACAGCTTGAAGATCCCCAAGTGTATGGAACACGACGCCTATACGTGGGGCTTAGTTGTGTGAAAGGTACTCAAATAAGCAAGTTTACCTCCTCAGCTTGGAGTAACTCTTTCCTGAAAAATGGCTGGGAAAGAGAAGGAAAATGGAGAGAAACACTGCAAGCTGCCAAAAAAAAAATTAAAAAAAGGAAAGTAAAACCACTGGGGGCATTCTTTTTCATCTGGAAGCAACTGCTGTATATCCTAGGGCAGGCAGATAGCAAGCAACTGTGGGTGCAGGCAGCAGTATGAGCACAAATGCCAAGCGAGTGCACGCAGTGTGTCTGTGCTGCACTTTGTGCTTAGCTGTGGATGGCGAGTGTGCAATGTGTGTGCCTGCCTTAAGGAGCATTTGTGTTGTGCTGCCTGGGATGTGCATGCATCTTTTTGATATGCATACGTACTTACGCCCATGGAGTCTCTGCATTTCTTGCTGTTCCCTTTTGTTGAAAAAGGAGATGGCATTGACCCAATCTATGCTTTAGTTCCTTGGCTAATCTCATGCTGTCAGGCTGCCTGTGACACCCCAGAGTAATCAGCTGTTGTGAAAGAGTACAACCGAATGCCAGGTAGGCAGTCCCAGTGTACGCAGGGACTTTAAGAGGAGAATATGGCTGCAGATATCTGTCGTCTGCTTTTGCTGTCTGAGCTGTGTCTCCATCCCATGGCTGCCAGTGCCCGGCACCCATCAGTTCTCTGGTTCTGGGAAGCAGAAGGGCAGTCGTTCTGCAGCATCCACACCTCAGCCATGTGCAAGGGCCCTCCACCCCTCTCCTCCAGGGTAGTGTTACCTGCAAGATGCTCCTCAGCATGTCTGTGGGGCTGCTCCTCTCTGCTCTTCTCGAGGTAGTCCCTGCAGCTCTGACTGTTCTCTGTGCTTGGCAGCAAGCATCTGCTTTCCACAGGCATCTTGCTATTAAATATCCTGTCTGACACAGTAATGGAAAGAAAACGAACAAATTCCATTAGTGGCTGGCGATCCCTGCAGGTTCTGCGTTGGGGCGAGGAGGGAGTTGGTATTTTTAGAGAGAATGCAATGCAACTTACTGGCTCTCTTAAAGCTGGGGAGTAGATAACCAAGGAGGGGAAGAGGGGACACCGGGCTCAGGTTTCAGCTGAAGTGCTGGACTATGGCAGCACGAAAGGGCAAGTCTGGTCCAGACGTGGCTGTGAGTATACAATGCGCTTCTCCTTCATGCCCAAAGAGACCTCTGCTTTGCTTCTCTGCTTGCTTCTTGCCTGTGGTCTCTGCTGCTGGGTGTACCAGGGTTTTGGAAGTGCTTCGCTGCTGGAGCGTGTCAAGTTTTACCATATTAATCTTTGCAGCTCCATGCGTGTCCTGTGGGTGGGATCCCAGGTCTGGCTGAGCTGTGCTTTGAACTTCCAAGGGGGTTGCTGTTGTAGGTCTGTGCTGAAGCTGCCATGCCTGCAGCGTAGCTGAGGGCTCGACCTGAGATGCAGAAGTTTCCAGCAAGAGCTGGAGTTAGAAAAGCCCTTTGCACTTAACCATTTCTTGGAGCTATCGGCGTTTCCTGCTCACCCTAGACAGCATGCAGGGCTCTGAGTGCAAATGTGCACTTCTAAGGGCAGCACCAGCACCGTGCTCTGCCTTTCCCAGCAGATCAGCCTGAATGAGCAGAGTGCACCCAGGCATCGTGTTGACTCTCCAACGCACCTGCAGCCCTCCGTGAAGCTGGCAGCCTAGCTTCAAATGTGGGGGCTCCTCCCAGGCAGACCGGGTTGTGCTGCGAAGCAGCAGCTTGTGGTGCCAGCTGGCAGAGCAGGGCATGCCAGCTGCACGTGTTTCCCTGCGTGCAGAGACTGCGCCGGCACGGGGCATGGCGATGCTGCCCTCCACTGCCCGTCCCTCTGTCCTGGGCAGGGCTGCAGCATTTGCACTGCTGGGGGCTGGGACACCCATCTGCAGGCCTTCTTTCTGCAGGGGTAGCAAGAGAGTGGGCCCTGTGCTGGGCTGTGTTTCTCTGGGTAGGAGGATGAGGGAAGGATGGAGGAAAGCAGGAGGCAGCTGAGCAGTGCTGCTTCCATCTCTGAGCTGGAATGACCGAGGCTGGTAAGACAGGAGCTCTGAACACTTCACCTGCACCATTCTGCCTGGGTCTGCTGCCAAGGCTCTGTTGCTTTCAGTGCTGGCCCCACGAGCTTGATGACCCCAGGGCTGTGGGAACTGGAGGGCTGAGGCTGGCAGGATGTGTGCTCACATAGCACAGGAGGTCTCTTGGACAATCCCAGCGTGAGTGGTAAGAAAGGGGCTCTGATTTTCTAGTGGAGCCAAGGACAGAGGAGTGTGTCCTGCTGCTTTGCCATGGATGTCTCATGGCTCTGTGCTGTGGACAGCCCTTTGGGCTAGACCTACCAGGCAGGTGCCAGTTCATAGGTAGAGCCACACAGAGCTCTCACTGCATTTCCACCTTGTTCTCCAGCTTCTGGTGAGCCATCCCATTGTCTTCATTTGCTGCCTTAATAGTGTTATACAAATTATTGCTGTGCCTTGCCTGGGGTGGTGACACTGCCTTGCTGTGACTTTCCTGGCTGCAATGTGCACAGTTGGGGTTGTCGCCACTGCCAGTGTGACTCCTGTACTGGTTTCTGGAGGACAGCAGAGGCAGGCACAACCAACTCTGCAGTATATTGTCCATTGCTGATCTCTCAGCCAGGACAGAAAGCATTTCCTGTGCCTAGAAAGGCTGCAGCAATCCTGTCAGAGCACCTTCCCAGTCCTACCAGCACTGCTCAGATCCATACATCTCTCCTCCCTGGCCTGGCCAAAGGCTTTTCTTCCCTTAAGCCTCACTCCCAGCCCTGCCTTGTCCTGTTTGATGAGGACCATCTCTGCCTGCCTGGCCTCTTTCCCACCGGGTCTCTGTAGCCAAGCACTGGGATGATCCCATATTGCTGACGGTAGAGCACGAAGTATGATGCCAAACCTCATGCTGTTTGTTTTTTTCCCCAAGGCTGATGCTGCGACCAGTTTTCTGAGAGCTGCAAGATCTGGGAATCTGGACAAAGCCTTGGATCATCTCAGGAATGGGGTAGATATTAACACCTGTAATCAGGTAGGTGAAACCCACGAGGTTTCTGGTATCACCGCTAGCTTATGTGAAAATTGCCATGCTGTGGCTCCCCAAGGTTGAGGTGACAGTCACTCTGTCCCTTCCTTATTCTGCTCCGTGGGAGAGGAACAGAGAAAGGCTCCAGGGAGTTTGTTTAGCCTTGATCCTGGTACAGAGCAGACCGTAAGTGGGCAGAGCAAGTTTAAAAATGGTGGGAAGTGTTTAAAAACAGGGGATGTTTGCAGAACGCCAGTGTGGTGCCTCAGGAGGTGCTGTTCAGGTGGAGCCCCTTCTAACACAGAGCAGGGACAGCTCTGCCCCTGGAAAGGAAAGCTGCAGGCACAGAGGAATGGTTTGCACATAACTGACAGAACATTTTGTTACCTGTGCAGCTGCCAAATGCATCGACTCAGCCTGAATCAGGGTAGGTGCTGCAGGGAGGGACACAAGGGACTTGGGCTGAGCTGGGGGACAGACAGGCAGACGGCACTGTCAGCTGCTTTCCAGAGCATCAGTGATGCTGGGGAGGCTGACTTGGCAGGTAGCACAAGCGGATGTTCCTCTGGTTCAGTATCAAGTTTCCAAACCAAGCGTGGTTCAGACCCATCAATCTATGCACTGCAGTGGCCGGTGCATTGCTGCAGACATTTTCCCCCAGGAAATGTTGCTGTCTCCTTTTCTTTTCTGACTGACAGTGCTGTGCAGATATGCTGGATTTCTGCTGGCAGCTGGGGCATGTTGCACCTTGTTTTCTCCTCCCTAGGATGCTAGAGGAGGCTTGGGGAAAGCTCATGAGGTGCCCATTTTATTCCTCATTCCCAATTATTGTCAGCGCATAACCGGCATCCAGGTGTTCCTGTCCTGGGGTTGTGTGGGCAAGGACAGGATTGAAACCAGAGGGGTGTTGTGGGGAGAAGAAATAGAAAATGTTGTGTTTCAGTCCATTGAAGATGAAATAGTTTTCAATTTCTTCCCCACAAGGGGCAATCCCCATTTGCTGGGAGCAGTCCTGCTTCCAGCCAGATTCCTGCAGCCAATGAGGGGGTTTAACATCCTGCTGGGGAGCACGTGGCTGCAGCAGAATGAGGTGCTCCTTTCAGTGGTGCCTTTGCACTGGTTCCTGCCATCTCCCTGAGGTTAGATGGCACTTTAGGGTTTCCTTCTGAGGAATATCAGACCTGTGGGAAAGGTCCAACCTCACATGTCCTGTATAGAATAAGGAGGGATATATGTGGTCAGACCTATCCCACAGGCCCTGTATTCTTACACAAGTGCAGAGACCTTGACATGCCATCTGATCTTCATCCTGCCATCTTCTTCATGGTTGCCATCTGCATCAGTATCCTTCTTGTGTTCTGAATCCATGCATGCTGTCCTCACCAATGAGGAGTTGGAGCTGAGGAGAAGCAGAGCTGAGCTGGCTGCCAGAACCCAGCAGTCATGGTTGCGTGGGCAGGAATCTTTTCTGGGTCACAACCCAGGGCAGGGTCCACTCAGGGTACAGCAACACGAAGGAGCATTTTTCTGCAGAGCTGAGTTTGTTGCATTGGCAGCAGCACCCAAGGCTTCTGGGAAGCATTTGCAGTTGGTGAGGGAGTGCAGCACTGCTCAGATGAAGTGCATCCTATGGCGGTTTTGGGTCAGAAGAGCCGTCAAACACCAGAGCAAACCTGCAAAACAACCTGCATTGTTCCTGAGGCAGAAATATCGATGGGCCTCTGGGAAACAGCCTTCAGTAAACATTGTGCTTATCGCTGTAAGGATGGAGAATAACGATTCCTCAATGGCTTTCAGCTTTCAAAAGGTTATTTATGAATCCTTTGCGTAAGAGGACATATGTGCGAGGGGAGCAGCTGAGTATTCATGATTTTGTCCTCCCTGCATCTTGTTGCATGGGTATAACAGAGAAAAAGCATGTGCTGTATCTGTGGCTCTCACCCAGCTGGTGAGCTCTCAAGATGTGGGTGCAGAGCCGTGCAGCTGTGCCCTGGTCCAAGAGCTGCAGCATTCTTGCTTCTTTTTCCCTTGGCAGCCATCCCCTTGTGCTTGGAGCTCCAGGAGATGCTGGAGCTGGTATGCTGAGATAGCCTGTAGGCTTGCTATCTGTGCATACATGAGAGGTAGAAAAGAGTCTGTGATCTTGGAAGGCTGCTGAATTGAGCAAGAGAGAAGTGGAAGACCTTTTTGTGCTATGATAAACCCCCTCTGGAAGCTGTTGTGAGTTTAACTGGGATGTTGAAGGCTACAACTGGAGCTTGCCCTGGCATGTTCTGCTCCCCTACCTGTATTCAGATGGGGATGAAGCAATCCTGCAAAGTGACCTTCCAGCACCCTCCATAAGCCAAAGCAGATGGCTGGGGGGTGGAGTGCTTGGGCAGCATTGTGTGCTTCTGGGGAGCTGGCAGCTCTTTGCCACATGAGAGCTGCACAGGGGTGAGTAAGCACAGTGCATCCATCTGGGAGAAGTGCGGCACTTTTCCCTTGTGGAGGGAAAAAAAAAAAGTGCCATTTGAAATGGCCTGCAAATATTTAACCTCTCTGCCAGTAAATATCTCAGCCCTTTTGTTCACATCTGGGAAGTTGGAAATAATGGAACATAAGCTTTCTCAACTGCCTCTGGGGTGCTGGCAGGCCTAACCCCCCACTTTTGACAGCACAAGGATATTCCAAGGGTGTTCTTCAGGGGCTGTGCTCCCTTTGCTCCTGGGACTGTGGTTTCATATGTAGCTTGGAAAAGGAGGGCTGAACTGGGGCACCCGTAGCAGTGTTCCCAAGCGGTCACCTGAACTGTTCAAGAGCTTCCTGGATCTGACAGAGCTGAGCAGCTGCACAACCAGTGCTTCCCCAGAGTCTCTGCTGCAGCTCAGTACTGGAGGAGCAAAGCAGCCCCGGTGCTGAGCATGGGCTGTGGGATGGAATTGGCAGGGTCAGCCTGCAAGGCCACACTTACACAGCGTGTGCATCCTCACTTTGGGCCATCCAGGGGGCTTTGGCTGTGACAGGTGTGGCTGTGGGCAGGAGATCTGAGGGAGCCCTGGGAAGTCACTGGAGCGGAGATGGGAGCTGACAACAGGAGTGCGTCATGAGCAAGGAGAGCTCAAACGGTGCCTGTGAAGCCATGCACACCCACTGTGCCATGGTGACACCCATCTATAGGAACTAGTCCACGAGGGCTGCATGTCACAGGGAAACCTCCAGCATTAGTCAGCAGCTCAGTGCACGGGGCTGCATGCAGCGTGAAGCCAAGTGTTCAGGGCTCAAAGGCAGAGCAGTGACTTCTGCTCCTGGCAGCCAGCACCTCCTTGAGTACACAGCAAGCACCCGCAGCCAGGTCCATAGAGAAGCTCCAGGGTGGTTCCCAGAGATCATCAGTCTCATCCTGTGATTAATGCCCCCTCTTTGTGCCCTGCAGAATGGGCTGAACGCCTTGCACCTGGCGTCCAAGGAAGGCCACGCGAAAATGGTGGTGGAGCTTCTGCACAAGGAGATTGTTTTGGAGACCACGACCAAGGTGAGAACAAAGGAGTCTGGTCACATTCCTCAGTCGTTGCTCTACAGCCTGCCATTGCTGGCGCTCCATAAATAATGCATAGTTCTCTCCCTGCATCATCATGCAGAGGTGTGGCTCTCTCTCTCTGTGACAAAGGCATGAGCCAGCAGGACTGGACAACCAGCAGCCTCTGGTAGTGTGTGGATGGCTGTGGAAGCTGCAGTGGCTGGCATGTCACCTCTGTGCCCTAGCAAGGCTTGGGATGCAGAGCAGAGCCTGATGTCCTGCCCTCACCACCCCAGGGCACACACAGGAGGGAGAATGTGTCTTTCAGTCTGCTTCTCCCTGAGCTCCACTGGGAAGCCTTGGCTCCCGTGCTCTGTGCTTTTGCCTGAGGTCTGTCAGCTCAGCGCTCCCTTCTCCCTTCTCCTGCTCACCTCCTGGTGCTGGAGATATGCAGAGCCTGACAATACGCAGAACTTTGGCTGCCAGTGACCTCGTAAGAAATATGAAGTCACCCTCTTCCTTAGCCAGCAAATGTGTCTGTAGCAGGAATGGGGTGCAGAGCACGGCCCTACCGCCTTGCACTGGCCAGGATGGCAGCAGCCCTTTTCACACCTGTGTTAGTATGCACATCTGGCCTGTCTTTTTCCCTGAGTGCTGCCCTGTGATGATGTCTTTCAGAAGGGAAACACAGCCCTGCACATCGCTGCCCTCGCTGGACAGCAGGACGTCGTCCGGGAACTGGTGAACTATGGGGCCAATGTCAATGCTCAGTCTCAGGTACAGTGATCCAGGCTGGGGTAGGCAAAGCTCCAACATGTGTGTGGTGATGTCCATGTGGTGAGAGCTGCATCCAGCAAGGGCTCTGCAGTAGCCTTTTAGTGTCTCTTTGGTCCTGTTCAGGGACAAGGGTGGCTTTGCCCGATCTCTGAAGGACCACAAGTCTGTGAGTGATGGGGAAATAAGTTTGGGGGTGGAGATGGTGACTGTCTGGTCTGTGGAGATGGTGAGGAGATGGTCTGTGTCTGGTGGGAGTCCATGGCAGCACACACACAAGCACGCAGAACTCTTCCTGGCAGAACTCATGAAAGGTGCTCCCTGACAATGAACCGGGGGTGTGGGTGTTCATAGAATGGCTTAGGTTGCAGGGGACCTTGAAGATCATCTAATTCCAACCCCCCTGCCATGGACAGGGTTGCAGAGCACTAGATCAGGCTACTCAGCATCCCATCCAACCTGACCTTGAATGCATCCAGAAGTGAGGTATCCACAGCCTCTCTAGGAAACCTGTTCCATTGCCTCACCATTCTCTGAGCAAAAAAAATTCTTCCTAGCATCTATCCTAAATTTCCCCTCTTTTAGTTTAAAGACATTTCTCCTGTCCTACCACTGTCAGACTGTGTAAAAAGTCAGTCCCCCTCTTACTTGTAAGCTTGGTGGGGTGCAGCTCTTCAAGGAGCTGGAGGAAGGGTTGTGTTGATGTGTATGGCTCTGTTTGCAGAAGGGATTCACACCACTCTACATGGCAGCACAGGAAAACCACCTGGAAGTTGTCAAGTTCCTGCTGGAAAATGGAGCCAACCAGAACGTAGCCACAGAGGTACGATCCTTGGGGAGAACTCCGCAGCTCTACTTGTTGAGGCTGCGCCAGGGGCTGCCGTGGCTTCTTGGCTCTCCCCACTCACCTGCCTCTCCTTGGCAGGATGGCTTCACACCGCTAGCTGTGGCTCTGCAGCAGGGTCATGAGAATGTGGTTGCTCACCTTATCAACTATGGGACAAAGGGTAAGGTCCGCCTGCCCGCCCTGCACATCGCAGCTCGCAACGATGACACCCGCACAGCCGCCGTGCTGCTGCAGAATGACCCCAATGCTGACGTCCTCTCCAAGGTGCGTGGCTCTCCCACCCTGTCCCTGCCAGCTTTCCTACCTCCCAGGGGGAACAGCAGCTTGGTATGCTGTATATATCCATCCTTTCGGCAGGGAGCATGTATCTGGCTGGGCTGATCCCCCTTCTTTCCCCTAGACTGGATTTACGCCCTTGCACATTGCAGCCCACTATGAGAATCTCAGTGTGGCCCAACTCTTGCTGAATCGTGGAGCCAGTGTCAACTTCACACCCCAGGTGAGTGCCATGTGGGGTGGCTGCTATGGCATCCACAGCTTTCAGTCACGGGTGGGCATGTGCTTGCCTCTCACCTGTCCATCCTTGCAAAGGAATTTAGCCTTCCACTGCCCTCTGTCCCTTGTTTGCCCCGTGCTTCCTGGCAGCCCTGCAAGGAAAAGAGGAGGGGTTGCTTCCTGTAACAAGCTGTCCTTCCTTCTGCCAGAATGGGATCACTCCTTTGCACATAGCCTCCCGACGAGGCAACATCATCATGGTGCGGCTGCTGCTGGACCGTGGGGCCCAGATAGAGACAAGGACCAAGGTGAGACCCTTTCTAAACCACTGGCAACTGCATGGGCCATCTCTGTCTCCATTCTTCCTGTGTCCAGGGAGCACTGATGCAATGCTCTCCTCAGTCCATACCTTGGGAATGTCATGCTAGGGCATGAGCACAGTCCCTGATGTCCTAAGGGGGTGGACCGGGTTTTTTAGTGGTGTGTGTTCAGGTTGAGAGAAAGCTGCATGGGTGGTGGGCTGAGCCTGGGGGCTGAGAGCAGAATCAGTTTTGATCTTATTCTGCAAACAAGTCCCAAGTTTCTTTTCCTTTCTGGTCTGGGGTGCCTTGCCTTTCCCTGTCCTTGCTGAGCCTCTGAACCCTTCTCTCTCCCCAGGATGAGTTGACGCCTCTCCACTGTGCAGCTCGCAATGGACATGTGCGAATTGCAGAGATCCTACTGGACCATGGTGCTCCCATTCAAGCCAAAACAAAGGTGCCTGTGGGACTGCGCTCAGTGTCACAAATTGCATGCGTTTGCTGGATGCTCTCTGTAGCTGGGCCAGGGTCGAACTTTTGGCCCTCAAGAGGCAAAGAGCTTCCTGATCCTTCTGCTCAAAGCTATGGCAGGGAGCAGGGCTGGGTGGGATGCCCAGTGCCCTCCACTCAGCCCTAAGGCTCCGCTCCCCGCTCACAGAACGGTCTGTCACCGATCCACATGGCAGCACAGGGTGATCACCTGGACTGTGTGCGCCTACTCCTGCAGTACAGTGCTGAGATAGACGACATCACCCTGGACCACCTGACACCACTGCATGTAGCCGCGCACTGTGGCCACCACCGTGTGGCTAAACTGCTGGTGGAGAAGGGAGCCAAGCCCAACTCCAGAGCCCTGGTGAGCCAGGAGGGGTGGGCAAGAAAAGGATAAATGGGCTGGGAGTGGAGAAAGAAAAAAGCAGCAGAAGAGGGAATGTGCTTGCAGTTGACTGATGGTCATTCTGTCTGTAGAATGGCTTCACGCCTCTCCACATCGCCTGCAAGAAGAACCACATTCGGGTGATGGAATTGCTTCTGAAGACAGGAGCCTCCATTGATGCTGTCACGGAGGTGGGTGAGCTGCAGCCCAGCCCCAGCTCTTCTGTTATTGCCCATGCACAGCAGGGCTGGGTCACTGCTGCCCTGCTGCCCCCCAGCATCTTCTTCCTTGTGGCTGGGGAGAACTGCAGCTCAAGACCCACTGTGCGGGTGGCATCCGCTGCCTGTTTCCTGCAGGGCAGAAGTTCTGTGCATTGCTGTCGGCTCAGCTAGGGGCTCCCAGAGGCTGAGAGAATGGGGGGATTACCTCTGTGTCAGGCCATTCAACATGACTCTTTGCTGCTTTCTCTCCACAGTCTGGCTTGACCCCCTTGCATGTGGCTGCCTTCATGGGGCATTTGCCCATCGTCAAAACCCTGCTGCAGCGTGGAGCATCTCCTAATGTGTCCAATGTGGTGAGTGCTGGCCTGGCTGGAGCCATTGGGGCTCACTGTGGTGGGGTGTAGTGGAGGAGCTGCACCCTGCTTTCTTTGTTCCTGGGCAATGGGTGACATGTCCCCTCCTGTGGCCTCACCGCTTTATTCTGTCCATGGTGCAGAAAGTGGAGACTCCCCTGCACATGGCAGCCAGAGCTGGGCACATGGATGTGGCCAAGTATCTGCTGCAGAACAAAGCCAAAGTCAACGCCAAGGCCAAGGTAGGCAGGAGCTCCCATGTGCTCATCCAGTGCTGAGTTCTTTGCTCTCACCTGTCCAGGCCCCTGTGGTGAGGGGTTGTGAAGCAGCAGGAGTGCTGCAAGGAAGCAGCGAGTCCAAGCCCGCGAGCAATAGCTTCTCTGCCTCCCTTACAGGATGACCAGACTCCTCTGCACTGTGCTACACGCATTGGCCACACCAGTATGGTCCGACTTCTGCTGGAGAACAGTGCCAACCCCAACCTGGCCACCACAGCAGGGCACACGCCTCTGCACATCACTGCCAGAGAGGGGCATGTAGACACAGCCTTGGCCCTGCTAGAAAAGGGAGCCTCTCAGACTTGTATGACCAAGGTAGGCTGCTGGCATGCTGTGGAAAGATGGCTGGCAGGGCTGGCAGGACAGTGTCCCCATCCCAGAAGGGACAGCCTCCTGTGCTGCAGTGTGCATCTGCATTCTCCTCATCATCCCCTTACACCCAGTGATGGGCTGCCTATCTCCTCAGAAAGGATTTACCCCTCTCCACGTTGCAGCCAAGTATGGGAAGGTGGATGTGGCAGAGCTGCTGCTGGTGCATGATGCTCACCCCAATGCAGCGGGGAAGGTGAGGGTTGTTCTAGGGCTGTGAGAGAGGTGAGTATGGGCTGAGACTCTATCTCACTGCTCCGTGCCCTCTTCCCTTCTCTAGAACGGCCTGACCCCATTGCACGTAGCTGTGTACCACAACAACCTGGAGATCGTCAAGCTCCTGCTTCCCAAGGGAAGCTCTCCACACAGCTCAGCCTGGGTAAGGCTGGATGGGATCCCTGGGGTGGGAGGATGGTGTGTGCCCAGTACCCTCCAGCCAAGGCTGACAGTGCCCCGTGCTGTGTCACCCCTCAATTCTTGACACCTGCCAGTCCCACCATAGCTCCCACACCTGCTGCTTGTGCCCATGGGGATGCTGAGCACTCACCCTGTTCCAGCAGAATAGCTTTAAGGGATATTCCCTGTTGGCAGCCTACTGGCTGTTGCTTGGGGATGTGTTTCCATGGCAAGCCCTGCTGAGCAGTGCTGCGGTCTGGCAGTTTGGGAAACCACACATGAATGTTTCCATGCAGCTGGGAAGCTGTGAAGGCAAAAAATCCAGCAGTTTGTGAGCATCCTGCGCTCTGGCAGAGCACGAGGAGCCTTTCCTCATGGATCAGCCCAGCAGAATTGGTTTTCACATTGTTTGCAAAAGCTGCAGCATCTCGGCAGACAAGTGGCTGCTGGTGCTACCTCCCCTCTTCCCCCGTGCATCTGCTGGCAGGGCTGCTGGGCTGGCAGCAGAGCAGCTGGTGCTGGTGCCGATCTCCCCTTGGTCTGCGTCACAGCAGCCTGCGTCATCACAGGCACAGGGCGTCTGCTTCTCTGCTGGCAAATGACAGCACAAGCAGTGCTCAAGGCCATGCAGCCTCTGCCTGAATACTAATCCTGTATGTTGTGGGTTCTGCCCCACACCTCTACCAGGCAGTCCTAGTAGTGCCTGCCTGTCCTGACTCTTGCAGCCCCAAGTGGCCGCATGCTAGAAACTCATGTAAAGAAAACCCCAGGACAGCTGACACTAATCAGACCTGAAGCAGGTGGTCTTGGAGCCTCCTCACTGTCTTGATTAGGGAAGCAGGATTGGCTCCAGTGGTAGGATTAGTTGCTGTCAGGGAGATGGTTTGAGTGTGAGCTTGTGTCCCTGAGACCTGGAAGCAGCCTGACAGGGCAGAGTTGGCCTGGAGAGATGGGGTGGAACTTCCTGTCCAGGCAGATCTGCTCAGTGGGTGCTGAGAGCTGCATTGGTCCCTTCCCACAGAACGGATACACCCCTCTGCACATTGCTGCCAAGCAGAATCAGATGGAGGTGGCCAGCAGCTTGCTGCAGTATGGTGCTTCTGCAAATGCAGAGTCTGTTCAGGGAGTCACCCCTCTGCACCTGGCTTCTCAGGAGGGGCATACAGACATGGTAGCACTGCTTTTCTCCAAGCAAGCCAATGGAAACTTAGGCAACAAGGTATGTTGTGCTAGTGCTTCCTGCCAGGCTGGCAGGCAGTAGCAGATCCAGTGCCTCCCTGCATTCAAATAGCAGTGCCTTGGCTATAACATAACGTTGGGCAGTTTGCTGTATTTACAACCCAACTTGCTCTCTCTGCTGGTCGAGCTGCAGTACTTCTCTTGTGCATGTGACATGCTCTTTTTGCAGAGTGGCCTGACTCCTCTCCATCTTGTGGCCCAAGAGGGGCATGTACCAGTTGCTGACGTTCTGGTGAAACACGGAGTCACAGTGGACGCAACAACAAGGGTAAAGTAGTGCATTGGCCATGGCTGGGGTGAAAAACACTTGGGAACTACCTCTACATACCCCATCCTTCAGCTGTTGGGGCTGGCCCATGTAGTTCAACAAAACCAACAAAACAGTACCCAAGCCAGAAGGCCCAGGAGCAGTGCTGACAGCGCTCTGAGACCTGATCTTGTCTTTCAGATGGGCTACACCCCGCTGCACGTAGCCAGCCACTATGGGAACATCAAATTGGTGAAGTTTCTGCTGCAGCACCAGGCTGATGTCAATGCTAAAACTAAGGTACAGTGATGCTCTGTGCTAAAAGGACCCTGGGGAACAGTGTGCAGGTTGATGGGAAAGGTTTTGTGCCACTACAACCCCTATACCTTGCTCCAAGTCCTCCTGTTTCCATGGCTGGAAGCTGTTGTAGCACCCCTGGGGCGCACTATGGATCCTATACAGCCCTTTACTAACCACAGAAAGCAGGATGCAGCCCATGTGAAGCCTCGTGTGAAGCTTTGGGGGGCATTTGCGGGGCAGCATTCCCCAAAGCTGATGCATCAGTCTCTATTCTCCCTACAGCTTGGCTACACGCCCCTGCACCAGGCAGCGCAGCAGGGCCACACGGACGTGGTGACCCTGCTGCTGAAGCACGGTGCCTCTCCCAACGAGATCAGCACGGTGAGTAGGGCAAACTGCCTGCATTTCCTCATTGTGTGACATGCTTGGGCACATGCCTGGGTTCCCTTACGTCCTCTCCCCTTGCACAGAATGGCACCACTCCGCTGGCCATCGCGAAGCGCCTCGGTTACATTTCCGTCACAGATGTGCTCAAGATTGTCACAGAAGAGACCAGCATCCCAGTAAGCTTCTGGGCACGGGACTGGCTGGGTGCAGAATCCTGTGGAGAAGGGTTGGGGTCTGTGAGCTAAGTGAGGGTCTGCCAGCCTTGGCCCCAGGCAGTTCAGGGTGTGGGCTGCCAAAGAGCAGCTTGAGTGCCCAGGCATGTGGAGAGGGGCTGTGGGTGGCTGTGGGTTGTGTGCTGTCTTGCTCTGACTGCCCTCTGCTCCACAGCCAGTCAGTGACAAGTACCGCATGAGCTTCCCAGAGACTGTGGATGAGATTTTGGATGTGTCAGAGGATGAAGGTGAGAGGCTGGAGCTGGGTCATGCCCTTAGAAGTCTGCTAGCAGCCCCGGGGATGGGCACAGGGTGGGGAGCTGCCTGGCCCCACTGGGGTCTCGCAACAAGGAAACAGAAGCCCAGCAGCCACCTCCTGGCTTGGTCTTCCCCTGTGCTGTGCAGGAGGGTGGTGCCCAGACCTGAGGATGGTGTGCAGAGAGAACTTGGGCACTCTGAGCACCGCACCATGCCTTGCTCCCTGGGTGGTACCAGCCCACAGCCCGCCTGAAGCTGGTTTGCTCCTACCCCCTCCCACCAAGACCTCACTTTTGCCTCTTCTTACTTTGCAGGCACTGCTCATGTCACAGTAATGGGTATGAAATTTGTCCCTGTGCCCCAGCTCAATGGCCCATTTCACCCCATGGCCACTAACCATCCGCACGCCTCCTCCATCTGCTGATCCTTGCTGCTGGGCTGGTGCTACCCAGCACAGGCCCTGCCATCCTGCCCTGCCCATCTGCGTCCATGCTGCTTGCTGTGGTGTGACTGCATGAAGGGGACTATCCCCGAGCAGAGGGAGCCCTGGCTGTCATCAGCCTTGCTCCCAGCAGCAGGAGCCTGCTCCTGTTGTAAGCCCTGGAGCCTGCCCACAGCCAGCCCGTGCCACTCTGGCCTTGGTGGTATGAAGTGGAGCACTGGAAGGTCCCTGTGCTGCTCACCACTCTGGCTCTCCCTGCATTGGGAGGTGCTGGGCTCCTTCCAGCAGGGCTCTAGCATGAGCTCAGCCCCGGTGGATTCCTTAGCAGGTGTTAATTGGGTGGCAGGTGAGGATGGTTCGGCTCATGCCTCCAGACATGTGTGGGTGAACATGGTGGCCTTGGTGAGTCCTTTCTATGGCCCCAGCCCCACCTAGTGGTGGGGGGCCCCAGCAGGCTTGGCTCTGTGCTTGAGTGTTGTGAGGTTTGGGTTGGCTGGCTCCTAACAGATGCCACAGCTCCTGCCACACTAACAGCCCAGGCTTCTGGCAGAGGGAAGAGCCTTCCCACTGCTGAGACCCAGGGAATGAATGCGTGTGGTGGGAGCAGGGATGGGAGTAAAGCTGGGCAGCTGTGCTCCCTTGTCCTGCTGCCTCTGTGTGCTGATCCAGCTCTTGGTTTCAGAGGAGGAGCTGATCGCACCGAAACCCAGAACACCTGAACCCAGGGAGCAGGAGGTCAAGAGGGAGATGCTGGAGTTTGTGACCGTGACAACACTGGAGCAAACGTATGAGACACTGGATGGTGGGGAGGGAGTGGGAACAGGGCATGGGCCAGCCTGGTACTGGGGTGGGATGCCAGCAGGGCAGGGACAGCTGCAGGCATTGGGTACCAGCAGATCAAGCATGTCTGTGGGCAAGGATCTCTGGGTCCTGCTGTGCCTTGGGGGTGGCTGGAGCCTGGGGGGCCCTGACCTGTTGCTGCAGTGGCTGTCACTGTTCTCTCCTGCCAGGGAGGAGTCTGTAGCTGTCCCACAGGTCCCCTGCGTGCCCCCTGAGACTGTGGTGACCAGGGCAGAGGAGCCTGAGCAGGTGGGATCTGTGGAGACTGAAGCTGAGCAAGGCAGCCTGCTGCACGCACCCTCGGTGTCCCCACAGGAGGTGAGTGTGACACAGTTCTAGTATATTTCTTGTTGGGGGAATATCCCTCCTCTGTCAGCCCAGAGCCAAAACGTTGGGGGTGGAGGGGATGGGTTGATGGTACAGGGCTGCCAAGGCAGAATGCAGGAGTGCAGAGGGTTGAGCAGACCCAGCACCACCAGACATGACCTTATGCCCATTGGGACTCTTCCCTGCTTTTGCACAGCCCTCCAAGGAGTTCGATGAGGACTCCTTGATTCCCAGCAGCCCGGCCACCGAGACCTCAGACAACATCAGCCCCGTGGCCAGCCCCGTTCACACAGGGTAAGTCCCTGCCCAAGGCAGCACTGTGTGTGTGAGCTGGCTGCAGGGCACTGCTTGCCTATGCCTCTGCCCGCTGCAGGTTCCTGGTGAGCTTCATGGTGGATGCACGCGGCGGCTCCATGCGGGGCAGCCGGCACCACGGGCTGCGTGTGGTCATCCCACCCCGTGCCTGTGCTGCACCCACCCGCATCACTTGCCGCCTGGTGAAGCCTCAGAAGCTGCCTGCACCCCCACCATTGGCTGAGGAGGAGGGCCTGGCGAGCCGCATCATTGCACTGGGACCCGCTGGCGCCCAGTTCCTCAGGTGAGCATGGAAGGGAATGGGGCCATCCCTTGGGCTAGGGACAGATCTGGGCTCCTCTAGGGGCTGTTGCTGGCTGTCCGTGGGGATTCTGTGCAGGAGATGTCCTAGCTTTGGCCAGGCGCAGCATAATGCTGGGGTGGGCCTTTGCAGCATGGTGTAAGCATGCCTCCTCCCTTATCTGCAGCCCCGTCATCGTGGAGATTCCTCACTTTGCCTCCTACGGACGAGGGGACCGTGAGCTGGTGGTGTTACGCAGTGAGAATGGCTCTGTCTGGAAGGAACACCGCAACCGTTATGAGGAGAGTTACATGGACCAACTGCTCAATGGCATGGATGAGGGTGAGCGTGCCAGGCTGGGGGCTTGACACTCCAGCCAGAACTGCAGCTGTCCTGGGAATGGCCAGCACTGGGAGGTGGTGGTATGGAACCGAGTGTGGCATGGTTGGTGCAGCCAAAGAGGAGGTAGATGTCATGGGTTTGGTTTGTGGAGGAGCACTGATGACTGTGCTGCACTTGCAGAGCTGGAGAGCCAAGAGGAGCTGGAGAAGAAGAGGGTCTGCCGCATCATCACCACTGACTTTCCTCTCTACTTCGTGGTCATGTCCCGGATTTGCCAGGACTGTGACATGATTGGCCCCGAGGGAGGGTGCTTGAAAAGCACACTGGTGCCCATGGTGCAGGCCACCTTCCCAGACACCGCTGTCACCAAGAAAGTGAGGCTGGCTCTGCAGGTGAGGTGCTGAAGAGCCTGGTCTGGAGACCAGCAGGCAGGAAAAGGCAGCTTATTCAGCTGCACCCCAGCACTGCAGAGAGCTGGCCCCCATCACCCCACTTGTGCTGCCCACAGGCGCAGCCCGTGCCTGATGAGCTGGTGACCAAGCTGCTGGGGAACCAGGCAACCTTCAGCCCCATCGTCACAGTGGAGCCTCGCCGGAGGAAGTTCCACCGCCCCATTGGCCTCCGCATCCCTCTGCCCCCATCCTGGAAGGATAATCCCAGAGACAGTGGCGAGGGTGACACCACCAGCCTGCGCCTGCTCTGCTCTGTGATAGGTGAGGCCAGGTGCTTGAGTGGGCTGGTAACAGGATGAGCCGAGGTGGGATGCAGCTTTGGAAGCCAAGGATAGGTTGCACAGTCCAGCAGGGAGAGCAGATCCGCTGCAGCGAGAAAGCAATGTGCTTAATCCTGCTTTCTGCTGCTGCAGGAGGGACAGCACAAGCTCAGTGGGAAGACATCACAGGCACCACGAAGCTGGTCTATGAAAAGGAGTGCGCTAACTTTACCACCAATGTGTCTGCCAGGTGAGTCATGGCTGAGCATGTAATTGAATGGGATTCTTGTCCTGGGGAAGATCCCTGCCCTGGAGGGGTTTTCCACACTTGGAG
>NW_024885089.1:1194080-1267861 GCF_019232065.1 Centrocercus urophasianus | reverse complement strand
CCCCCGGTTCCCCATGCTGATCCACCCCTCCCACAGGTTCTGGCTGGCTGACTGCCCGCGCACTGCTGAGGCTGTGCACTTTGCCACCATGCTGTACAAGGAACTGACAGCTGTGCCCTACATGGCCAAATTTGTGGTATTTGCCAAGATGAATGATGGACGGGAAGGCCGGCTGCGCTGCTACTGCATGACTGATGACAAGGTGGACAAGACTTTGGAGCAGCACGAGAACTTCACTGAGGTGGCCCGCAGCAGGGACATTGAGGTTTGTCTCTTGCAACGTTCCTAGAGGACAGAAGGAAGAAGCTGCTCTGTGCAGGGTCCTAGCCCGTGTTTCGCTCCCTGCAGGTGGTGGAGGGAATGCCTCTGCATGTCGAGCTCTCAGGGAACCTGGTGCCCATCAAGAAGGCCACGCAGTCGCGCACCTTCCTCTTCCAGTCCTTCCGGGAGAACCGCCTCGCCCTCCCCATCAAGGTAATGTCAGGTGCAGAGTTGGACTGTGCTGGGACCCTGTGCCCTGTTCCAACCCCCCACCTGGGTGCTTGGTGTGCAGGTCCGGGACAGCAGCCGGGAAGCCAGTGGCTCCCTGTCCTTCCTGCGCAAGGCCATGAAGTATGAGGACTTGCAGCATGTGCTCTGTCACCTCAACATCAGCATTCCACCCTGCACTAAGGTCAGCTCTCCTTTCTCAAAGCAGCCACACCATGCTGTGCTGGGGCTGTGCAGGTGCCAGGGCTGAGCTGTTTCTCTCTCTTCTGGCTGGTGACCCCTTGGTTTGTCCCCACTTTGCAGGGAAGTGGCACTGAGGAGCGAAGGAGGACACTGACACCTTTGTCTCTGAGGGAGCGATATAGCATCCTAAGTGAGAGCAGTTTCGGTACGCAGCCTACTGGTCTGTTCAAGCATCTCACCTCCTTTGCTTAGGGTAGGGGTGCCCAGCCCAGGAAGAAGGGCTGGGATGACCCTACTGCACTTGCGTGCGTGGCATCCTCCTGTTCCCAGGGAATTTCTCTGGTCCTGCCTGTGGGGCTATGCTGAGCCCCTGCAGCCTGCACCTCACTCCTACCCCAACCCACAGCTGGAGTTGTGACCCCCTCTTCTCCTCCAGGCTCTCTGAGCAGCACTGACAGGGCAGACCAGAAGATGATCGACATCGCAGAGCAGCTCGGCCTCAGCTGGGCAGGTGAGTCCTCAGCTGATGGATGCTCAGTGCACCTTGAAGCTCAGCACTTAGGAAGACTAAAAAGATGCTGCAGGGTGGCGTGAATGTCCTTTATGCTGTCTGGGGAGCTGCCCATGGATGTGATGCTGAGATGCTGTGTCTCTCCCAGAGTTGGCACGTGAGCTGCAGTTTGGGGTGGATGACATCAACAGGATTCGTGTGGAGAACCCTAACTCCTTGCTGGAGCAGAGCATAGCCTTACTCAACCTCTGGGTCAGCCGCGAGGGCAAGGGTGTCAAGAGTGAGTATTGATTCCCGCTACAAGGGTGGTGGTGTCTGGGCTGGGCGTGCAGCCTATATGTGTGTGCTCAGGGCTCCCTGGCTCAGTTTGGACCACCGGTTCCTGCACACCTACCTGGAGGGCAGCTGGGGCATGGCCACAACTGCCAGCCTGCCCTGCCTGCTGACTGACACTGGCTTTCCCTGCAGTTGAGAACCTGTACGCGGCGCTGAGGAACATTGACCGCAGTGAGATCGTCAGCACACTGGAGGGCTCCGGCCGGCAGAGCCGCAGCATGAAGGGCAGCTGGCGCTACACAGACAGGGACTATTCACTCTCACCCTCCCAGATGAATGGTGAGCCCCATGTCCTGTGCAGGGGATACCAGAGGGGCTAGGAGCAGAGTCACTGCGGACACAGTGGGGCTGATGTCTGTCCCAAGTCAGCTGCACTGCCCCTAGGAGCTTGGTGAGCACCAGGTGCTGCAGATAGCTGCAGTCTCTCCATGGGGACTTGTGCTATGGGAACCTTGGTCCTGCTCTTCATGGAGAACAGACATGTGGGGCATCCTCCTCTTGAGGTACCAGTGCAGGATGCACCTGGCTTGTTGCTCCCAGCATCACCTGTGCCCAGCCATGGCTGTGCGTGGGAGCAGGACCAGCCACGTGTCCCACGGGAGAGCCAGTGCCATGGGCAGGGATGGGGCTGTTGCTGTCCTGCCCCCAGGCACCACCCATACAGCTCTGGCTCATCGCTTTCCCCTTTCGTATCTGCCTTTGTTGTGTTCTCTTAAATGTGCCACCTACTGCCACCAGATGTGGGCATTCCTGGGGGCCACTTGTTGTCACCTTCGAGTTCACCCTGGCCTCTCTCATCTTCCTCCTCTGCTTGTCTACACTGTTTCCACCTCAGCTGAACCCTCTGGGAGCAGTGTCCTGTTCCAGCAGCTGCATGTCACCCAGGACTGCTTCTCTCTTGGATGTGTCATGCTCTTCCCTTAGTGGCCCTGCGCTACTTTAGGGAGGCTGGGGGCTCCTGGCTGAACACTGTGCTCCAGCTACTTCTGACGATTCCCGGCTGCTGGGGAGCAGGATTTCTCTTTCATTCCAAAGCGCTTAACAAAGGGCTTGTGGCTCAGTAAAGGAAAAAAAGATGCTGCCTGCATGCCTGAGACTGCTTGGCTTGGCTGTAGTCTCTGTTGGTGTGTCTGGGCTGTGCATGAGGACACGATGATTGCTTATAGACCTGAGGACATCAGTGGGATTATAGGGCCCTGGCTGCATCGTGCAGGGCTTCAGGGCTGCATGACATTTGCCAGGATCATCCTTCCTTGCTCATGGGTCAGCTTTGGGAATTTGGTGCCTGCAGCACCTGGCTACCTGAGCTCCAGGCTGACCTTCAGATGCTGGTTGGGGGCTGTGGGCAGGGACTGGGGGCTGGTAGAGCAGGGTGCTAGAGAGGGCACCATGTCCTGCAGTGGGGATGGGGCATCACCAGTCCCCAGGCCTGTCCTCACCAGGGGAATGGACAGCCTCAGGGGCCGCCCAGCCCCAGCACTCAGAGTGAGGCACGGGGGCACTTGCAGGGACAGGAGGGACTGCGCGAAGGCAGCAGCTGCTGTGAGCGCGCACCTTCCAGAGGCTCCTTCCCTTCTCGCCCCGCTGTGCTTGTGTGTGTGTGAGATGGCTGCTGGAGACATCGCCTCTGTCTGCCCATGTAGGTTATGCTTCGCTGCAGGACGAGCTGCTCTCCCCTGCCTCCCTGCATTATATGCTGCCATCCCCTCTGCGTGCTGACCAGTACTGGAACGAGGTGGCCATCATGGACGCCATCCCTATGGCCGCCACCGAGCAGGACGCCCTGATGGAGATGTCTGACATGCAGGTGTGGTCCTCAGGGCTCACCCCTTCACTGGTGACGGCTGAGGACTCCTCTCTGGAGTGCAGCAAGGCTGAGGACTCGGATGCCACAAGCGAAGGTCGTTTCCCAGGGCAACTTCTGACAGACGCACACGGCCCAGACCACATGGGCTCTATGGACTTAGTTGAGGATGACACAGTGGACTCAGATGCCATGAACGGGCTGATTGAACTGCTAGAGCAGGAGGAAGGGCAGAGGCCAGAAGGGAAGACGCCAGCCAGGGACCACCAGCTGGGGACTGGAGAGCAAAACCCAGAGGGTGAAGTCTCTTTTGTTTCAGTTCAACAGAAGGTACAAGCCAGGATCGTGGCATCGCCGACTGTGAGCCACACAGTGGAGAGGAGTGCAGACAGGTATGGTGGTCCCAGTGACAGAGGGGCAGTGGAAGGGGAGCTTCGCCAGCTACTGCCTTGTGCTGGGCCAGCTGCAATAACTTCCCAGCCTCGCTTGCTTCCCTGCTAACCTCCAGCTCTGGAGCCCAGCACCCCGCACAGAGCAGTGGCTTGGGCAGAGTGCCTGTAAACCTTCTGGAGTCTCTCTGGGGGCTCCTTGAAAAGCACCCAGGGGAAATCCCTGCAGACAGCCGGGCCCTGCATGTGGGTTGTGCCTCCCAGCACCATCTCAGGGCTTTGTTCTGCCATCTTCACAGCAGCACTGGTGCCATGACAGCCCAGTGATGTTTCGAGGCATGGCCCGGAAGCCTGCAAACTGGGGTGTTGGATGGGCATAGAGCGTGGCAGGGAGAAGGCCCGTGCCTTTTGTGCATCTGCATTGTATGCTGCTTGTGCCAGGCACTGGCAGCACCAGGAGCTCTGTGCCTGGCGGGGTGCAGCTGTGCCCAGCTGTCAGCTGGTGTTCTGGGTGCAACACTCCAACAAAGCTGACTGCCTCTCTCTCTCTGTCTCTCTCTCCCTGTCCCTCTCCGGCGTCCAGGCTGAGGGACTGGAATGCAGAAGGCTCCTTTATCTCCTGCCTACAGGACCTGACAGAGGGCTCCTGGCAGGAGGGGGTCACCCGACGGCTGGGCCCAGCACACACCGTGGCTGCTGGGGCGCAGGGCCAGGAGCAAGAGCAGGTCCTGGCGCCGGACGTGGAGCTGATGCGGGTCAGCTCCACAGAGGACAGCGACTGGCAGCCCCAGCACCCCGCGGGCGGCTGGCCAGAGGAGCCTGACAGCCACGGCTTTGGGCAGGTGAGGTTGAGAACAGCAGCGGGTGCAGCCTTTTGCCCACCACCAGATCAAGAAGTCCCGGCAGAACTGCTGCCCTGGCCCCTGGGGTGCCTCTTGGCCCAGAATAGAATGCTGCACACCCAATATGTGAGCTCTTGCTCTCCATTTATAACTCAGGCAGGCCCTCTGCTTGCTTCCTTATTGAGTATCTGCCCTGGCCGCTGGCCTGACAGCTTACTGGGCCAGAAATAGAGCTGGTCTGGGGGCCAGGAGGGGTGATGGGCATCCCGCCATGGCCATGTGGATCTGATAGGGATGGGATGAGAGCAGGCGTGTGCCCCCAAGCAGGCACAGCAGGACTGCAGCTGCAACACGGCAGAGCTCAGCTCTGTGCCACGTGTAGCTCCGTCTGTCCTGTGACAGATGACTGCTCTCTGCCCTGTCAGGCTGCTGGGGAGGGGGTCATGGCTGTCCCTGTCACTGCCTGACAGGGGACGGGTGTTGCTGTTGCAGTCCCAATCCCATGACTTTGACAGAAGCTGTGAGTGCAAAGGACACCCCACCTGCCTTCTCCCTTCTCCCGCCCCGGGCAGCTGATCTGCAGCAGCTAGGATTACAGCAGTGCTTTGCAGAGACGTGCGGACCTGTGGGCAGCTCCTGTGCCCAGAGCTCTGCCCGCCACAACCGACAGCATGGCTGGGCTCTGAGAGGGGGTGTGGGGCACATGCACGACCCTGCAGGGGCAGGATGTGGTCTTTCCTGGTCCAGCTGCTGATTGTCGTGGTTTTGCTGGCCTTCTTCCTGGTCAGCTGCCAGAATGTCCTGTACATCGTCAGGGGCTCTGTGCGCTTCCTGCTCAATCATGCGCACCGCGAGCTGGACAAGGAGCTCGGGGAGAGCCAGGGGCTGGCGGACGACGAGGAGTCTTTCTCTACCAGGGTCGTCCGCCGGCGTGTCCTTGTGAAGGTAATGGGCAGGGAGCAGTGCTGGGGTGCACAGCAGAGAGCAGAGACAGGGCTGGGGCTGTGTGTGTGCCGGGCTGCATGCTGGAGAGCTCTGCTGCACCCTGAAATGCTCTTCCTCCTGTCCCTCCAGGGCAACGAAGTCCTCCATTTACCTGGGGAGCATGTGACTGAGGAGCAGTTCACAGATGAACAAGGCAATATAATCACCAAGAAGGTGAGTGAATGGGGCCGAGTCTTTGTAGGGTGCTCTCCAAAGTCTTCCTCCTCTCTCTTTCCATGTGGCCCCTCTCTGCAGCCCAGGGCCCTGCACAGGGTGCTTGCATTCTGCTTTCTCTAATTACTGTCGTGGCTCTTCTCCAGCCACAGATTCTGCCAGGGGGTGGTGTGCACGGGGCTGAGGGCCAGACCTGCAAGAAGGAAGGCATGGTGTCGGGGCTGGCCGTGTCCTCTTGTGTGGGCTGGTGTCGGGGCTGGCAGTGATGAAGGCTGCATGGGTCTCCGCAGGTCATCCGGAAGGTGGTGCGTCATCTGGGCCCCAATGACACAGATGACAGGCAGGAGCGTGAGGACCTGATCCTGGAGGGCTCCCTGCAGGAGCCCCAAGAGCTGGAGGCAGAGGCTGATCACTTCATGTACTCCATCCTACAGAGGGACGGTCTGGGGGCCAAGGTATGGTGTGGTTCATGGCTGTGCCTTGCAAGTCCCCTGCTCGGGGCCAGCACTGCCTCTGCAGGACTTGTGGGCTCCAGGGCTCCTCCATCCTCTGTCCTTTCTTCTGTCCTGCTCATCTCTCTCACCTGTTTCCCTCCTAAGGCTACCAGGGGCTGCTCTTGCCCCTGCACCAGTCTTCTTGCTTGGTGTCTTCTGCTGACTGACTCAGCCTTTCCCTCTCCTGTCCTTTTCTCTGTGTCTGTCTGTTCACCTGGGTGATGTCCTGCCTCCTGTCCCTGTGGCTCCCTCAGGAGGAGGTGCAAGTGCGTGTCCCAAAACTGGAGGTCTCCGGGAGCAGGATGGGGGCTCAGATAGTGAAACGAGCCAGTCTGAAAAGGGGGAAGCATTGACCCCCCTCAAATGGCCTCTTTGGAGGTAACCCCCCCCTTTGCTCTTCCTTTTGTGCCAGCTCTTTGTACTGCTGGGTTAAAGGTAGCAGGGATGTATGTGCATGATGGTATCTGTCTCCTCTCTCTCTCCAATTTCTAATTTTTGTTAGTGAGATATCTGTGGTATATGATAGTCAAGACCTTTGTGTTTGTGGACATATGGTCATACAGACAGTGTCTATTGTCTGCAGCTGTCCCTAGAGAGTCCCTGGGCCAGCCTCACTCGAGGCAGTCTTCCTGCTGCTTTACTCTTGCTATTTTCTACAGCATGCAAAAGCAGCTCAGGAAATGCATTAACAACTTATGGGGTCTTCCATGCTGCTGTGAGAACAAGGTGCAGTGAGTCACCCTTGTTGAAACAGGGCTGGCCTCCAATGGATGGAATATGTCTGTCCCAGGCTCTACAGCAGCCTTCCCAGCTCCTTCCACTGCTGCTCTGGCTTTGGTGAAGCTCAGCTCCTACTTGTTGCTGCTCTCTGCATCTGAGGTGGCGCCACTGGTACCATCTGTGCCATTGCTGTGGGTTCCAGGCAGGGCACTCATCGATGCTCTGATGCTGCCTCTCTGGCACCCTGCTGTAAAACTCATCTTGTGGGTGGTCAGAACGGGTGCATTTGGAACAAGTGTAGGCTGGGACTACGTGAGCCTGGTGACCCCATCTCTGTGTCTTTCTGTGTCTCCCCAGGATCTCACCTCAACACCAAACCACTGATCTCCACACCAACCTGAGAAGAGAGGAGAGGAAGACAGAGATTGGAGGGAAGCAGGGCTGGCTGTACATGTTTCAATAGGCTAATGGCATGATTTCTGTACGAGATACTTACCGTCCTATCCGCATGACTGACTGACTGCAAGACGCATGAGCTACAGTACTTCCAGCAAACAGAGGGACCCTGTCCCTGCCTTGCTGCCATCAGGAGCCTAAAGACAGCAGCACGCACAAGGGGCATCCTTCAGCTCCTCTGGGAGGCCAGAGCTGGACTGGCAGCAAATGAGAGGGGAGAAGAATCCACCCTCGCACATCCGCCTCCGTCACTACATCCCTGTGCAGTGCTCCAGTGGCAGGAAGGAGGCTGGGGCTGCTCACTGAAGGAGAAGAGGGGCTCTATCCCTGTCACCATTCTTGCCTCTGCTGGACTCGCTTCTCATCCCTCTCAGTGAGTGCTGGGGCAGGGGGAGGGCAGCAATAGGGGGATGTGATAGAGGAGGGCTGTGGGTGCAGTGTTGCCTGATGCAGGGCTGCCCTTCCTCTCCCCAGCATGTGCAGCATCTCCTGCCAGGGCAGGGCTCTGGGCCGAGCACTGAGCTCGTTGCTTATGTTGAAAGTGTAAACTGTACAGCAATCAGCCTTGTGTATATGAACCAATAAATACTATGCAAACACCTAGGGACACTCTAGCAGTATGTACAAAGCACTAACAGCTCCACTCCCAAATACCTCTTCAGGCTGCAGGATGGGCAAAGCCTTTGGAGTATGTGAGCAGCTCTGGTGAATAGAGCTGGGAGCCTACAGGTGTGACAGGGTGGCAGATTGTCTTGTCCTGCCCTTCCATCTGAGTCTGGTCCCTTCTTGGCCAGAAGAGAGAGGCCCACGGGGGCAGCCCCATGGGCTGGTCCATGGTGCAAGCCCCAGTTTGTGCTGGCTTCAGCTGGGGTGAGGCTGGCAGCCTGCACTGAGGTGCTTGGGGCCCAGGGAGGATAGGTAGTGAGAGCAGGGAAGGCTTGTGCCACGCACTGGATTGTGCCTAGCTCTACTCAGCACAATATCTGCTCAGGAGATGGGCCAGGAGCTGGCAGGAGCCAGAAGCCCTGCACTACTTTGCAGGGCCTCCTGGCCTCCCTGTGAGGGCACAAATGAGCACAGACCCTTGACCCCGTGGATGTTGGCCCACCCAGGACCAATCCCAGAAATGGGGGGAGCTGCTTCCTCGAGTGGCTGCACTTTGGCCAAGTTAATGCCTTCTGCAGCCACCGAGCTAAGCAGTCACCCTGAAAGCAAGGGCAGTGCTGGGGCAGCTGTTCTGGCAGGAGAATCGTGGTGCTCAGGGCTGCCCAGGCAGCACTGAGATGTGCAGAAGGTTGAATCTGCTACAAAACTTGACCCTGGAAGGACAGGATGCAGACAGCAGTAGATCTGTGTCCCCAGCTCTCTCCTTTACCTAAGCAATGTGGGGGCCTGGCCTTTGTAGCATGGTGGTGTGGAGACCCCCTTGCCCTTTCCCCAGAGGTGGCTGTGGACTTGTTTAGCAGGGCCTGATGCTGCTCTCGGTGGCCACATGCAGAACAAGCCCACCTCCAGCTTCAGGCAGGGCAGCCCTGTCTCACAGTGGGTGCACACATGCCAGGAAAGTCTCTGGCTCTGCTGCAGTCTGGATAAAAAGCCCAGATGCAGCAAAGCAAATGGCCCAGCTTAGCCATGGAAAGCAAGGCAACCCCTTCCTCACCCCACCTCGAAGTAGGCACAGACTCCATCCATTACCCTTGCTGTGTACAATAACCTACCTAGACCCACTGCAACAGCTGACCCTGTAGCATCACCGTAGAGTTGTGTGTGGGTCCTGTGCTTTGGCCTAGTCTACGCCTTAGGGAATGTGCTGTGCTGCAACTGTGCCCGGCACCTGCAGTGACATTGCTTTGCGCTCAGATTGCTCGTAGGGCTGGTAGGGGGAGGCTGCACCCAACATTGAGCCTAGAGAATGCTGCAGTCTGCACACTAGAAGCTTTTTAGAAGTTTTAAAAATTACTTTTATTTCCTTTTTTTAATTGTTATGGAAACAAGCCTTTTGGATCTCCCTGTCTTAGCCCCTGATGTATAGATCATATCCCAGTACACCAGCTATCGGACTATGAATTAATAAAGAAACTAACACAGACCACGTCTCGTCTCTGCTTTTCCAAGGGGAAGGGGAAGGTGGAGGCTGCTGAGTGCTGCAGTGAAGCCCAGCAGGCAGCCGAGCCCTGCAGGATGTGGGGTGGGGGAGAGTATTCTCATAGTATTCTCCTTCCCACTGCATTCTCCTGCAGAAGCTGGCAGGCTGTGGCTTGGACAGGTGCGCTCTTGGCTGGATAAGGAACTGGCTGAAGGGCCGGGCCCAGAGAGTGGTGGTAAATGGAGCCAAATCCAGCTGGCAACCAGTGGTGTCCCCCTGGGGTCGGTGCTGGGGTCAGTCCTCTTCAGTGTCTTTACTGGTGACCTGGATGAGGGCACTGAGTGCACCCTAGGAAGTTTGAGGCTGACACCCAGTTGGCTGGAAGTGTGGATCTGCCTGGGGCAGAGAGGCCCTGCAGAGGGATCTGGACAGCCTGGAAAGCTGGGCTGAAGCCAATAGGATGAGGTTCAGCAAGGCCAAATACCAGGTCCTGCGCTTTGGCTGCAACAACCCCAGGCAACGCTACAGACTTGGGGGTGGTGGCTGGAAAATTGCATGCAGGAAACAGACCTGGGGGTGTCGATTGGTGTGCGGGTGGCCAAGAAGGTCCAGGGCATCCTGGCTCGCATCAGGAACGGTGCTGCCAGCAGGAACAGGGCAGTGATTGTCCCCTGTACTCAGCTCTGTGAGGCCGCACCTCGAGTGCTGTGTCCAGATTTGGGCCCACACTGCAAGAAAGACATGGAGGCCCTGGAGCGGGTTCAAAGAGGGGCGACAAAGCTGTGAGGGGTCTGGAGCACAGGGCTGATGAGGAGAGGCTGAAGGAGCTGGGGTTGTTCAGTGTGGAGGAGGCTCAGGGGAGACCTCACTGCTCTCTATCACTACGTGAGGGGAGGTTGTAGCAAGCTGGGGGTCGGCCTCTTCTCGTGTAACAGTGACAGAACTGGAGGGAATGGCTTCAAGCTGCACCAGGGGAGATTTAGGCTGGACGTTAGGAACTTCTGCTTTTCTGAAAAAGCGGTCAGGCACTGCAGTGAGCTGCCCAGGGAGGTGGTGGAGTCACCGAGCCTGGAGGTGTTGAAGGAACGTTTGGATTTTGCGTTGAGGGACGTGGTTTAGTGAGTGCTATTGGTGATGGTGGGACTGGATGATCTTGGAGGTCTTTTCCAACCTCTGTGTTTCTGTCATTCTGTGATTCTGTCACCCCCATTCCCCCTCCCCCCCCCCCGGCGGTCCGCCCGGCGCTGTCCAGCGGCCGTGGTGCTGCAACGCAGCGTCTCGCAGCCCGGGCCCCGCGGCGGCTTCTTCGCCGCCGGCTCTCAAAGCACGATTTGTCTGGGCAGAGCCAATCCCGGGCTGCCCGTGAGCGTAGCCAATTAGAATCGAGGTTGCGGGGATCCGGCCTATGGGCGCTAGCCTTTGAAACCGCTCGGCCAATGGGAGCGCCGTATTCTAATAGACCTCATCTTTATCAGAGAAATGTTGCCTCTTCCCAAGCCCAAGTTGAGTGCCCGGTGCCGGTGCCACGTCGGGTGCGGGGTCAGCCGGGGGCAGCTGCCACCGAGGCAGTGACCACCTGCTGTCGTGGCCCTGGCCCCCCTGGGGCAGCTCACCAGCCTTTCGGCTGCCCATTGGCGCCGTGGCAGCTGGTGTGGACCCTGCGAGCCGGTAGCCCCAAGGCCGACCGGGATGGGCTGCGCATCATGCCCTCGGAGTGCCAGCCTCTGAGAGCAGTCCAGGAGCCATGGACACCAACCTGCCAGGCACCTTCCTGCTCAGCGGCCCTTCACTGGCCCCCTTCCCTGAGGCCAAGGCACCTGTCTGCCAGTACTCGGTGCAGAGCTCCTTCTACAAGCTGGGTCCCCCTGGGCTGGGTGCCCAACTGGCTGCCGGCACCCCACACGGCATCTCCGACATCCTCGGCCGGCCCACAGCGACTCCAAACAGCAGCCTACTGCCCAGCTACCCCCACGCAGGTGGATTTAATGGACTGAGCTCCCCAGGCGTCTATTATGGGCCACAGGTGGGGGCCCTCCCTAAAGCCAGCAGCGATTACGTGCCACGGGGCAGGAGCTGCTGGGCAGAGGCACCCGACTGGCAGGGCAGCCGGCAGTGCGGTGGCCGTAAGTACGGGGCTGGGAGAGGGTGGGCAGCTGGTGGGACCCCCATCTCCTCCATTGCTTTGTGTGAGGCACAGCTTGACACCTGGGGATGTGCTGGGGGGGCACGGCTGGGGAGCTTAGGCAGAGCACAGGCAGAGCACAGACAGACCATCTACTCACAGAGACTCCCAACCCCTGGCAGTAGCATCCCTTGGTGAATGCCAGGAACAAGGTCTGTCATGGCTGGCACGCAGCTGGCAGGGGCATTGAGGAGCGCATTGCTGCCATGATGGGACTGTGCTGGGTGAGCACAGGCATTAGCTCGTTAGGAGCCCACAGAAAACCCAGGGGCTGGGGCTCTGGCTCAGTGACCTGCAGCCCTGTTCCCCTCTCCAGGTGATGCCCGTGGAGCAGATGGATCAGCTCGTGCTTCCTTCCCACTGCACGCTTAGGGAGGTGGGGGGCATGGGCACAGTGTTCCCAGTGCAGCGTGGCTCCACAGTCACATGCTGCTCCTAATGCTTGTTCCCTTCTCAGCACAGCAGATAGTTTCTGCTCCCAAGCAGGAGGTGCAGAGCCCAGCCTTGGAGGCAACACGGCTCTCCCGGGACAAGGTCGAAGCTGTGGAGTCAGGATATTGTTTTACTTTGGAGGAGAGCAGCGGCATAAAGGGGCGTGGGGATTGGGCTGCCCAGAGCCATGAATCCGGTGCTCACCCACTGCCCTTGTCCCAAAGCCCCTGCACACCTGACTGACAGCCTGCACAAGAAGAAGCACACGCGTCCGACCTTCACAGGGCATCAGATCTTCGCTCTGGAGAAGACATTTGAACAGACCAAGTACCTGGCAGGGCCAGAGAGGGCACGGCTGGCATATTCCCTCGGCATGACTGAGTCCCAGGTGAAGGTGAGTGGGGGTTGTGTGGTGTGTGGGGCGTGTGGCAGGCGGCTGCTAACAGCCCTGTTGGGCTGCAGGTTTGGTTCCAGAACCGACGCACCAAATGGAGGAAGAAGAGTGCCCTGGAGCCCTCCTCCTCCTCGCAGCGGGCGGGGGGCTCCAGTGGAGAGCGGGCAGCCTCTGAGACCGAGGATGATGAGTACAACAAGCCCCTGGACCCTGACTCTGACGATGAGAAGATTCGGCTGCTGCTGAGGAAGCACCGTGCAGCCTTCTCTGTGCTGGGGCTGGGCACACACAGTGGCTGAGCACCTGGGAATGGGTTCTGCTGTGCCCCCACTGCAGCTCCTGTCCAGGGCTCAGGGTCTGGGAACAGCAGCAGTGAAATAAAAGCCCCTGCCCCACATGGGTCTGCAATGCGGGGTGCCCCAAAAGCTGGGCTGGGAAGGGGCTGAGGCTGGGGGTCCATGTATGGGGCAGGAATGTCCCCCAGAGTTCCCCCAGATTGGGTGTGTGCTGGTAGCAAGAAGTGCTGTCCAAAAGTCACTCGTTAGGGCCTCTTGTTGGAACCTATTAGCAGCAAATAAATATCATTTATCTTAACTGTGTGAGTGAGAGCCCATTCACCTGTCGGGGCTGCAGGATTGATGCGACAGCAATAGCCCTGGCTTGTTTGCTGCCAACCTGTGGGGGCCCCCCCATGCTGCACCCAGCTCGGTGCAGGCTGCATGCACTCCTGGGGCTGTGCCCCCCTCCTCAGCTCCCACTGGCTCAGCTTCTGCTTGCTGATGGCACAGGGCCACCACCTGTCCTTGCTGCCTGAGGTGCCAAGGGGCTGCTGCTGCTGGGGCCGCCGAGAGCTGACAAAGTGCAAGCAAACAGTGCTGCGGTGTCCTGGTGGAGAAATCAATAGGCAACGATAAGGTGCTGCTGGGCCATTGCGCAGCGGTTGGCAGCGTGGCACGGGAGCGGAGGTGGTGTTGGGGGCCCCTCTGGCAGCTGCAGGCAGCATTAGTGTCCACGTCCCCACCTGCACAGCGCAGGTCCTGCATCACAGCAGCCCCCGATGCTCCCTTATGGCACTGGGATGCTGCAGGCTGACACTGGGCCTCCAGCTGCCCAGCCCCAAGGCACACACACAGCTCCAGGTCATTGCTTTCCATCGCACTTTGAGCTCTGCAGGTATCCCGGACAGCTTTGCTGCACATCCTGGGGGTTTGGGGAAGGCTGAACTACCCCAGCAAGCATGGGAGGTGCAATGATACCCCAACCACACGGCCCCTGGGTTCCTCTGAGCTGATGCTGCTTGGCTGCAGGGCTGTGGAGTCATGCACCATCCCTGGGCATTGCAGTGCAGGAGCGTTCTCTGCGTGGCCAGAGTGTGAGGCTGCTGCTGGGATATTTTTTTGACATTTTCTAAGCTGCTCGACGTGGCTGACAATTTTTAATGTACTAACTGCCTGGTCCAGTGAGCTGATTAATTGGTGCTGTGGAGATCAATAGAAAACAGAAAATTAAAACAATTTTAAAGTGATTAAGTAGTTTAACACCTGTCTGATGCCACGTCAGTGCTGGGAGACAAATAAAGCAGGTGGCAAAGGGCCGGCTGCAGCCCAGGAGTGACAAATCGCAGCCACAGCTTGGCTGCCTTCAGCATCCCACGGCTGTACCTGAGCTGCAGAGCTGCTCACAGGGCTGCAGTGCAGGATTAATCCCACCTCCAGCTCTCTTCGTCCCGCAGCCCTGCAGCCAGAACCAATGGATGGTGCCAAGCACGTGGCACGGCTGATGGCTGCTGTGGATGTTCCAGCCAGCACCGGAGCTCACAGGGCTCACAGAGCCCAGGCCATGGTGAGAGCCAGCGCTGCGTCCCAGGCCCTCCTTGTGCTCCTCACTGGGCACTACTCTGGAGCTCGAGCAGGGTGGGCTGGCAGGCAGATGGATGGCAGCTCCGTTTCAATTCCACATCCCTTTTCTCCCAGACAAACCCCGTCGGATTTTCATAAATCAAAGCGCCACACTGTTTAATAAAAATTTATTGACTTACAAGTGATTATTTATCAAAAGGCCATTAATAGCGGCTCCGGGAATGATGTGCTACTGGGTGGTGTGGGGAGACTAATAGCAAATCAATGCCAGCATCTGGGCAGAATGCATATGAGGGCCCCCAGCCCCAACGGGCTGCATGGCTGCTGCTGCCAGGGCCGGCAGCCCCTACCCCAAGGGCTGCCCCACGCTCCCCCCGGTTATTTATCGCTTACAAATGAAATGATCAATACTTTTAATCTAGAGCTAAATTTATTAACTTTCCCATCGGAGAGAGACATATTGACTGGGAGTAAAGGGAGGGGGAGCTGAGGAAAGATGGATGCGTGCTTGCTCACCTGCCCAGCCTGCTGCACAGCATCCCAGAGGCAGCAGGACGGTGAAGATGGGCCCCAAGCACAACGAGGATGGAAGCAGCCAGGAGCCACAGGCTGCTGCTGCCACCACAGCACCCATGACAGAGCCAGGGCCCTGCTGCAGGCAGACCAGCAAGCAACTGCAGCCAGGTCTGAGTTCTGGGTGCAGGGGTATTATGGGCACCCAGCATGGCAACGCCTGCTCCTGGCACAGCCCCTGCCTCTGTGTGCAGCTATTTGCACGGCCAAAAGCAATGCCTCGTCCCTCTGGAAAAGTGGAGCGCTGGTTGTGATCAATGCTCAGGGAGAAGTGGCTGGGGAAAGGTGAAGGGAGACTGGAGAACCTGCCCCAAATGAGCAGTGATGCTCATGTCCCCAGCCCAGTGCGGCATGCCTGTCTGCAGCTCAGTGCAGAGACACCAAGGGGGCACTGGGCATCCTCCCTGTGGCTCCCCAAAGCCACTCAGAGCAGGGCACACCTGGGGGGCTCAGTGTGAAGGACCTGAGGCAGGGAAAAGCTCCATGAGCCTGGAGGCTGGAGCAGCAATACGCGTTTTGTGCTGCAGCCCTGAGAGGCACAGGCTTGTAAGGTTCCCTTGGTTGTCAAGGCAGCTTATCTGAGCACAGCTCACCAGTTTCTGTGCCGTGGGAGACTTGTGACTGACACACATGCACATCAACACACCAGCCCTCCCCCTGGGCCTGTAAACACCATATGGAAGCATATGACACCAGAAGTGTTTCATTTAATACTGCCCCTGCAAGGGGCTTTACTGTAACAGTAACAAGAAGGCATCTGTGCCAAGAGTTGCCCAAGGCCTGAAGGCTTTAGGCAGTAATAATGCCTCCTGGAAAGAAGAGCCAGTAGATGAAGGAGTAAGTCCAAACAGCTCTGGAGTAGCCAAAGTCCAAAAGAAATGGAGCTGCTTTGTACAAGACCTGGCTCACTTTGGAGGCAGAGCTCTGGAGACAGTGCTGGAGACAGAGGACTCAGGAGCGGCTCCGGTCTTCATGGTTGCCTACAATCATTTTGCTGTAAAGTTTCTGTTGCTCCTCCTTGAATGTATCTTTCACCTTCTCCCTCTTCAGACCTCCATCCCTAGAAAAAGAATCATTTACAATGCAGCTAAAGGAACACACTGACACTGCTGCTCTGAGCAGGCTGGAACTCCCACATCAACCCGATGAGTGCATTTGTCCCTTAGGTTAACAGGGCATACTGAAGGCTGACTGTACACAGGGGCAGCTCCTTTCACCTCATGCTCTGCCAAGAATGTCACACACAGCCCTGCACAGTGCTCAGCACATCCAGCACCACTGCAGCATGCTGCTTGCAGGGACCCTCAACCTCTCAGGCTCCAAAGATCTCAATGCCTGACAAGGGAGGTTCTCAAGCTTCACAATGCTTTGCTGAACAACATCAAGTAAGAACTGGGGTATCCCAGAGCAAGCTGCATTCAGAGAATGAAATTTTGGTGCCCAACACACAGAACAGAAGTCAAAATGCTGGTCTTGACTATAGAAAGGCAGTTTTGGACATGCATCCCCATTTCTACACAGGTCTACTTGCCCAGTGCAAGACACAAACTCAGCTTTGCAGCTTACAAACACGTTATCAGGACCCAAGAACAAAGAATAGAGCTGGGAGGAGAAATGTCTGGCAAGACTCACCAGAGCAGATCTACAAGGCCTCCCTGCCTGGCAATAGCTGACTTCACTCGATTGGCAAACTGGACAGCATCCTCATCACACTGAAGGAAAACGACACTGTTTTCAGACAGAGCATGAGGCCAAACAGGCAGCAGATCAGACAGGGCAGGTTCACCTTACCTACCTGTCTGGTCATTGGGGGCAAGTACCACACACTGCACACAATGGCCCAGCTGGTCATCATCCTAAGGAGGTAGGTCACCATGCCATACTTGCTGCTGTTCCAAAAGGCATCTCCAAACTGTGGATCATACTGTGGAGGAAGGAGAGCTTATGAATGTCAGGTAATGGATGCACCTTCCCCGAGGCTCTGAGTTCTACATCAAATCCAATTATGGATCATCCCTCCCCCACTGCACATCAGTGCTCAGCATCCCCATATCCCATGGTCTGAGGACCAGGCCGTTGTGACCCAGTAGTGCCAATACTGGGTTATCAATGCTGACCTTGTAAGCAGAAAACTATTTCTGCTGTAAAAACGTTTGCCTTCTCATACCTTGATGGCTACAGGGTAAACTGTGGCTCCAATTTCAAAGCTCCCTTTTTTGAACATCATCACGGACGTGTTGTTGATGCAGGTTCCTGTAAGAGACAAGCACAATCTTTGCAGGTCAGTTCAGAAGTCTAAGCTATACACCTACAGGCAATCCAGCAATTGCCCCTGACACTCCAAACCCTGCTCTGTATGTGCACAAGATGTGTAACATCACTGAGACAGGAGGGCTGCTGTGCCTTCCTCCACCAGGTGCCTGCCTGGCCTCACTCCTCAACTCACCTTCAGGAAAGATAAGAATAGGCAGTTTGCTCTTGTCCTGGACGTGCTCTGTGAGCCTAAACAGAAGAGAGTCACCAATCATCATTGGAGCTGTCCTGGCAATCCACACAGCAGCCCCCAACCCTTTCCCAGCCTCCAGCTAGCAGCTGTCCCACCTTTTGGCAACGAGGTGACGGTCTTTGACCTCAGAACGTTCAAACCAGACGTGGGGGCAAGCTTTCACCATGGCTCTCTGTATCACACCCATGAGCCCTCCGTGGATTTGACCCACCTGAACAGGGTGAGAAAACGTAAGTTACAAGACCTGGGGACACACGTAGGCCAAGGCAGCTCCTATAGCTTTGTTGCTAAGCTGAAGTCCATCTTTCTACCCCAGTCCTTGTAAGGCTGAGAGGAAAAATTCCAGGCTCTAAATGTAAAGATGCAGCAAGCACCAAGGGAGGTCAAGCTTGCTGGAAAGCAAGAAACACAACAGCAAGCAGAGCTGGGGTGCAGACCTTACCATTGCATAGTAGCCATCACTGGCCAGGATGATCACGTCAATGGGGGATGTGTGATTGGCCACGCAAATGCCTCCATTTCGGGGTCTGTTTTCTCTAAAAGCAAAACAAAAGCACAGATTAGGGCAGAAGGATGAAGAGTGAGGCCTGCAAGAGGCACAGACACTGCAGCAGACAGCGCTGCCTTACCGGTCATGGTAGGTGATGATGGCTGTGAGGGCACGCACGCAGATCCGGTAACACATCAGGTGGACGTGTTTGCTGAGGAACTCCTTACACCTGCACCCAGAACAGAGAGCATCAGCCCCAGCTGCCCATATTGGGGCCACTCAGCCCAGCTGTGTGAGGTCAGGAGATGCCATTTCACACGGTGCCCACGTAAACACACCTCCTGTTTGGTTGTGCTGTTTGTTTACTGATTCATATCTCATGAAAACCAAGCTTTTGCTTTCGCTCTTCTCTGTTTTTACTCCTTTTAGAGACCTGGGCTAAGAGCTCTGTCACAGGCTTAATATTCACATCTAGGCCTTTTATTTAAAGTAGTAAGATATACGTTCCTGACAGGCTACAGATGACAGAACCCCCTGCCTCATCTGCAGCACGCAGAAGAGACAGGCTTTGCAGGAAAATTTCCTAACTATCAGGTCTCAAACAGCACAGGGAGCTGCCCATCACTTCTTACAAAGGCCAACTCACCTTCCATTTGGCAAATATCCCACCACTGTAGTACCAGTCACCAACAAGCTGATGCCAGTGAACGCCAGGGCTATCCTGCAGAAAGACAGAAGCTACATGCTAGCAAATCCAGGCCAGAGGCTCTGCCCATCACATAACCTGTCTCTCCCAGACACGTCAAGCAGGGTCTGTGAGCTGGGGGACCAGTTGCACCAGGAACAGGTCACAGGCTTCTGCAGCAGCACCCACCTGAGGGGCAGAAGGAAGCAGTAGCGGATGACAACACCCAGTCCCCAGAGTACAGTGAGGCGCAGGCTGATGTAGTGGAAGTTGTAGTTGGTCCTGCTGAGCAGATTCCAGGACTCCAGCTCTTCAGCTGAAAACCTCTTGGTCACTTCATCATCCATGATGGTCTCGATGCCTTTGCGGCAGAAATAGAAGATATCTGAGAGCTCAAACTCAGGGGTGTCCAGGTCTTTGCCGCTGCCGCTCCGACGGATCTCTTTGATCTCCTCTTCCAGAGATGTTGGCTCCTTTGCAATGATACCTGCAACGAGCCACAGGCAGCTCTGAGCAAAGTGTGACTGGCCTGCTGAATGACAACTGAGGGCCAGGGGGATCTCTGTGGACCCACACAAGGCTCCCTTCCTTCCTCCAGCCCTCCCGACTACCTAGACATGAAACGCCCTGGGTGCCTCACGCACCAAACCTTTCCACATCCACTGCCAATCCGTCTATGTGGAGAGGGCATCCACCACACTTCAGCTCTCCAAAACACTCCATTTACCACGCAGAAATATCAGCTTCAGATGTGCCCAAGAAGGGCAGGATCTTACCATTGACATAGGGCTTGTATAACGGATGGTTCTTCTCCTTGGCACCACGCTCTATTCTCAGTGTCGCCCACTGCAAGAGACACACACAGCAAACAGAACTGTCAAAGCCTGCAGCTCCTCTTGATGCTATTCCTGATTCACAGCTGGCTTCTGGAGAAGATCGTGCTTAAGGGGATCAAATGAGATGAAAGCAGGATGCTTCCATACAGAACTGTGTGAGTGATGAACATGCAGCTGAAGTGAAGTGGAAGCAGACATCAGATTGGGAAGAAATGGAACAGGAGGAGTAACAGGAAGGTGACCAGCACTTAGGAAAGACATACTGTGCACATGCTTGTGTACCATTCTGCACAGCAGAGCTCCAGGGGAAGAATGAGTGCCAGAAGCTGGAATGGTATTCAGTGGTGAGATGGCCCAGCCAGTCTTTCTACAGCCTCCTGTAGGCTGTTGCTGATTGCACGTGGCTGCCACTGCACAGCCTCCAGATGGACCTTCATCCTGCATGCCCTCCTGGAAGGTGATGTAGCTCAGCAAGCAGATAACAGAACCAGCACTATTTTCCACTATTGAATTCCTCCAAACTCAAAGCAGAGACTGTTTTCAGGCTGCTGCTAAGCACATCAGGCCAGCCTCATGAGGAGATGGGATGCCTCCCTACTGCTTCTCAGTTCATAGTCAGTCCAAAATAGCAGCAGCAAGCACCCTCAGACTGAGTAACCCTCAGTTACTCCATCAGTCATCCATGAAGAAGCAGAAACTGCTGAGAACTCCAGGGTTCCCAGTCTCAACTCATGACACTGTAAGATGAGAAAGCAGTGAAGTGGGAATGTTAACTGGGGGTGGAGCTTCTAGCTCATCTGGCAGCCTCCTCTGCAAGTACAAGGAACTGCAGGATTGCAGAAGACTGTCCAGACATTGCCATTCCCAGAAGGCAAAAGAGAAGCTCTGACCCAACAGAAGGGGGGAAGCCTGTACAGAAGGCACATTCCTTGCCAGCCCCACAGTAGAGACCACGGTGGCAGAAAACCCAGCCTGCCACGTGGGAAGCAGTGGGCAGATCTCCCAGCTCACAAACACAGGCGTGTGGCTGCCACCCTGGGCCCCACAACTCCCCACCTTGCCAGACTGAGGTGCTGCCTCCTGGGCTGTGTTTGCATCACTGGCCTCAAGAACTTGAAAAATATTCCTTCTGAATTATACTCCTCTTACAATTCCGAATGACCAAACCCAGCCACTGAGCTTTACGTCAATCTAGGAGATGTTCTGCCACAGAGCTCCTCTCTCCCACCACAAAGGTTCTTTGATAAAAGCTGAAATAGATTTCTTCTCAGAAAAACGGCTGCAAAATTGAACACCAAAATGTGCTGAGATTAAACGTTCCTTCATCGAATGAAAGAAAGGAAAAATAATTACAGTAAAACAAAATGTTCCATTTCAGATAAGCCAAAATTCTTCGTATTTTTTTTTTACCTCTCTGTTCAGTCACTAAATTAAAAACCAGATCTTCAGACACCAGTGATAATGAAGCACGTCACAAAGCACTGGGACTTCCCCCTCACACCACAAATTTTGGGAGGACTTGGACAAAGCACTGAAAACAGCAAGCTGCAGGGCTGCCCTCTCCAGCCAGCCAGTACAGAGATGCTCCCAGACAAGACCAGCTCTGTTCCTAGCTAACTGAATACTGTAGAAGTTTGGACATCACATTTAAAAGCCTGAAACTTCCCTGCTATGCTCAGTGCTATCTTATTCGTTTTCCCTGGGCTGCCAGGCTTGGGTTGATTTGGGTTGGTTTGGGTTTTATCTACTGGGAGCTTTGCAAAAATTCTGCTCTCAGCAGGGATTTGATTCAAGGAGAGGCGCTGGCTAAGATGGCCCAGAAATAAGTCTGCTGAAGGCAGCCAGGGGAACAGCATGACCCCAACATGGAAAATTCCACTTGGCTTTTTCGTGCCAAGAGGAGCAAGGAGTGCTGCTGCTGTCCTCAGAGCTGCAGGTCCAGCTGTGACTGCTGGGCTCAGCAGATAAGCAGGCAGCAGTTTGGGACTCAGGAGCTCTGTGTTCTGGCCACAGACTGCCCAGGGCTTGCAGCCACTTGAAGTTCCACCTTGCTGCCTGCTTTTGCTTCGTCCAAACATACTGGAGATGAGCAGCACGCTGACTGCTGTTCCTTTCTGTCACATCTCACACCCCTTTTGGCTTCCCTCCATATCAAACTGTGACAGCTCTCTGCCTTGCATTAACGTGGCCAAGCACACACCTCCTCCCAGCACATCCCCTGGTACTGCTGTTACTGCTTGCATACTTATGGGCTATGCTGTCTTACTGCTTCATTTGAAGAATCAGTAGCTTAACCACAGAGAAAAAAAACCACAACCTGTGAACAGGAATCCAATAAATTGCATTTGGCTGAGGTGACTGCAGCAGGTCATCTGGCACCAGCACATTAACAGCAAACCATACTCCCGGCTCTGGTGTCTGCTGTGCTCTGTAGAATGGGAAAAGCTTCTCCTCCTACCATTAATACACTTGATGAGACCCCTGTAAACATCCTTCAGCACAGAAAATTCTGAAAACGTGACTTACCTGAAAAATCTTCAATAATGTTTTCATGTAAACCTTGCGGATGCCAAAGGAGACTCCAAAAATTGCTGGCACAATGATGAAAACCAGGAGTAGAGTGAAGAGGACGGTTATGGAGATTCCCAAGAGATTGACAACTAGGCTGTCAAAGGGGAGCAGGAGGAACATGATGAAGGGCCCAAGCAAGGCTGGTGCCCTGCGACCCTGCAGCCAAACAGGAAGGCTGCCTGCAGCAGTTAAACAGTCCTCCTACTATTCAGTAATAGTCTCACACGTGCAATGAGTCCGCTGTTGCTCACAGACCCCATTCCAAAGTTCACATCCTTTTCGGGCTCTGTGAGAGAGGGAACGAACAGTATCTGGGAGAGAGGTTGGGAAAACAAGCAAATACTGCCAGGAGTCCCAAACAGTTCAAACAGTGCACGTTAAGGAGCTCAAAGAAGATGGAGCATGCAGGCAGGTTCCTCCATGGGTTTGCAGTGAGTACCGTCCTGGAACAGCTGTGTGAATACAGGCTCTCCTACAGCACTGCTGAGCAAATCCTCCTGAGGAGCAGCTTCTGAAGACACTGGCAGTAGAATTCGTCTCAGGCTGCTGAGAGTATGCAGAGTCTCCTCACGGGGACAAGATGAAGTCCATCTCTGAGCCTGCATTGGAGGAAATTGAGGGAGTTGGCACTTGCAGGAGCCTACTGTATGTGGAGCTATTATTGCTCCTTCCAGGATACAGAGACTGGCTCAGATCCTCACATGACGCCTGTAGCAAGTTTAATTCCAGAGGCTTCTGGCATCCACTCACGTTGAAGAGTTGTAACTGACTCAAATGAAACCCGTGTCCCTGGAAAGCTCTCCAAACAGTGCGTTGGCTTCTTGGTAGACCAGGCACTCACATGTCACCAGCACTACAGGAGGAAAGAGAAACTGAAGTCAGGCAAGTCACGCAACTCAGAGACGTCAATGGCAGGAGGCCAAGGACAGTGGGTGCTGAAAGCATGAGGGCATTGATCAGACTGAGGACACGTCACTCCAAGCAGCTCCTGAGACACTTCAGACTCAGACTGGTACTCCAGCTTCCATTTCACACCATCAGACACACATCCTGTGCCTTCTTCCCAGACAAACCTCGTACTGAGTGGCTCTGACCAGAGCCATTCCAGAGCACAGGATGTTGAGTGTATCTAAACAGGTCCCATGTACAGGAAAAGAGCCAATGAAGTAGCAGAAAACCCTTCTGAATGACAGAGCCCTCAGCACCCCTCTCATTTCAGAGGAATCCAAGCTCAGGGAGCCAGCAGTGTGTTGGATTCCTGGGAAGGAATCACTTCCTCTACCCCTGTACACAGGTTCCTGGGGTGTGGCTCACCTACTGCTTACACAGGGCAGCTTTACAAACAATGCATGACAGGAAGTTAGCCCAAGGGGAGAATTACTGCTGATGATTAGCCACGGTGGAACTCACCGGGACACGGGGAGCAGTCAAAGGTCAACATAGCACTGCAGCCCTGGCAGGGGATGACCTGGCAGAACAGGTCTGCGTGAGGCCAGCACAGCTTGGAGCGACTGCTGAGGGGAGAACTCCCTCCAGATATTATCTCTGCCTGCTGCCAGAGGGCACGGTGTCAGCCTAAGGGTGGGATGGAACAGTGCTTGAACTCAGAGGATGAAGGTGGGAATACCATTCTGCTCCCCTGTACGTAGAGTGTTGCAGCTGCTGGCACTACAGCGTTACTGCTTCAGAAGAACACAAACTGCACCTCTACAAACCTTCACAAACTATTCCCTGTCAGCAGCAGTTCTACAGCCACAAACGTGACCGTCCTTCGGCCACAGTTTTCACTGTCGGCCCGGCCCCGGCAGCTCTCGGCCCCGCCAGCCGTTCAGTTCCACGTTTCAGTTCCACGTTTCAGCTCCGCGTCCCCGCCGTGCCCCGGCCCTACGAGCCAGCGGCCACGTGCGGTGCCCGATTCAACCCGACAGCAGCAGCCACGGTCCGGCAGCCCCCGATCTCTCGTGGAGCCCCGCGCTCGGGGTCCGAAGCCGCGCCCTTCCACCCAACGCGGTCAGCCGAGGCCGGGAGCGCTTTGTTACGGCCTACGGGACACCGCCCACGGGCGCGGCGAATCCGGGCAGGGCAGGGACCGTCGGCGACCTTCGCGCGCGCTGGCAGCGGCTGCCGGTGCGGAGGGGCGGGGCGGGGCGCTCACACCGCGAGCGGGGCGGTACGGCGCGGCCCGCGGCACGGAGGAGGCCGCGCTTCGTAACGCGGAAGCCGGTTAACGGTCCGCGGGCGGCTCGGCCCCGGCCCCGTCTCTCCGCTTCCTCCGCCGATCGCAGCGGGACGGAGATCGCGGCCGGCACCGGAGCGGGACGGCGGGGGAGGAGGAGGAGGAGCGCTGGGCCGGGCTGCTCGCGCACTCACCTGCCTCCACTGCCGCCGGGCCCGGCTCCGCCCCCGCCACGCACCGTGCGCGCCGCGCCTCCGCCCCGCGTGCACTGACGTCATCACGCCTCTCGCGGGGCCGCGCACGCAGCGCCGCGCAAACCTCCCTGTCGATAGGGGGTGCCGCACGCCGCCGAAATGAGAGGCGAACTCGCACCGTGCCGTCACTTTATTGCCTCCCGTAACAGCGCGGCCGGACCGAGGCGCACCGAGCGGCTTCGTCACGCCCTCGTCCCGCCCGCAGCATCCGCCTCCGCTTCGCTGCCACGGCCCCGAGCCGCTCCCTCTGCCTGCACGAAGGCACTTGTCCCGCTCATCGCGCCCTAGGCTCGCACCGGAGCACAAGCGGGGTCGGCCGGCTTCACGCCCCTGTCACTCTTGTTCTCTCGTGCTAGCGCTGCCTGGAGGATGGACCGGCAGGAATTTCACCGAAATGGCTCCCAGCTTAAGATGTAGCAGGGCCCAGCTTTGAAGCCCAGCAGCTGCTTGTACCGTAGCCAGGCAGGCTCGTGGAGAAGCTAACACAGCTGGGAGCAGCACTTGATGCTGTTGTCCCCATCCTCCCCCAAGGCCCTTGTACCAAAGCAGGGACATAAGGGACCTACAGCCCCCTCCAAAGCACCTCCCTACCAGTACGGGGCTTGGGGCTCTGAATGGCGCCAGCTCTGCAGGTGAGAAAGGACGAAGGCAGCAGCCCGGGAGGTGCCAAGGTGCTCCCGGGCCCCCTTGGCACTCTTCACAGCATGGGAGGGTGAGCGTATGACACCCAAGTGGTAGATCCTGTAGTTCTTCCCGTGGTTGTTGTCCCAGTGGGTCTTCTGCCCACAGCGGAAGGAGATGCAGAACTCTGTGGCCTTGGAGGAGCTAGAGGGCTTGGGAAGGGAGAGCTCAAAGGAGAAGGTGTCCGTGTCTGCTGAGCCATACGTGCTATGCATGTACTGGCAGGAGATGTCGCGGAAGCTCTTCCAGCCGTCAAAGGTGATGCGAATGAGGACTTTCTTCTCGTACTCAATGTTTCTGACCTTCACTGTCCCAGACAGGGTATGGTCCTGGATCAGGCAGCTCTCCAGGCAGACCAGGTTGCTGAGCAGGCGGCTGCGGAAGGTTGCATAGTCTGCAGAGGGTTGTGGGAAGTCCAGCACATACCTGCCTGCTTCTGAGTGCGAGTCCCGGAACCTGGGCCGGAAGCAGGTGAGGTCTGACAGGGCATGCTGCAAATCACAGAGGTCCTCCTCGATCTTTGAGAAGAATCGGACAGCTGTCAATGAGAGCCCCTTCATGTCAGCAAATACCACCCTCTTCTTCTTCTGACTTTTGGAGCTCTTGGTGTTCTCCCTCCACTCAGGCTCATGATCTGCGCTCTGTTTCAGGTTCAGACAGGAGCGGAGCGGTTTGCGTCCCCGGCTGCCCCGGAGCTCCTCATAAGAATTCAGTAGCTTGCGAATAGGGGGTGAACGGCTCAGGCAGAGCCGCATGGCCAGGTCCACAGGCATAGCTGGGGGAGTGACAGCTCGCGTGCTATAGACCTGGAAAAGCCTAGAGGTGAAGAGGGGTCAGGCAATGAGCCCTGGCTGCCGGACAGCTGGGGCCTCAGCCCCGTTCCCAGCCCGCACCCTTCCCTCCACCCGCCCCACCCGCGCTCACTCGCCGCAGCTCATCGCGTCCCGTCCGCTCCCTCCACCGGCGGCGCCGCGCGATCAATGGAGCCGTAGAAGCGCCCACGGCCGGGACACCCCACGGCTGTCGCGGCAGCCAATAGGCGTCGGGAACGCTCTCCGGATCGGCCAATGAGAGTCTGGGCTGCCTCTCCGCCCCTCCCCCCCAGCTCCCCCGGCACAGCGGCGCCGCCGCCCGCCCGTCCGCGGCGGCTCCGCACGCTGGGAGCCCCGCAGCCGGACCGCCTGCCCCAGCCACGAGAAGCTACAGGAAGAAAAGTTCGCTCCTCTTTGGCGTTGAGAGGTTTGAACTGTTTTCATGCGTCTCTCTTCAAGTGCTTACTCTGAAACAACTATTTCCACGGTGTCTAAAAGCACAGAAAATCCCAGACTCCGGACTCACTCTGTATCACAGAACAGCCAGGGTTGGAAGGGAGCTCAAGGATCACGGAGCTCCAACCCTCTGCCACACACAGGGCCACCAACCTCCACATTTCACAGCAGCCCAGGCTGCCCAGGGCCCCATCCAACCTGGCCTCCAACCCCTCCAGGGATGGACGGGGCATCACAGCCTCTCTGGGCAGCTGTTCAGCCCCTCACTGCTCTCACAGCACACAACTTCCCCTGACATCCAACCTCCATCTCCCCTCCCTCAGCTTAAAACCATTTCCCCTTGTCCTGCTGTCATCTCCCCTTTCCAAGAGTTGATTCCCCTCCTGCCTGCAGGCTCCCTTTAGGTCCTGCAGGCTGCCATGAGGTCACCCCGCAGCCTTCTTTACTCAAGCCCAGCTCCCTCAGCCTGTCTTCATAGGAGCTTCGTATCAAAACCCAATTCAGAAGCTTCTTACCCCCCTGCACTGAAAAACAGGGCGCTGTGATGTCCCTGACACTCACATTCAAAATCACCTTCACTGTTTAGCTCACATGTGACTCCTTGATAGAAAAGACTGTCACTTAAGTCAGATCACCCCTGCCCTCTACTACCTGCTAATCTCTCCAGAGCTGTCTAGCCATTTAGGTTAAGCAGACCTGATTTTTCCTGCTGACAGCACAGATCTTGATCAGCTCATGACACAACCCATCTATCAGTATTTATACACAGCTTTCCATTGCCACTGCTTCAGCACAATGCAAGATGCTGCTTCTCGCCTCTGAAAGGGTGGAAGCAAACATGAGTTCTGTGTGTGGCTGGGAGAAGCCTAGAGTTCAACCCTGACCTCAGTCCATAAAATACATCAGGAAAAAAAAACAAAACAGACAGCCAAAGCTGTACTCTCCCCCACAGGGATGTGTGGCACTCAGGTCACTGCTGGTCAGACACTCCTGCATGGGGAGGAGCACAACAGAACACACTGGGGGTAACCAGGATCCAGATACACTTGTATGGCAGGGCCTGCAGGAAGGGGTGGTGGAGGACAAGCCACATTGTATTCACCCCCTGCAACAGCTAACTGGCTGCAACTGCCCAAATTCCAAACCCAAACAACATCTCCCAGAGGCATGGCAGCAAATTGACTTTTTTTTGGCAGAACTCAAGGCTATTCCTCAGGTTTTCATAACCTGTCTGCTTCTGGACCTTTGACTACTCAACACCTTTCCATCAGAATTTCCAACTGGTTCCTCGTATCAGCTTTAAGCCAGATATTTCTCAGTTCTGGGAAAGACTGTCACACAGCAGCAGCACAGCAGGGTGAGCCAGGGCAGTGAAAGAGAAAGCCCACATGAAAATATGCTTGGGTCTCCACACACTGCTGTGATGGATTGCACAGCAGGAACTGCACAGGTTTGCATGTGTGGTCACATATAGTGCAGGCAATTTGTTAGTTCTCACCTGTTGCTTTCTGAGAACCATTCCTTCCTCACATTCTCTCAGGCTGACGGCATGCATTCCCCTTCAGTGACTTGAGGGAGTCAACAGTGACATGGAAAAGGGTTCCTACTAATTTAAGTACTTACTTCACATTTCTCCTGCCCTCAGGAGAGCAGATCCGGCTTAAACTGTGAAATCACAACTCACAACCAGTGCCTTCCCCGTGACCTCTTTCACCACCCATCCACTTTGCATTTAGAGCTCACTGCACAGCAAACCCAAGTTATCAACATCTTGGAAGGAACAAAGAACAGGCATTGGATTGGACATTCCAGTCCAATCTCTACTGCAGCCCCTAGAGAAGCTGCTCCCACTCTCATCACAGGCACAGACTAAGGTGGATGAAGGAGTCTTCCCCTCCATCTGAAAATACAAGCCAAAAGCATCTCTTCCTTGACAGAGTTGCAGATGTTTCCCCTTCCTCCAAAGCAGATGAGGCAACAGAAGCACTGTGTCAGCAGTGAAACGTTATCCAGTCCCATAGGTATCTCAGGTATTCAGTCATGGAAGGACACAAAAAGCATTTTCAGATAGGCTGAAACTGAATCTCACTCTTAGCCTGACCGATTGCAGCCTAACAGCCATTCTGAAAAATCCTGCACAGCCTGCAGTAATTTTGCTGGCTCCAAGACTCCAGAGAGGAGCCGTGCTCAAGGTATTCTAGGAAAAAATCAGCTCTGGTGAAGATTTGGCTTCTAGAACAGGGCATGGGGGCCTGATGCTCACGTTGCAGCAGCCACGTGAGGTACAGCAGCAGGGCAAGTACAAGCTGCCTGGACAACTGTTCAGCCAAACTAAATAGGGCTAAGGAGAAAGTCTTACAGACATTCTCCAAGCAGCTCTTCCAGAGCATGTTTTTGCAGCAGCAGATTAAGAATGACTTTGACTGAGAGCTTTGTCACCTCTGAGAAGCTGCCTGAGCTACAGGCATGAGCAGGGTACAATCCAAAGCCCTTTCTTCAGGGCCGGGCAGAGGTGTGTGCTACTGATTCCTAAGGATTAAACACAACTTCCTCTTAACGTCTATACTTAAAAAAAGAATCCACTTTATCTAAATGGATTCATTAGGAACACTACAAACCACACATGCAAAGCCACTCGCACTGCAAAACGCACTGCGTCACACCCTGCCTGCCTGGCAGTGAAAGGGGAGCATCAGAGCAGCACCAGCCTGTTCCCCACGGAGTATGGTGCAAGAAAGGCCCTGTCCTGAAGGAAAGTGAGCCTGTCTGTCCACACACCTGACAGGTACCAGGCTGTACCAGCAGGGAATCAGGAAATGCAGGGCAAAAGGAGCTTTTGCCCCATGTAATCAACATGAAGGGACAGCTTGTCCCCCGTACCCCAGCATTTGTTTCAGCACAAAGTAACTGGGCAGTTTCCACCCTCAAAATTACAAAGCAGGGAATGCAGCAGAACCCTACATTCTCTGGAAAGAGGATCTTCAGAGCACACGCAGCAGAAAGCTGCTTTATCCTGAGCCCATCATTACAGTTACTCCATTTTAGTGAAACTGGTCACCACAATTCTTAAACAAGGCATCCTACCAACCACACACACTGAAGCTTTCCAGAAAATGCCCTCTGCCCTGTCACTTTGCACTTGCTGCTGTTGATCCAAGTTTCCCTGCACACGGGGCTGAATGCTCTGCTGCAGAAATCAAGGGCAGCATGCTGGCCTTAGAAGAAGTAATGTGAATAGCACACAAAGCACAGGAGGCAAGGCCAAAATCAAGACGATTTCTGTTCTCACTCTGCAGCAAAAAACTGCTCTAGGAAAGCCCTGCCAAACTTGTGCTCTGTTACCATTCCAAGCAGCATGAAAGCACAAGCTTACAGAATTCCTCAGAGCTCTTCTAGCCCTCAGCTGCTGATCATGCAGACCCTGTTTGCCCTGGAGTTCACTGACAAAGGCAGCCTCAAACCTGAGGATTAGCTGTAACCGTGTTGTAATCTCCCTGAAGCTTGTCAGCCCAAAGAAGGGGGTCAGAAAAGGCCAGAAAAGCAGGAAAGCCTTTTAATTCCCCTTGCAGGAGTTGATCAACATCCAGGAATTTCAAAAGGTGAAATGACAGCATTTAAATCTTCAGTGCAGAATCTGCTCTGATATTGGTTTTATGCAAAGCTTGTGCGTGTAACAAAACAGTGGAATGAAATACAAACTGTATGTGGGCATTATCAAGACCCACTAAATGTGAATCAGTTGCTTAGTGAAGGTTTGTGACAAACCTACAAATGCTGTTTGACATTTCCAAAGCTTCCATCACAACTGTAATGAGTCACAGCCTGATCAGAGAAAACATGGATGCCCAGGGCTCCTGCAGGCACTCATTCTTTGGACCATGTAAGAAAAGCTACTATCAGCACAAAGGCCAGGAAGCAATTCCAAATCCAGGCCTACATTGCAGGCAAATCTGAGATACTTGAAATGGCAAAGGTAGATGTTTTATGAGAACAGTGCTACTATTGCCAGAACACCAGGAAGAAATAAAATAATCAGTGTAACTTCTCTCTAGACAAGTTAGAAGGCATTGTGGACAACTGTGTCCACACTGGGACAGAAGCTGCTTTGTTCATGGCAAGAACAAAGTTGATTCCATCTGCAAGATAAATTCTGCCTTGAGATGTTCTAAAGGACAGACCTGCTGCTTGGCCTGCATAACTATCCTTCAGAGCAGACAAACTGAATTCCTAAGCTCATGGCCATCTTCCAGGCAATACTTTGAGAAAGACAGAAGATAAAAAACTTGGTAAACTCTCCAACCTGCCTTCTTACTGCTGGTAACAAGCTGGAGTTAAGCATCTCTCACATGACCCTAGGGCTTTCCCCTGCTTGCTCACAACATTCTCTTTGCTCCGAGTTGCAGTTTCCATCCTTAATTTGCTCCTAATCCTTCCTGCTCCTCGCATGATAATCAAGATCTGCTCTGCCAGCAAATACCTTCATGTGTGTTCTTTGCTCAATGGATCATGTGGCAAAGGTGGCGCAGAAGAATCCCTCCAGTTCACCTCAGAGCAATTGGGCACTTGCACAACATCCAAGGCTGTACAGGCTGTGATGAGATCAAAGCTGATGGGGAAAGGTGGAGTTTACACAAGTTAACCACTCCGTTCCATCAGCCAATTTTCACCTGATAGCCTAATTTAACAAACAACGCTCAACTGGGGCAAGAATGAACACACATATGTAAGGTTTAAAAAGTGTATCCTTGCATTTACAAAGGCATTATTCATCTCTGAAGATATAAGTGCTCTGTACACATCTACTGTCAAACCAGTCTGAGATCTCAAGAAATGTTGTCTATGCTCATCCACCCCCTGGGACTCCAAAGGGACCATGGCAGGGCTCTGCCAAAGCCCTGTGAGTGCTGGGACTGCCCTCACTCAGCAAAGCTGGGAGAAAGGAGCCTGGCTGCATTCTAAGTGTGTCACAAGCAATCGAGATCTTGATTATATGGGGGTGGGGGGCAATAAGGCCCTTGGAAACACAGAGGGGAAGATGCCTTGTTCATTTACTTGAATCACAGAATGGTTTGGGTTGAAAAGGACCATGATGATCATGGAGTTTCAACCCCCTGCTGTGTGCAGGGTCACCAACCAGCAGCCCAGGCTGCCCAGAGCCACATCCAGCCTGGCCTTGAACACCTCCAGGGATGGGGCATCCACAACCCTTGAGCAACCTGTTCCAGTGCCTCACCACCCTCTGTGTGAAAAACTTCCTCCTAACATCCAACCTAAACCTTCCTTGTCTCACTTTAAAACCATCCTCCCTTGTGTTATCACAATCCACCCTTGTAAACAGCCATTTCCCTTCCTGTTTATACGCTCCCCTCATATACTGGAAGGCCACAGTGAGGTCTCCCCGGAGCCTTCTCTTCTCCAAGCTAAACAACCCCAGTTCTCTCACCCTTTTCTCACAGGAGAGCTGCTCCAGCCCACTGACCATCTCAGAGACCCTCCTCTGGGCCCACATTATCTCCACATCCTTCCTGTACTGGGGGTCCCAGGCTTGGACGCAAAATGCTTTGAATACTTTCAAAGATAAACCTTCCAGCCCTGCTGCTACCCTCAGCCATCCCTCTCCAAGCCACACCCTGTGAGGCACCCAGCCCAGCCCTGCTCTGCCCCCCATCACCACCACCTGGGCCTGGGCCATGACCAGGAGGCAGCACGACCCCACCTCAGCGCTCACCACTCGCTCAGATGAGCTGCACTGCTCCTGAGGCCACCAGAGGGGCAATGGTCTTGTAGCGGATCAGGTGCTGTGAGCCCTCCTCCAGATCGATGGTGTACTCTCTGAAAGAGGCAGGTGCAGGGTGTTAAGCTGCTTTTGTGAAACAAGTCTTGTTCGTATGCTCTGGGTGTGGAAGGACCACCTACCTCTGCTCATCAGTCTCTGGCTCAACCAGGATGTTCTCTTGCCTCTTCAGCACTCTCAAGAACACGAAAGAGTCCAGGTTGGGTTTTGGGACTGCAGATACAACAGATTCAGAGCACAGACTCAACACTCACTCTTGTTCCTCTGCAGAATGCTCAGTGAAGTAGTATTAGGGGCAGCAAATGCATTGCCAACAAAGGGAATGCCAGACGTTTCTGTTAAGAAGTAGTTTGCATTGAGCCAGCTTAAGAAAAAAGCAGATGGAGGTGGCAAGCATGAGCACAGAGCTTTCTCCACACCTCATTTGCAGTAATTTTCCTGAGTGCTTGTAGTCTGCCTGTACTCACCCGATTTTAGGAGGGCTACTTTCTGCAGGTTGGGTGGCATGTGCTTTAGGGCTACATTTTTCAGATAAGTCTCAGTGTTTGCCATGTACCTGAAGAAAAAAAAAAAAAAAAAAACCCACAACATTGGAGCATCCACTAATTAAGTCAAATGCAAATTTGCCTGGAGAGTATTTGCTCAAAAGTGCCAACAGGTGACACCTCCTGGTCATTTAGTTACAAGCAACCCACTGACAGAACTGGCTCAGATGCTAAGTATGCCACAGACTCAGAAAACTATTTCTTTCCTTGTCCATAAGGAAAGCTAAACACCTGAATCTTACTGCAACCTTGTCTAAGGCTTAAGAACTGTTCAGTATAACAAAAGGGCAAGTTCTGTACCCTATGCAAAGGGAGGGAGATGGACTGAAAGCCCACTTACTCCTTAGCAAAGGCAAACTCCTCTGGTGATAGAATGGAAGGCTCTCCTTTGGCTCGAGATTTCTCCTTCTCCAGCACATGTGGGAAAAACTTCTCTATCTGTCATTGGAAGAAAAGAAAAAAAGAATGAAAAGATTAAATCCCAACTTTCCCGTAGTTCAGTGCCTAAAATCCACCAGACTTCCCTGACAAGCAATCCTCCCCTGAACAGTATAAGTAAACACAGGCCTGCTCAAATACCTGCTGCTGACTTGGCAACACTATAGTCAGCTGGGCTCTTAAAGCTGCACAGATATATGTGTATGTGACAGGACCCAGGAGGATCACATACCTTGGCTTAGATTTAAAAAAACATGCCATTATAAAGGAACATCACAGCAATACTGTGAGTCTCCACAACAGAAAAGTGTGCCTATGGATTGAAATTCTTTGGGAAGAGATCATTAAAACAGGCTAGGAATCACTCCCAAAATAAACCTTTTCTATGCTCCATACAGCATTACCTTCACAAGTCTACATCTCAAGTAACTACTGAGCACATAACGGATCCTTTCAATCTCCATGCGATGGATGCTGACCTTCAAGTCTCCCTTCTTTGCCCGTTTTAGGTTTGCCTCCTGCAAAGAAAGGCAAAGGAAACTGAAAAGACTGAAATACCAAACAATTAAAAAAAAAAAAAAAAGAGAGAAAGACGACCACTTGACACATAAGGAAAATAAAAACTGACTACATTTCCCAGTGCTCTCCTCAGGAACGAGCACTGCACAGGCTCAGAAGCACATCCCCCATTTCCCCCCGCCCCGCAGCACGCACCATGTGGTCCAGCTGCTCCACCACGCACTCAATGATCTCAGGCTTGCTCTCCAGCAGCTCGGGGGCAAATTTCTCGTTCAGCCAGGCCTAGGAGAAGGAACGCTGTGAGTAAAGGTGAAGAGAGCTCCTATCATGCAGCGGGAGCCGGGACCCCGGCCCTGAGTCGCCCCTTTCCGCCCAGCGGGCCCACAGGCCTCGCCATCAGCCTCCCCGCGCCTTCCTCGGACAGCCCCAGCTGCCGATCGTCTGAAAGGTCCCCAGGACGCCTCGATGCTCATCCCTGCACCGCACTACCTGCTCCAGGCTGCGGATGAGCTGTAGAGGGGTGAGCACCAGCTCCTCGCTACCATCATCCGAGTCCGGCTCCTCACCGCCCGCTGCCGCCATCCCAACAGCCGCAGCTGCAATTCGCAGGCTCGCCGCGTGACCCCGGATGTTCTTCTCTCCACAGGCGCTCAGTGTGACCCGGATGTTCCTGGCTGTGCCGGCGCGCCGTGTGACCCGGATGTTTCCCACTGCGCCGGCGCGAAGAGCAAGAAAATGGCGGCCGCGGGGCGTAGTGAGGTGCAGCTCCGCTCGGCCTTATGAACGGGCTTTTACCCAATCTCGCGCTACGGAGATGGCGTTTCAGAAACAGCGCTACTGAACATGACACAGACACAGTTTAAGAAAAGATTTACTGATCCATTAGTACTTCTGCCAGTATTGCAACAGACATGAAAGGCAACCACTGTTACAGTTTAGAAAAAACAAGTTTTATACAGTGAGAATATTCAATCTCAAAAAAGAAAACAAACAAACAGAACCCAGTGGCTGAGGAACAAGCCTGGAATTTCAGACGCGGTAGCACCTACAGCACCACCAAAAGCCAAAAACATCACTTCTGTACAATTTCTCAGTTTCTAAGTTCTTGAAATCCTTCCACAGTTGGATAATGGCACTCAGAACTGAAATCCAAACATCCTTTCCTTAAGGAACCGTGCTTTTAGGTATTGCTGAGGAATGTTAATGCACAAACATACGAAATAATGCACAGCTCTACTTCTCAATAGTGTGCCAGCAGACAAGAGTTAAGAAACCATCTCACACAACAGCTAAGTTTGTTGAATCAGCATTTTCCTCTAAGTTATAATAAATTCATAAAGAAACAGTTTTACACTTCACATATTAATCAGAGTAGGGAAAGAGTTACGTTTATTGGTTCTGCATCCATTTTATTGTACTTCCTGTTTTATCCATGAATGGACTCCCTCTTCTGATCAGCACTGACAGACACAATAACAGCACATACACAGCAGTAGAAAAAACACTCAGAATAAAGTCCAGCTATTCCTCCCTCTCTTCTAGGAATAACCAAAACATTAAAACAAGAAACTCTTTGCCTTCTAGTTTTCCACAAGAATCAGCACACAATGCTTTAAAATGCTCGTTGCCTTGAGTCACTTCTCACCAGGAAGAGGCACCACGTATCCCCTCAGTGAAATACTGAACCTGAGGGAAAGCCTTTCTTCTGGAAAATTCCATTCTGACTTGTAGGTTTCCAAAGCCCAATCGACGTACAGAAAGGTTTAAGTAGGGAGGAACTGCACCACATTTACATGACTAGACTTCTGTTGGGCCAAAGCGGTTCTGTCAGAAGAGCACACAGCTTCACCACTTCTGGTTTTTCTTGAGAAACTTAAGAGAGATCTCACTGCTCAATAATTTGCCACAAAATGTATGCTGACCAGCTGGGTCACACCACATGGAGTAGTTTTAGGAAGTCAGTCCCTGTAGAAAATGGCACTGTGGATCTGGCAGCAGAAAGAGGAATGATGCTCTAAAGTAGGAGGTAGGGGAACTGATACATCAAGTCCACTGTTGAGCTGTCTGCTAGAAAAGAAGTTACATGTTAGAATTGATTTCCAGGTAAAACAGAATCATAGAATTACTCAGGGATTCTTAACATGGGTTATGGCCTTGATTTCGTAGATGCTTGAAACACAAAACCTTTTAAAACTTGCTTGCCACAAGATACCTCTAAAAACATTCAAAAAGAAAAGCTGCATCTTTCACAGCAGTACAGGAAGAACAGTTGCTAGCACAGTGCCACCAATGATTTTCTTAAGTATTTCTTCATCTCTTACATGATCAACCTGAAATTTGTTTAGAAAACCAAAATAAGCATTTAAATAGTGCTTTGTTTTAAAGTCCAGATTGAAGAGCAAAGTCTTATATTTGTGTGTTCAGAAATTTACGCCAGAAAAACTTTGTGGAAATAGAAAAATCAAAAGATCCTTTAAATACAGAAAGCCATTTTGGGCTTAACACAGTGCAAGTTAAGTTTATGCATATTTTACCAAACTAAAATCTTGACTGTTTAAAGTTAAATCTGCTATTTAACTTCATGTTCGGTAGCATAAAATTAATCATATATATGGCTACACATTCAGAAAACCCACACCACCCAAGACTTCAGTAGAAAGCCACTGATTACACACAGAAGTTGGATAAATATTCTGTTTCAGCTGGAGAAAGTCTACCAGTCTGAGCACAAAAAAGGAAAGTTGAGGTTGGCATCTACTGTGATGTTGATACGTACCTGAGACTCCACAGTTTTATCTTCCACTGCTCATGCCTCTGTCTTCATAAATGGTAATTTCAATCTGCATAGAAAGGCTGTTAGGGAAATATACTATAAGAAGTTTACAAAAACACAAGTGAAAAATCATTAGGATATCAGAACTTTTGATCTTTCTGCTTCATAGCTGTTTTTTCCAAGATTAATTTCAGAGCTACAAAGGAAACAGAACTGCACATCTGCCTTGTCAGATGAGACCAGTCACCTATGCAGCTCAGGACTGTCCCAACAACAAGAACACAAAATTCTGCACACAAAGAGCTTGTGAACCTTGCCATCTTCTCCTAGATCTCAGGAAAAGCTACACAACAGACAGAAGTATAAATATCTGACTAAAGAACAACACATAGCTGAGAGTGACCAAACTGATCACGTATTCTGCAGTATCACAGACCAAGCATGACAAGAGGATGCCATGTTAACAGAGGCACAGGTTGCATATTGTAGACTGACAAATTAGGAAATAATCTTAGAAACCACACAAGGATACAACTCTTAGTCCTCTTTCAATGGGATCGGTCAGAAGGAGGCCCTGAGGAGCATAGATCTTCTCATTCTGTTCCTGAATGAACTTGGCAATTTTCTTTAGAACCTGATAGCAGAACAGCACAGGAGTTTATTAAATCAGGGTTCTTAATTAGGTTTCCCTATCTTAGAGCCATAGATCAGCAATACCACAAATATAACAACATTAGGAGAATGCAGCATGAGAGCAGCAGTACCCACTAGAGACAGAAACTGCATTATTCCTCAATATACACAAAATGTTACACTGCTTATGTATCAGACAGACTTGCCACAGCATCAGAATCACAGAATGGCCAAGGTTGGAGGGACCTCAAGGATCGCGGAGCTCCAACCCCCTGCCACACGCAGGGCCACCAACCTCCACATTTCACAGCAGCCCAAGCTGCCCAGAGCCCCATCCAACCTGGCCTCCAACACTTCCAGGGATGGACGGGGCATCACAGCCTCTCTGGGCAGCTGTTCCAGCCCCTCTCACAGCACAGAACTTCCCTCTGACATCCATCCTCAATCTCCCCTCCCTCAATTCAAATCATTTCCCCTTGTTCTGCTGTCATCTCCCCTTTCCAAGATTTGATTCCCCTCCTGCCTGCAGGCTCCCTTCAGGCACTGCAGGCTGCACTGAGGTCACCCCACAGCCTTCTTTTCTCCATGCTGAACAAGCCCAGCTCCCTCAGCCTGTCTTCGTGTTGGGGGTGCTGCAGCCCCCTTATCTTTGTGGCTCTCCTCTGTTATGTCACCCTGCAGTAAGATCTAGAGTCTATGTGGAATTTATACAGTGATGGTGCAAGTCACAGAAAACCTACCAGGACATAAATCACCTGAAGTCTGGAGGATACAGTTCCTTTTCAGAAGAAAGGAAAACAAAACAAACCTACCTTTTCATAATGTGTTTCCATGCACAAGAAGATAGTATAGGCAGTCAGACAGGCCAGACACCCCTCAAGGTACGACTGGCCCCCAAGTTTCTCAGCTTCAGCATAAAGGTTATTCAGTGTTCGGACAGTCTCTTCAAACTGCTGCCTATCGATCTGAAAGAGAAATGAGATTTAGCCATCACACCTTTCACACTCCAGAACTCATCAATATCTTCCAATAACAGCCTTCACTTATTTCCACTTTCTCTGTCTTTCCTCACAGAAATTGACATTTTAAACTGCTGCTGCATTTAGAGCAAAGTCCAGAGGATGTTGTGAGTTACAGACCTCGAACTTCTTGTCAAAAATCTGCCCAGATCAAGTGTGAATGCCAACACAACCTGAACGCAAAGCAAATAACTACCGACTGCCATTCCACCAAGTGGAAAAACAGCAAAAGCAGCTTACTTCATACACAACGGGCAGCTAGACTAAAAAAAAGAGCACGAAAAAGCAAACCAGGCAGCTCCAGAGATCAGCAGTAACTCCTCGCTGGCCACTCAGACAAACTCCATAAAGCGACACAAAGCACAAAGGCGGGGCAGCACGAATAAAGCGCGGTTATCCGCTTTACCCGGTTCTCCAGCTCGGCCGGGAACTTGCTCTGGAATTGGCAGCGGGTCCCACCGCTGTAATCTCGCTGGATGAACACTTTGCCCGACACGGGCGCTTGCTGCGGCCTCATCGCACCGCGGCCGCCTCGCTCCGCTCCCGCGGGCGCCGCCGCTCGCTTTAGGCTACTCGCAAAGGCGTCCGGTGAGCTCCGGGCCGGGACAAAGGCGGAAGCGACGTTGTGCGCATGCGCCGCAGCCTCATCGGGCCCAGAGAGTGGCAGCGCGCATGCGCCCGCGCCACCACGAAACATAACGGCGAGCTCACGCATGAGCACTCGCTGCCCGCTTTCTATTGGCTGCGCGGAGATTCCTCCACCAATCACAACTGAGGCACTGCTCTCGTGACCTCTGCCAACGCCCCTCAAGGATGGCGCCGCTCTGGTGCACACCCCTTAACATACGCTGGCATGGTACGGCCCTGCTCCCCCTGCCTCGAAATCACGTGGCACAGCCCGGCCCCGCCCACTCCCGGCCACGTCCAATCCCGGGCCCCGCTCACTCCCGGCCACGTCCAATCCCGGGCCCCGCCCTCTCCTGGCCCCGCCCACTCCCGGCCCCGCGAATGCGCACGTGTGCGCTGAGCTGCGGGCTGCGAGGCGGGATGAAAACGGTCGTGGAATTTTACTCTGCGGTAATAAATGCTGTTTTGTTTTGTTTTTTACCAATTAAAAATGCCGTGGAAAAAAAAATGGAAGGCAAAGTTAATTCAAACATTATCTGTGCGAGGGCATTTGTAATTCCAGATGTGGGTCATAGAATGAGGCTCCAGCACCAGGGTTCAGAGACGGTCAGTGCCCCAGCTGCAGGACATGGCCTGGTTGGGTGCTGGGTGTCACCATGGGACACACGTTCACGTTTTGCATGCAGGACAGTGGCATTCCTCCACCATGCCTGTATTCATTATTTTAAAATATAATACCGCAAAGAGTTGCCAAGCTTTCTTGCTGCATTCCTCCATGCTGTAAATAGCCTTGAGCTACTGTCTGCATCCTACACCACATAATTTTAAAGATATATTTTTGTGTTTGGGTTTTGCCTTTGTCTAGGAGGCTTTGGGAGGGCTGTGGGCAGGGATGCACACGGATTGCATAAAGGACACAGCTGGAGGAAGCTGGGGCCACCCCAGGAGTTTCAAGCCTTCCTCCAATCCTATGTTTATTAGCATTTGCAATTTTCCATTTTGCACGTTGGCCTCGTCAGTCTGTTCCATTCACATCACATCAGAGTGTGGTGCAGGGCGGTCCTTTTTCTGCAAGAGAACTTTTGATGACCAGGATGTATTCAGTGTGGAGCAGCAGGAAACATTAACCCTTAATCCTCAGCTGGGAGCAACAGAGTCCATTGGGACACTGGGACTGCCCATTGCCATGTCCTGTGCACAACAGGATGCCAGCGCTGCACACCAGCGACAGCTGGAACTGTATGGACCCTGCCTCATAAGCAGGGAGAACACAGCCTTGCTTTTCTAGCAAAGCAGTTTTGGATTTGGATTTCTGTTGGCTGATGCAAGGTGACTTCAGCCCTCCATGGGGAGGTGGGTTGTAGCTGTTGTGCCTGGCTTGGAGTTTGGTACAAAGGCTTGCAGCTGTTGGGTAGCATGGGTGGCTGAGGCTTGTGAGGCCCCGTGCTGCCCCTCTCCCACAGGATGGAATTATTTACAAAGGGAGCAGAGTTCTGATCAAAGCAGGCAAAATGTGTATATACTGAGGTCGACTGGAAGCTGAAACTAGATGAACTCAGGCCTTAATGGAAGGGCTGAGGCAACATGCTGGTGGTCAGGAGCATTCTCCATCGCTCCTAATCTCCAAAGCCCCAAGTGCTGGGCAGGAGTGCTGCATGGCCTCTGATCTGTAGGGTTCAATGCCTTGCAGAGATTTATGAAGCATTTGTTGTCCCCTGCCAACCACGCCACAAATCAACACAGAGGAAACAAATACAAGAATGATTTATTTTGTTTAGTTTTAACAGAGCATAATAAGCAGACGCCATGTCATGCTCCAAACAAAACTAACAATTTTGCAATGATAAAAGCCAGTAAACAGCGCTGTCACTGTCCCCAGCACAAAGCCCAGGGGTGGCAGCTGAGGAAGAGGCACTCGTCTGGCCGGGAGGAGGGCTCTTCTTTGTGCTAAGCATTTTGCAAATGTGATAATGACACCCTTAATTTGCTCAGGGAGGAGATAAAAATAAAATAAATAAAAATAAGAACAGAAATCTGTCTGAATGGTGAGTGTCCCAGGAACCCGGGTATCAGCTGCTGTGATCTCTGTGCCTCCCCCCATAGAAACAGCCTGAACTAATTAACCCTCTAGCACTCCATAATGAAGACTAATAAACACCTAATGGGTTTGCTTGAACAAACAACCCCTGCTCCTTCTTGCAGGAAGCGCCCGGTCAGTTGGAGCAGCGTGGGGACAAAGTGTGACATGGGCTGAGCCCCATTCCTGCAGCCCTCGCCTGCCTGAAGCGCTCTCAGAAATGATCTGCTTAAAAATGCTGCACCAGATGGAGTGCGTTTCCTTAACCTTTAGCTGCTTGCAATGTGAAAACAGTTAAGATCGTGATGTTAAAATTTTCTCAGATGTTTTATGCGCATATAAAATATTCTAGAAGAATGTGCTTTTGAATGCAAACTTTGATCCCACTACGATTTTACTGGAGTTTATAGAAACAAAAGATATATATTTTCAGGGTGTCTGGATCTTCACGTAAAGATATCCGCTGCTGAGCTTTTGGAATAAAAAGTTGGCAAACGCTGTGACCAGAGGGAACCTCCTGGGTTTGCTGTGCTGAACCTGGAAATGGTAACCATGTAATGTGTCTCTTTCTGAAAGATCCATTCACTCTTTCAGTGTTTTATGACACCAAGCATAAGCACGAGGAGCTTTTCACAATTTCAACAGCTTATTCTGATCCACCATCTTTGAATCGTAGGTTAAAATTGCATAGCGAGCGTGCATGAAATATTAAAGAAAAGCAATGCATTGTCTCAGTAAGGGGCAGAAACTGGGTCTGCCAGGCTCAAGACCTTGGTGTTTCCATGGCCTGCACCTTGGGGTGAGGAGGAGCAATGCAGGAGGAGCTGTTTGCCAACCCCTGGCATGTCCCAGGCTGCTGTGTTCCCACGGGACACTGAGCACACGTGGGCAGGAGGAGGTTCCTATGCCCCAGGGAGGCAATTTGAACCTGTGCTGCTGGGTACCGCACTGAGTATTACACAGAAAAAGCAAGAGGGAGGAACAGGACTTGTGTTTGTTAGTGGTAAATCAAACCAGCTGCGATCCACAGGCTGCTGGATCCACAGATCCTTCCTGTGAGAAACACCAAACGTTGCTGCTGTTCCCCTTCGCTTGGTGTTGGGCTGCTGGGTGCATCCGAGGGGCTGCTGGGACCCATTGGGGCCTCCTCCATCCTGATGTGACACAGAGCAGCACCTGGGCTGCAGGAAGGGACTGGAGGACTCAGGAACAAAGGAGCCTTTCAGGCCACCTAATGCTGTATGGATCCGAGAGGACAAAATGAATTTACAGGCATGGCTCAGATTGGGAGATATGCTCGCAAAGGCAATTTGTTTCATTTTATAGGCCTGAAAGATTCTACGTCGGGGCTCCCTGTATGGTTTGAATTAAGTTCGGAGAGTGGCATTTTGGAGAGCAGTTTGGAGGGGTTTTCAAGGCAGTGAAATGTCTGTCGTTGAGCAGGAGCCACGCAACGCTTTTGCAGCGCTTTCCAGCCAAATAATCCACGTCTGCCCCCAAAAACGAAAACGATGAATACCTGAAAACAGAGGTATCTGCCTCGTATTATTTTGGAATGAGGTTCCACGCACCTACTGATGGAGCAAGCGAGAAGTTTGAAGGCTGCTGCGTTAAAAAGAAGAGCTTTTTCTCCTGCCGCTTTGCATCCGCGCTGCCAGCAACGCATCTCCCGGTTGCGACGCTGCCATCTGAGACCCGACCCCTCGTCGGGACGGGCGATCCCTGCTGCCCTCCGCCTTCGTTAGCTCTTAATCACCGCCGGGCGAGGGGAGTTCTCCCGAAGGAGGCTCCATTCAGGGCTTTCAGAAAACGGGGTCAGACGTGTCTTCTGACCTGCGACCTGCCGCTTCCCCCCTCGCTGTAATTATCTAATGCCGCGCTCTCCCTGCCAAGTACAATGAAACAATTTGTCACTTCGATTGTCTGTCAGTCAACACTGGGGCCTTTTCAACAGGCCAACACATGTTTTTTGAGAGCTTGTCAGCAAGGGCTGTCTGGCCAGGCACATAACCGTGGAAAATGGAACCTTTGTTAATTCTGGTTCTTAGAAAAGTAAATCCATTCACTTGCTTTTTTTTTTTTTTTTTTTCTCTCCAAGCTTTCAGCTTGGAATTTGCACAAGAAGCTGAATTGCCCCTGATCCCTAAATGATTGGTCAGAGGATTTGCATGAGGAAGCAGAAATTAATTATTCTTTTCTTTTTATTTTCTGTAATTGTGTGTTTAGAAATGAGATTACATTCTGCAGCCGCACGAGGGGCTGGGGGGGGGGGGGTCCCCCGGCCGGGGGGGGGGGAAACCGCTTTGCATTTGTTTAGCGCCTCGGAGTTAAGATCACCTAATCGCTTCAAGCATTTCCTCGGATTCCCTTTTTTTTTCTTCCTGCTTTAACGACCAAACAAAGGTTGTGCTGCTTTTTGGGGAACTTCTCCGACGGCGAATGTCGGCGTTCATCACCCCGTCCCTGCACTGCGAGGTTGATGATTCGGGGCCGTTTCGCATCCCCAGTTCCGTTGCCTGCAGATCCGAAGTTCCGAAGCTCCTCTCCCACCGCAGAAGTAAAATACGGCGTGGAATCACAGCACAGCCGCTCCATTGAGGGCTCTGCTTGCTTGGCTAATAGCAATAATTCAAAACAGATGAGCCCAAGGCTGTACTCTGCGTATCCCGATCTGCCCTGACCCCTGGCACTCACTGAAAGTTACCTTGAGACTCGCCAGAGCTCCTCCTGCCTTCTGTGAGGGTTATTTATTGCAAAGTCATAAACGTTTGCTATAGATTTTCTCCATCAATCTAGAAAATGACTCGGGTTAGAAAAAAAAATTATGGACTTGGATTTGGGGCTCGTGTTTCTCGGGTAGGGGAGAAGAATTCGGATCTCCATTGTTCAGAGCTGCACAACTCTGGGCTCTGCTGCTGTGTTAATTAATTCCCTTCTGCAAACGGTTTGAAATGCACAGTGTAGCGGAGAAGGGAAGAGGTTCTCCTTTACTTCTGTCTTAAAATCTTCCATAAAACTATTTATGGGAGAAGGAAAAGTCTGTTTTCTTCTCATCCTTCCGGGACACATTGCAATTAAGAAAATTGAAATCTGGAGGCTGCTGTGGCCCAGAAAACCCACCTCAAACCAACACCTCCCAGCTGGGTTGCAGTAGGGCTGGGGGGAGCATCCACCTCCTCCCTGCACCCCAGGCACTGCTGCCCTGGGCCATGGCCAGCACGTTTTCCCACCCCTTTTAGGAGGCATGGGAGCAGGGCTGCTGCTGCCCTGCAAAATTGAAAAGCTTTTATTCAGGAAAGTTGAGCAAGACCTCGGCTTCCAGGATGATCTGGAAGTTCCTCAGTGAAGTGGATTCAAGCACTGCTGGATTTGACACTGGGGCTAATGAGCTGCTGTCTTTGGAGGTTATGGCTAACAGTTTGATCTGACTGCATTTTTTTGTTGTTTCAAAATTATCTGTGGCAGCTGTGCTTGCCCATGTGCAAGCAGGCCCAGGATAGAGAATCTGCCTCAGCTCAGAGCAGTTCTGTGCTGCATTCATGCGTGGCTCAGTTTCCACCACCACGGACCAGGACAGAAGATGGATGCAGGGGTGGCAGCGCGGATGCCACAGCAGTTGCTGCTGCTATTCATGGCACAACCTGCTCTCCCATGTCTGTCTGTCCATCCGTCCAAAGCCTCTTGAAAAGCTTTGCGTGAATGAGCTGACCCAGCTTTGTTTCTGCTGCCCCGCTTTGCCCTTTACCCTTTGGCCTTTGCCCAGCAGTGTGGTCAAGGAGGCAGGGTTTGGCCACAGATCACTGCACAGCTGGACAGATGATCCCACAGCAGCACAATGAGACTGTGGTGCAGCTCCTGGGGCTCGCTCTACACCACTGCAGGATTTATCTCCTGCTTGCTTTCTCTTCTCTCATGCACCTCTTTTCCATCCCTGCCCCAACGTGTGCCACGGAGCTGAAAAGGTGTGTGGTTGGTGGCTGGGTCTGCTGACATTGGGACATGTGGTCGCAGGGGCATGGGGGGGTTCTGGTGCAGATGGATCTGTGCTGGGTAAGGTGCAAAAATCTGACAGTGAGAGCATGACAACAGGAGCTATTTGTTCGATCAATGATTTACCAGATGTGTACACTGTACTAAAGGCTTGTAAACATGCTTTAATGGCCAGCTGTAAATCCAGACGGTAGCAGTGCCAACTCCAACTCCATTGGACACGTCTCAGAACAGCAGCATAAGGGCCCTGAATCACTTTGTTATAGGCCCTGTCAGCTCTGCAATTGTGCATGTAAATCAAAGAGCCAATGTCCTTAGGTCAAAATTATTTGGATGTCAGGAGAGGTTTTATGGCCACAGCTTTTCCCTTTCTGGGTTCCCTGCAGTTTCATGTCTTCCAAGAATCACATCTCCAGAACATCAGGTTTCTGTCCGAGTGCCCCGAGTGCAGGGCTGTGTTTTCCCTGACTGGGTTGGAAGTCTCCTTTGTTAATCACTGAAGCAGAGCATCATTAGTGAGAAGTACAGAATGTACACAAAGAAGAACTTGCCAAATTACTAATAAGCAGAAACTCCATCCATCTTAATGAGATGGGGTTAAGAAAATAGCAACCTAGAATATACACAATGGAGCCTTTCCATGCTGTTTGTTTATCCATGTTAGAAAGTAGTTCAGAGCTCCATCTCTTGTAGTTCAGCTTAGAGAGGCTGAAGCACAGTTTCCAAACCACAGGCTGCTGGTTGCTCTTGCAAATCATCAAGCATGAGAAAGATAAATAAATAAACGGACAGACAGCTCAATAAATTATTAGAGGGAAAATAAGCGTCTGGTTTCCAAACAAATGGAACACCACCACAACAAAATGCTGGGCTCTCTTTGCTGCTGAGCAAATCAGGTTTGCTCCACACGGATGAGGAGCACTGCTTGGGGGAGAGAGGATGGCAAAGTGCTGCCCCACCTTGCTGTGCTGCTGGAGGGCTGGGAAGGAGCAGAGAGAAGCTTTTTTTTGGGAAAAGCTGGGGATGAATTGCAAATCTCTGGCTCCCTGCTGACCTCCTGGGCATTGGCAGCACAGAAGGGCTCACACCACACTGAGGTGGCTGCACACCTGTGCTGCCGAGCCACGTTTTTCTTTTGTGGGGTAGAAATGACTTGGAGTGCATTTCACACAAGCTGCTCAGCTGCTGCTATTTTATTGAATGCCAGCACTCGCTGCACGTTATTGAGACAAACTTTATATATGCTACAGCAGCCTGCACCTGGTCCAGGGCAAAGCTGAGCCTCCTAGAGAAAAATGTGCTGTAATGCAGCAAGTTATTATGGGATAAATATTTATAAGCGCCTGTAAATATTTGCCATGGGTTCCCTCTTGGGATTAGGGGCAGACGGTCAGAGTTTTCAACAGTGCCATTGGAGTTCTTTAAGTGTTATCTCAGCTAGTAAACCCTTTGCTTGTTGTGTTTAGTTATAGAATTTAATGGTGCTAATTTCACACTAACAGGAGATGTCAGTGGAACTGCACATGCCTTGACCCCAGCTGGGCATGGGCTGCTGCATGCCAGGACGCCCTCTCCATGTGGGCAGCAGCACAGAGCTGCCCAGCTGCAGAACTCTGTGTGCAGCTCCCCAGGCACGAAGGTGAGGGCGCATTCACGGCTAATGAAAGCTCTGAGCTATCTGCTGAGCAAAACCAGAAAACAAACACAGCAAAGCTAACATCCTCCATGGCAGCCTGACCCCAGCAGGGGCTATCACTTCTGGCTACCAGGGGGGTCTGAGCTAAAGCAAATATTCCCTGCGTTTTCCAGGAGCTGCCCTGCTGCAGGAGGTGGCACGGCAGGGTCCCTGAACAAAGATGATGGGGGTGGGGGTGGGGACGGGGCTGAGGATGGGAATGGGGATGGAGATGGGGATGGAACAGTTGCTGCCAGCCTTGTCTCGCTGCTGGTGGCTGTTGTGTCACCACTGCCCCATTGGGCTTGGGGTGGGACAGGCACAGTGGTGGGAAACTGGGGAAGAAATGCCAGGGCAGGCGAGGCCACGACTCCTCCATGCCCTCAAATGCAGCAGTGGAACAATGGGCCCTGGGCAATAGCGCTCATTGGACTGTTGCATGGGACTCTATTTGGGGGCTCCACTTTGCTGCTCATGCACGAAAGGCAGTCATTTGGCAAAAATCAGCTCAGTTAGCAGCCATTGTTCGTAAAGAGCCTGGGGCTGAATGGGCTCAGGGCTAATATATTCTATTATCCCATGCCTGCCTGTTCGCGGACAACATGGAGGGAAAGGCACATTCCAGTCCCAGCAGCCAAGCACTGTGGGCAGAGCAGCGGGGCCAGAAGGGATGGGGTGCAGTGGGCACAGCTCAGGGGCTGCAGTTTGCCAGAGTGTGCTGGCTGTGTTGAGCCTTCAACACTGCATGCCCATGGCAGGGGGGATGGGAGCACCCAAGCAGCAGAGCAAGCAGTCCTGCAGGGTCCCGCAGCCTGCAGGACAAACAACAGAGACCGAAATAAGCATGGTTAATTGAGCTGGGCTTGTCACAGGGCAGGGAGGACTCAGGATAACCAAAAGGGTGCATGTTGCAAGGCATCTTGTTATTCAGTAAGGATATGCCAGCCCCTTTGGGAGAGGCAACAATAAATGGCTGTAAAGTAAAGTCAAATAATGACACTGCAGAAACTTAGGAAGCAGCAGAGGGCTACGTAACTGTGAATGGGAATGGCTGCACAGGCATTTAGAAAAGTTAATGCCCAGTTTGGAAAGGGTTTATTGAAAGAGCACTGCTATATATACTGCTCATACCGTGTGTTATGCAATGCAGTGGTCTAGACCAGAGCTGCTAGATTTTTTTCTTCCTTTTTTTTTTTTTTTCGAGGCAGTTCTATTTCAGCCCACAGTTCACTCATGAACACCATGCAGGTGCAGCTGCCATGAACGTGGCTATCAAATACAGAAGGGTGCCAGCAGAACTGTTTGTAAGGCTGAGGATGGAGTTGTCCGTGCTGTTTGTGGGATGCTTCAGAACCAAAGCAACAGACCTGCAGCGTTCTGCTGGGATGGGGAGGGCTGAGCTGGGGTGGGCAGCCCTGGGAGATGCATTGCTGTGCCTCAGGATGCAGCCAGCCCAAGGAGCAGCATGGATGCTCTGGATATGTGATGCAGTGCATCTCTGGAATGGTTTTGTTTCTCTTTCTGTTGAGGTGGGTGTAAGCAGCTCTGATGGAGAGCTCTAAGACTTTCTGGTGCTGTTGCAGTTAAAAATGGAGCGTTGCTTGCAGAGCGTGGTTCTGAGCACCCAGAAGAGCAGGGATCTGTGATCAGGACCAGACAGTTGTGCCTGCAGGCATAGTACTTGGCTGTGAATAAATATGACTGAGAGAAATGCAGCCAAACAGCCTTAAGCAGATCCATGTCCTGTTTTGTGCTACACTGCAACACGCTGCTTGGACTTTGCAATATGTTCTATGTTCTGTGAGATGTTTCAGTGTTTCTAAATTGATGTTGGTAAAAGCAAATTCTAGGATGTCAGGATTTCCCCAGGGATGAAAAGCCCATTTTGCAGCTGTTTCTTCGTGCAAACACCAATCAGGGTTCCACTGCCATTCCCTGAGCCCGAGCAGCAGGGAAGAGCCCGCTCCATCCCACTGCTTTTCATTCAGTAACTGGCACCTTACGGCGAAGACTTCTCTTGTTTACTACTGAATTCTCCACTTCATTAGCAGTGCTAACAGGCTGCTCTCTTCTACTGGGCCTCAAGTGGCTCTTTCACGCTTGCAGGCTGCAGAACCTCTTCCATTTACCTCTCAATGAGGTGTAGTTCCTGCTTTTAATATTGCAAGCTGTTTCAGCAGAAAGCAGCAACAGTAACTGTGCTCAGTGTAGGGCCAGGGGAAGGGGCTCAGGCGAGCACAGGGACTGCCTGATGGCCCAACTCCTGCACACAGCTTGGCTGAGCTGCAAGCCCAGAACCGAGGGGCCCAGCTGTGCCCACGTGTGATGGTGGGGCAGCACTGGGTGCTGCTGCTGCATGGCTCCAGCACTGTGGGCATGCTTCCAGGCGTAATTCCTCTTTAAGAAACAGACCTACTCTTTCTCCTGCTTCCCCCCCCCCCCCGGGGGGGGTTGTTTTTGTTTTTTTTTTTCCTGCAAATACCGTAGTTTGGGTTGGAATTTGTCCACAGGGAAATGAGATCTGCACGGTCCGCTCCAGGCACTCAGAAACATTCACAATCTCGGAAAAGCTGCTGAAGAGCACCAGGGCTTTGCAGAGCTGCTTCTGCTCCGTGCCACAACTGCCCCCGGTACCCCCAGCTCTCCCTGGGAGGAAGCAGCAGGATCTACGGCCGCGCTCACGCGTTTCCTAAGCCTAAGGGAGCTTCCCCGTGCTTTCGCCTTCCCCGAACACCCCTCCACCGTGCCGCAGGTGCGGCGCCCTCCCGCTCGCTCCGAGGCACGGAGCTCCTCCGCCGGACCGCGGCGCCGTCGGGGCTCGCCTGGGGCGGTGCGGAGGCGGCCGGGCCGGTGCGGGATTGGCTCCCGGTGCCGCTGATTGACATCGGAGGACGAGTGCGCGGCGGGCGGTACCGCCGTGATTGGCTGCCGGGGGCTCACAAACCCGCGGCGCGGGGCGGTGGGGCCAGAGTGGGGCCGGGGTTGGGGAGGGAGCGGGCGGGCGGGCGGCTTTGAGAGGGGCCAGCGGCGGCAGCGACGGGCGTCTGGCGGGAGGGGCCGCCGAACGTCGGGTGGGAGTCCCGGGAAGGGGTGTCTGGGAACAGAGCGGGGGAATCCGGGTGAAGCTGCGGGGAGTGGCGGTGCCGCGGGCGGTGCCGTCGGGGCGGCCGTCGGCGCGGCCATGGGCGGAGTGCGGGGCGAGCTGCGGGCGCTGCTGTCGCTGGCCGCTGGGCTGCTGGCGTGCGGCGGGGCCAGCGAGTACGACTACGTGAGCTACCAGTCCGATCTGGGGCCCTACCCTGGGGGTCGCTTTTACACCAAACCCCACCAATGCGTGGCCATCCCCGCCGACCTGAGGCTGTGTCACAGCGTGGGTTATGATAAGATGGTGTTGCCCAACCTGCTGGACCACGAGACCATGGCCGAGGTGAAGCACCAGGCGAGCAGCTGGGTGCCGCTGCTCAACAAGAACTGCCATATGGGCACCCAGGTCTTCCTCTGCTCCCTCTTTGCTCCCGTCTGCCTGGACCGGCCGGTCTACCCGTGCCGCTGGCTCTGCGAGGCTGTGCGTGATTCCTGTGAGCCCGTCATGCAGTTCTTCGGCTTCTTTTGGCCGGAGATGCTCAAATGTGACCAGTTCCCACAGGATGATGTCTGCATTGCCATGACAGCTCCCAATGCCACCGAAGTCTCCAGGCCTAAAGGTAAGGCATGGTCAGAGCCGGGGGGAGGGGGAACAGATGTCAGCTCAAGAAAGGCTGTATCCCTGTCCCCAAGCAGGATGGATGTGCTGCCTGCTCCTTGCCACTCTCGGAGCAGTAATCGTGGAGCAGGTGGAGCCTGGGGAGTTGCAGTGCTGTAATCTGCGCATCCCTCTTCTCCTGAGAAGTGTTTCTCTTCCATGCTTGGCTGCTGTGGGACCACTCTTCAGCTGCAGTGGGATGTGTGCTTGCACATGGCAGGAATGTCTGGCTGGAGTAGATGGTGGCAGTGGTCCCAACAGAGCACCACGCTTCCCAGGCAGCACTGAGGCTCAATAGCCTGCCTGAGTGGAGGCACACAGTGGAGGAAAAGCAGCCCTGCCTTCCCAGTGGGGGCTGTATGGTGGAGGGAGGCTGCAGGCAGGGTGTCCCATCAAGAAGCAACTGGGGGAAGTGGATGTGTTTCTTATTTTCTCCATCGTGGTCCATGAGTCTGCCTCTGTCGGACCATCTTGCCCACAGTGAGTTGCAAGGAGTCTGGTTAGTTGCTGGAAACTTTTAAAATAATCAAATGAACGTTCTGGTATAAGGTAAGCATTCTGTGTTAAAGCACTTTGTAAAGCTACTGAGAGGCGTTTGCAGAAGGAGAAGGCAGGGGCTGTAGGGTTGCACTCACTGAAGCAATTGCTGGAAGGAGCTCTTTGTTTTCAGGGGAGGCTCTAAGATCTCTGCTCTGGGTGAACCCAGACCCTTGGTCCAGACTGCTGCTGTGTCTTGTGAACAGGTACAAAGGTTGCTTTTATTCCTCAGGGACTTGCAGCCAAGCAGAGCAGAACTGCAGCCTGTAGAGCTGCCCCTGCTCTGGGCTGTGTGCAGGTCAATATCTTCAGAGGCTTTAGTAGCTCCAGACCTGGGGTCACCCTTGTGAGGAAGCAGCATCTGCCAGTCTTCCTTGGTGTGGTTCAACAGCCGTCTTTGCAATGAACTTTCGGGCCTGTTTAGACAGATGGGGCAGCATTGCTTTCTTTTGGTGCTGTGCAGCAGCGCGGTGTTCAGTACCACGCTGTCACTCACATCACTGCAGTGACTTTGTTACAGCAAAGCCCCTCTGCTGCCTGCAGCTGTGTGTAGACTTCTGCTGCTGTGTATTCCTGGAGCCCCATGGATTTCAGGCTCTGGGGTGTTTCCTATTGATTCAAAGAAGGTCAGAGCCCCAGCAGTATCCCTCCCCCCACCCCATTCTCAGGGCATTAATAAGAACGAGTCTTTTCAGTATTTTTTCCCATTAACACCTTAAAATTGGAATTTGTTTCTGCCTCTCAAAGAGCTGACCTGCTGAATTCCTTTCTCCTTAAGCATTAGGCAGTAAAGCCTGCAGGCCCACAGGATGCATCAGGGGAGTTGCAGATTAATATAGCATTACACATTCCTTCTCCCTGCCCCTGGAGTAAGCTAGCTCTAAAGCCAGGCATTAGAAAATGGTCAGCAGGGAGAAAAAGTGGAAACAGTCCTCAGAGTGAAGCTGTCACATACAGAACGTGGACTCTGTCCCAGCTGTTGTGGGCTGGAAGGTGTCAGAGCTCGGACTGTTGGGTGCTCTCAGGGTGCTGGGGGTTGGGCTGGGGTCCCCGAGCTGCCCAGGGTGCACAGCAGCAGCCCCAGCTCACGTTGTGGGAATGCTACAGCATCCCTGGGGCAACGCACGCAGCTCAAACAAAGCCTGACTTTTCACCAGGGAACAGTGAGTTTTATTTTACTTTTTTTTGGTCGGAGCTTGGAAAGCTTGTAGGTTTGGCACTGTGGTGGCTTTCCTGCTGGCTGTCTGCCCTGTGTGGGCTCGACCTCTTGGTGTGCTCTTTGGCTATGAGATAAGCTGATGATGAGGGGTATACCCTTCTGCTCCCAGGGTATGGGATCGGGTGGTCTGCAGCACAGCTGCTCTCCTCCTGGCAGTAGACAGTGTGGGGTCCTCCCGCCAGCATCCCCTTGCCATGAGCTTGTTAAGTGTACAGTATGGAAAGATTCTGACTGCTCATTTAAAAAATAAAGCATTTGGGCTGTCATCATGTCCCAGAAACTGTCTTCTCCCTGTGTCCCTGTAAGCTAAGCTGGTAAAGTGGCTATGGCATTGGTAGGGTGTTGGAAGGGGATGTCACCCAGCTCAGGCACACCAAGAATGGCATTTCTAGGGCTGCTCCTGGACGCAGTGAGGATTACCTTGTTGCTGGCAAACCGGGACAATTGGAAGGCCAATTGCACTACACGTGTGATTAATAAAGACATGGCTTATGACCCCAGGAATGAATGAGGGTTTGGCACAAAGCAGGATGGGTGGCGGGAGGGGAGAAGCACTGCACAGGAATGAGTGTCCAGCTGGGTGTCCCACGGGGCATCTGTGGACGAGGCAGCAGCACTGTGGTCTGCACGAGGTGTGCGGCTTTATACCCTCCTGCTGGTAGCTGCTGTGCTGCAGGTCCAGGCTCCTTCTGCCTGCAGAAACTGGCAGACATTGCACTGCAGCGTGGCTCCAGAGAACAGCTCTTGTGTGTGGGAAAGAGCCCTTGTGCTGGACCGAGAGCATCTCCCTGCTTCAATAAATTCATCCGTCAGTAGCACAAACCTCTGTCTGTGCTGCTGGGTGGTCTCTGCTGGCTGGAGGCAGGAACCTGGAAGCAGTTGATTATCCTCTGGATGTGAGGAGCTCTCCTGATGAGCTGGGTTGTGTGTGTCCTGAACCCTGTCTGGCTCTGGGGTGGTTACCCTTGTTGTGTGAGCCTTCCCTGCCATATCTTTGCATGTGCTGTGTGCCAGCTTGGTGCACCGTGGGACACAGCATCAGCAGGCTGCTCACCATGCCCTATGGCAAGCAGCTTCTCCAGCCAGAAGCTTGGCCCTGAAAACTCCATTCTATGTCAACCCTGTCCTCTGCAAGCAGCTGCCTGCATCTGGGCTGGGGGGAGCAGGGCTGGCAGGAGGCTGGGCTGAGGCTGGGACTGGGACCAGGCAGGTGCTGCCCTGCTGAGCTGGCTGCTGGCAGCCCAGGGCAGGGCTTCAGGCTGCTTTTGGCCCTCCTGGGTCTGTGGTGCTCTTGGGCTCGTTCCTCATCACCTGTTCTCTCCTCTCACCAGGAACCACTGTGTGTCCCCCGTGCGACAATGAGATGAAGTCGGAGGCCATTGTTGAGCACCTGTGTGCCAGCGAGTTTGGTAAGGAAGCATTCCTGCTGCTATGGCTCTGTATTGTGGAGAGGAGAAGACACTTGGTGCCCTGGCTGCAGAGCATCCTGCTTCCCTTGCAGCTGTGCCTGCTGCAGCAGGTTGGGTACATGATGCTGGAAGGGCATCTCCCTGTGCAGGGAGCAGGGCACTACAAGGTGCTACAGCTGCTCAGCAACCACTGTGCTACCCGGGCCAGCTGGTGGCTGCCTTGCTGTGGGCTTGGAGGTGTTTTTGGGGTGCTGGGAGGCTTCCTGGGCTGTGCAGGGCAGTGCAGCTCTGCGTAGGCTGGATCCTGGACCACTGGATTCCCACCACCCTTGTGGTCGATATGGGTCAGCAGTACAGTCTCACTGTCTGCGGGCAGCCTGGGGGCAAGCATGCCTCTAGATGTCAGTGTTGATGCGTGGTGGCAGCAGTGTTTGGGATGTGTCTGGTGGGGAGTGGGGTCTTGGAGCTGCGTGGCCCCATGGCAGCTCAGCAGGGAGGTGTCTCTGGGTGTCTGCTGCCCAGGCTGCCAGCACCCCCGGGTCTCAGCAGAGTTCTGCTCTTCTTGCCAAGTCTGGGTGTTGAACCCAAAAACCCATCCCTTGCCTTCTTAAGGCTGAGAAGCGAAGGGGGAAAAAATGCAGTGCTGTTGGAAAGCTGTGTCCTAAATCCATTATGGCTCATAAGTGAGTCAGACAATCATAGGGAAACAGAGCTTCATTAAAAACAAGAAAAAACCACAAAGAAACAACGAAAGAAAGCTGTTGCAGGGAAAAATATGAGCTTTTTCAGATCAAGCCCAGCATTAACCGGTTTTGACATCCTTGCTGGTGTCTGTAACTTTCCTGAAAAGCTATTAAAGGAGCATTGAGCAAGGTGTGCATTCCGGGGGGATTAGCACTTGAACGTGTGCTGTGCAAACCCCAACCTGCTCTGTGCTGATGCTTTACCCCTTCTGCTGGAAATGAATTCCCCACGCCTGCAGGTTTGGTATGCCAAAAGGCCTAAGTTCAGTGCAGACTCTTTTCTAATGGGGGAAATCATCCACAGGAACACCCATGTAATAGTTCCTCAGGAATGTGCGTGCTCCCGGAGTGCAAGAATTCAGTGTGGCTGGGAGCTGCCTGTCCTGAGCTCCTCATCTGTGGCCCATGAGTTTTCTTGTGAAAATGAGACAACTTCTTCCTGGAGAGGAGTCCAGAGCAGCTGAGCAGGACATAACTGGTGTCTGCTGCGTGTGAGGCATCATTCTTTCCTCACAATGGAAAGCTGGTTGCATTTTGGGTTGCCTTTTGTTCTCCTCTTCCTCTCTTGTCACCAGAATAAATAGCAGTAGAAAAGTTCATTTGCATGGATTCTCAGTGGTGTAGGTTTCAAGCTGCTGCCTTTGGCACTTCTTCCTTCTGCCTCTGCGTTCTTCTTCCTCCTCCATTGAGGAGAGGTCCCTCCAGCCACTCTGGTGTGCTGGGAGCTGGGGTGAAGGATGTGGGCAGGATGCTGTGAGGATGCCTGGCAGTGGGGAGCAGCTGGTGAGCGATGGATCGGCCCCAGGAAGTGCTCTCCCACCACAGGATCCTTAGATCTCTGTTTAGTCTTCAGGGGTTACTGTCGTGGGGGTGATTTCTCATGGAGAGCTGTTTATCTGGCACTAACATAAACTCCCGTCCCCTCCAACTGAGGTTTCTCATGCACATCCAGCAAGGTAAACACCGGCAGCTGACAGGTTACAGAACCTCATCACAGCCAGACATGTACTGTAAATGTTTAAACTACGTGTACTGTGAGGGGCAGCTGGTGGTGGGCTCTGCTCACCGCTTTTCCCCAGTTCACATGGTGCCCTTGTTGTAGGGCTCCTGCACATCCCTGGGCTGTGCTGTTGGTGCTCTGCCTGCTTGTAGCAGCTTGGGGCTGGGCAGCCCTGGCATGCTGCTGCTCTCTGTTTCTCTTGGTGGGTGTATTTATCGTTTCTGCCCTTTCCCTGAGGTCTGAGAGATCCTGCCCAGCGGGCTCTTGCTGAACCAGGACTGCAGTACAATCAATACATGCTGTTTATTTTTCCCCTTGACTGACAGCTCCTTGCCTGCACCCTTCTCCAGTTACAGCCCTAATGTGTCTTCTGGCAGGTTTCCTTCTTCTTTGCGATTCCTGAAGGAAGGAGCAATGAGGCTGCAGGAACAGCAGAGCTTTCCACTCTCTCACATTCCCTTCCCTGCCCCTGGGGGTGCTGGTGTGGGGCTCCTACATGTGGAGGAGAGCTGGGATGGAGCCAAGTGCTGTGGGCTGGGGTGCACCTGGGGTGGGGGTGATGTCAGTGATGTGTTCCTGTGCCTTGTGCCGTTCCAGGGCTCGGTGCAAATGAAGCTGCTCTGGTCTCTCCTGCTCTGTAAAGCTTGCATCTCTAGCTCCCTGAGCATCCTGAATTTGGAAAGCAGATAGAAAGAAAGCTTTCCTTTAGTTTTCAGCCCTGGGTTGCTTTCCTGTACAGTAATAGTATAACACAACAGGGCTCTTGGCAAGCACAGCAGCCTTTTTTGGCATGTGGGCAGACAAATACCATTATTCTCACTGCCAGTGCAGTGGCTGGGAGCACGAGGGTAGCACACAGACTGTGCTGCCTTCTTGAGGCTGTCATTGCTGTCCTGCTGCCATGTGTGTCTGCAGTGGTGACCTGAATATGACGTGTATTTATTGCTACAAGTTCCAGCAGGGCAGAACTTTAAGGAGCAGTGATGCAGGGGACTCTTTCCCCTGCCAGAGCCCGTGGCTTCTGCTGTGCTACCTGCTGCTCACACGTCTGAGAATCAAATGGGAAGGGACAGCAGACAATCACGTATCTGAGCATTATTTATCTGTGGCTCTGAAGTAAACTCCCAAATGATGGAAATATGTTAGTCATTTTTGGCCACATGTGCTTTTCCCCAAAAACGAGACAGAGCCAAATGGCACAGAAGTGGTACTTTAATGTACAACACATTTCCATCATTTTTCCCATGCTTACTGAATTCCTGTTCATGGTCATGGCAAATGAGCATTAATTTTCTTTTATTTGGGTTGCTATTTACTCAGGAAGGCACTGAATCCAAAGAGGAGAATTCTTCTGCTGGTATGGGATGGGGTTGGCCCTGCTCCCCAGGTCCCCACCAGCTCACGCATAGCAATACTCAGTGTTCAGAATGTGTTCTACAGCTGCCTGAGGGCAGGAGAGCCTGAAAGCAAATGTTTGAGGAGCTGAGTTGATCTCTTAAGAGTCTCTCTGTCATTGCTCAGCTAACATTTTGCTAGCAAATCGTGCGTTGTGCTGCTGAACAAATTTCCTTCTCAATTAAAATTGTTTTGTGCTGAGAACTTTCTGTTGGTTTTTTTTTTTTCCCCCTTCTCCTTGGCTTGTTTTTCAGCTCTTAAGATGACCATCAAGGAGGTGAAGAAGGAGAACGGGGACAAAGTGATCATTCCACGGAAGAGGAAGGCGCTGAAGCTGGGGCCCATCCGCAAGAAGAACCTGAAGAAGTTGGTGCTGCTCCTGAAGAATGGGGCTGACTGCCCCTGCCACCAGCTGGACAACCTTGGCCACCATTTCCTCATCATGGGCCGCCAGGTGAAGACCCAGCACCTTCTGACAGCCATCTACAAGTGGGACAAGAAGAACAAAGAGTTCAAGAAGTTCATGAAGAAGGTGAAAGCTCCGGACTGCCCAACGTTCCCATCTGTCTTCAAGTGACCCCCATGGGGGCCAACCCTCCCCCCCCCCTTTCTTCCTCATCCTCAGAGCTCCCCCAGCCCCACCTCCTGCCCCATGCCAGCATTTCCCAGAGTGAGCACTGAGCAGACCCCGAGGTCATGAACCACATACATCTGCAGTAGCCAAAGACCCATTGCTGTGAGTTCATGGAAATAGCAACGATCAGATGCAGAGGGCTGTGAGACCACATGATTTTGGACGTGACCCTCGTGACCACCTGTATTTGTGGCTGCAGGAGCACCTGAGTTAATTCCTACAGGACCAGAGCCAGCCTATTGGAAAAGCATTCCATCCTGACAAATTAATAAACAAGTGAAGCAGCATCCGTCGAACCCCTGATAAAACCTCTTAGTAGCTAATTGCCCTCATGGTAAATACAAACCAACCATTATTCCAGTCTGAGTGCCTTTGGGTTGAGCCTTAGCCCAGGACCTCATGGTGCCCTGATTTGCTGGGTCTCATTCCCAACCATTGCATGGTCCCACATACCTGGCTGCGTCCCTCAGCGAGGCTCTGCTTGCTGGCTCGTGTCATTGCTCATTTTACCACCAATATTTCGTAGTTTCTTCAGGCTGTCAGCAAAATATTGCACTGCAGAAGGGCAAGGAGTGATCCCTGTGGAGCAGCACAGGACTGCATCCTCTCTGTGCTCTTCTTCCTGCAGTTGGGACTGATTGGTGTCCAGGTTTTGATGTATGACAACTTGGCTTTGTTTGTACTGTTGTTTTTCTTTTTCCTGTCATCAAAATACCACATTAGCGTGAGGTTGTGTCATTATATGAAAGACAATGAATACTGCATCCAAATGATTATTGACCAGGCTGAAATTCATTATTCTGTTAATTGGACGTGTTCTTTTCTGCATAGTCCCACGTTACTCCACATTAATTACACCATCCTGCTTCTATTCATCATTCTCATCAATCATGATTGCTCTTAAGAGAATGACTGTCTTAAAACTTGAAATAATCCTGTAGCTTTGCAGTTAACTCTGCTCAGATCTGGTGAATGAATTGTTCTCTGGCTCGGGAGCACTGTGTGTTTCTTTCATGACTGAACCATGGACTTTATTGTAGATAAACTCCCTAAATATGCTGAGCACCCTGATGAATGCTGCTTCAGAACTAGCAGAGAGATGGATTTAGGATGTGAACTCTTTAGAAAATCCCACTAAGTGTCTTAGACCACAGCGTGTATTAGCATTGTTACTGTGATGCAAAGTTAATCATTGTAGATAATGTACTTGATCAGTGAATTAAAAAAAGAAAAAAAAGAGCAAAACCACAAAAAAGATCCACCCTAAGCTTTAGAAGCAGCTCAGGGCTGCTGAGCTGTGTGTGATGTTTCAGACACGGTGCATTGGGCATCTCCATGTACCTGGATGGTCGTTGTACCACCCTCCTGCCAAACTGCTGTGGGATCTGCCAGCAGTTCTGTGCAGATGGAGCAGGCGGAGCCCCTGTGCATCACTGCATCCCTTGTGCTCTCTTTGTATGTGGAGGATTTTAATAATAATAATAATAATAAAAAAATAACAGCACTAAGAGTTTGATGTAACATCGTGTTGTAGACAGGATATATATTTACATTTTGCTCTAATGTAATTTTAGAACCTTGTGTGGCAGCCCCAAATCAGAGCTGCAGCTGCTGCCTGTGCCCCCCTGGGCTCCCATCTCCCCCAACCTGGGGGGGTCCTTGGGATGGAGCAGCACTGGGCTGCAGTCCAGGCCCACAGTGCCGAGGCTGAGGCTGCAGAACCACATCAGCATCTGCTTCCCTGGCGTGGCTGGAAGCCTCAGACATGGTGAAGGTGTTCAGCGCTGCAACCACAGCAGTGTGCTCACGGTAGATGATTTCAGCTGTTGGTTTTGATGTTAACAGCTTGCATTTATTTTCAAATCTCATATCTGTTGTTTATGCTTTGTCTTTTATGTATCAATCGTCTCTTAACTAAAACTGCTAAATTAATCAACAACGACGTGATTCCCCCTCCCTGTTTTTATAGGGACGTCGTTTTCTGTCCCACGTTGGTGCTGTCAGAGGTGGCTGCAGTGCGATGCAGTGGGACGTGATGCGATGCTGGGGATGTCTGGGCTGGATGTGCTGCAGCTTTTTGGACAAGAAGAGCCAAACTTAACGCTCCCCAGCGGTGCATCCCTGCTCTTAGAACCCAGAAATCATCTTGCAGTGCAGCCCATGCACTCTGCAAATAGGTCTGGGGGTGTGAGAGCCAGGTGGGGGTCATGCAGGGCACGGAGCTGCAGTGGGCTTTGAGGACTCCTCATTCCTTATTTGCTCGTGAGGCTCGGGGGGAGCAGCCCAAGCTACACATCAAATAGGTTTTGAAGGACAAATGCTCCAAATGCAATTGTGACAGTGGAGAAGAAGAGCACAGATGTGTGAGTGCTGTGAGCAGGCACAACCCAGAGCTGTGTGAGGAGTCTGTGCTGCTGTGGGAACCTCTCATGTGAGCACAATGCATTACAGCAGAGCGCTGCTTGCTTTTCTCATGGTATATTTTGACAAAGAAATCTGTATTTGATTGTTTTGCTTTGTTTTAAACTTGTGGTTGATATAAACACATTATGGCTTCTGTTCTCTCTCTTCTGTGATTGGAGCAAGAAAACCTCTCAATAAAATGTTGGGTTGTTATTTTTTTTTCCTCCTCCCTTTCAAAGTTATTTTTATTGTTGCCTTTTCCGTATCAGTTGCATTACTCACTCTGACATTCAAGGGTTCAGCACACTGTCTCTATACAGACACAGCTTATCTGCACTGCTGCCTGGCAAGGAGAGATGCAAGAGCTTAAACCACACATCCACAGTGCTGAGACAGAGAAGTGCTGTCAAAGTGCTGCTTCTAGACACTGCTTTATCTGTACATTAATACCCCTGTTGCAAACCAGCTAGCTCTCACCAGTGCAAGCAAAGGCAATGAGCTCCTTACAGCAAACAGCATTGTCTGCAGGAATTATTTCCTAGAAAATGTTGTTGCTGTCACTGGTAGCAAGGAAAGCAGGCACACACCTGAAACCCCATTAGTCAGCCCTGGCTCCAGCTCTCAGGTTATTCCAATCAGAGCAGTCACCCATCCTTTGAGAAACAGCCAGCAGGGCTGAGCATAGCCTGCAGTTGGTCTCAGGTGGAGGGGAGGTTTGATAGTGGAGAAATCAGGGAGCTCCTGCCCTCCAGTGCCCCTGGCTAGGGACATCAGCAACAGCACGAGGTGCCATGAGAGCAGGTAAGAGCAGCTCCAACATATGAGTTATGCTATAATTGGTTCAAATACTGATTGCTACGAGTTCTATTTATGCAGAGTGCTCATTCTAAACCAGGATTTTTATGAGTTCTGCTGTGTAATAATCCAGGGTGAGATTTTCACGTGCATGTATGTAACTGTAGGTTACATAAAGTAGGGAGTGTGCTTAGATCCAGCAGAGTGCTGAGGGTGCAAAGAAATACCCAAAGTTAGGGGAGTTTTGCTGACCTGAATGCACTTTTGTTTCAGGCTCGTGTCCAGCTCTGAGTCTGGCTTCACAATGCAGGGAGGCTGAGAAAGCTTGGGGGTGGTTGAGGATTGCCCAGCAGTGACTGCATTGAGTCTGTGTGCTGTGCCCCATGGAAAACTGCTTCTAGCTTGTGTGAGGGTGAAACAGCTGATCTGGCAGCATGAGGATGCTCAAGCCTTGCCAGCAGCCTGCCCTGGCCTTGTCTGAATCTTGCATAAAACAAAATATCATCCTCTTGTGACTCAGTTTATCCTCCCAGTAATGTTTATCTTATTTGCTCCAGCATTCTTTCTGTTGAGTATCGTCTGTTAATTGAGTTTCTGGTCTCCAGTTCATAGTTAAGCTCTAAATAAATACAGTTTGCTTTCCTGCTATACAAAAGTCATCTTCCATCCTACAATTAATTTCTTGTCCTTGGCAATCTGTGTTCTTCTTTGACCCCTGCTGGGGAACACAGGGCTGGAAATTGTGAGCAATTAGGGACGGTTTCTCCTGGAGAAGAGCAGATACCAGCCTGGTGTGTCTGACAAGGAGCTCTATTAACGTTCTGCAGGATGGGGAGGTGATGCACCACAGCTGCTCAGGCAGTCTGGTGACATGTCTGCAAGGGAAATGCTGCCTGTGTTTATCTGCAGTGCTGTCTGGGCACGGTGTAACACCAAAGCCCTCCTTTGCTCTGGTGGTTTTCAGCTTTGCTGGGACACGTGCTGCAACTTCAGCACAGAATTGCCCCTCTTTGTGCTGCTGAGGGGCTGAAGTCCTACACGGAGTGGCAAGGAGACGTGTGGATGTCTCCACAGTGGGGAATGGTGCCTCAACTCTATTTATGCCTCAACTCTATTAAAGCAAAGGATGCCTTGCTGCACGTAGCCACACAAACCATAGACTGGGAGAGATGCACAGAGGAAAACAAGGGATTTGTAACGTGCCACGATGAAGAACAGAACAGGAAGTGGGAAAGAAATACTTCCTTTCCTTTCAGACGCTTTTGTGGAAAAAACAGATCCATCAAGGATACAGGGATGCAAAACTCCCTGCTCTGAGTGTGCCTTGAGCCGCAGGGCATGCAGACGTGGGAAGCTCTGCTTCAACCTCAGTGCAGAGAAAGTCCTCTATCAGATTGAGGGAGGGAAAAATCTCTCAGAATTCACAGCAAGTGCTGTAAAAGCCTCTGTTTTGTGAGGGCTCAGACTCGTTTTATTGTCATTTCTTCTCTAGTAATCCCATCCGAGCCTCTGAGCATCCTACCTGTTGGCTGAGTTGCACCCCTCTGTTAGTCTGGAGGTGACAAAGTCACGTTTCAATGCCCTTTTTGGGAGCCTGGCTGGCTCCTGTGCTCTATGCATGGGGCTGTGGCTCTGCACTATGTGGCTTCCCTGGGCAGAGCTGTGCCAGGAGCCGTGGGTTGGCCCATCAGGTTGGCTGGCTGAGCTGCAGAAGCCTCCCAGTCTCTGGAAAATGAGAACTCTGTTCCAAGACCCTCTCAGTGAAGGCTGGAATCTCCTATGGGCTGGCTGCTGGCCACAAGCTGTCCTGGTAGCAATGTAAGGGCAATGGTGTGCCCAGCTCTGCAGTGCAAGATGATGACGCCTGCAGGGCCATCAGCTCTGCTACACACAGCTTCCAGGATCCAGGGAGCTGTGAGAGGCCAGCAAATGGTCTCTGCAGAAATGTGCACAGCCTGGAAATGCTGTGAGTAACGTTTTTTTTTTTTCTGTTGGAGATGTGTGCCAAGTCCTCACTCCAGCAAGGAGATGTGGGAAAGCAGGGCTGTGGCTGGATGAACCACACCTGGGTCACAGTGCTGCTGCTGCTCAGTGAGACCCCCACCAAACTCCTGAGTTATTAACGTGGATGAGAGATTGATTTGCTAGAAGGTATTTTTCTTTGCTGGGAGAGCAAGCACATGCATGGCTCTGACATGCAGTGCTCAGAACTTCATTAAAGTGCACCAATGATGAACTGCAGTTCCTTTAGCCAATGCAATTTGCAACAGAGCAGCAAAGTAATTGCACCCAGCCTGGGCAATCTCCTCTGCTATTGCACAGTCAGGGTAAATCACTAATCTGGAGAGATTGCAGCTCAGAAAGCAAATGAGATCCTGGGCTCCATCAGCAGAGGGGTGGCAGCAGGGACAGGGAGGCGATCGTCCCCCTCTGCTCTGCTCCTGTGAGGCCCCAGGATAGTGCTGTGTCCAGGGCTGGAGCCCCCAGGACAAGAAAGACGGGGAGCTGCTGGAGAGGGTGCAGAGGAGCCACAGAGATGAGCAGGGGCTGCAGCACCTCCACCACGAAGACAGGCTGAGGGAGCTGGGCTCGTTCAGCATGGAGAAAAGAAGCTGCGGGGTGACCTCAGTGCAGCCTGCAGTGCCTGAAGGGAGCCTGCGGGCAGGAGGGGAGTCAGCTCTGTGCAAGGGGAGATGGCAGCAGGACGAGGGGAAACGGTTTGAATGGAGGGAGGGCAGCTGGAGGTTGGATGTCAGGGGAAGTTGTGTGCTGTGAGAGCGGGGAGGGGCTGAACAGCTGCCAGAGAGGCTGCGATGCCCCGTCCATCCCTGGAGGGGTTGGAGGCCAGGTTGGATGGGGCCCTGGGCAGCCTGGGCTGCTGTTGAATGTGGAGGTTGGTGGCCCTGCATTGGTGGGGGGTTGGAGATTTGTGATCCTTGAGGTCTCTTCCAACCCTGGCCGTTCTGTGACTCTGTGAGAGGACAGAGCATGTTGGTGGCAGTTCCAGGTGTGGCCATATGTGAGGTGCTGGTGGCTGCGCTGCCCTCCTCACCTGCAGCACCACTGCTGGGCACCCATGGGTGAGATCTCAGCACCCCCAGTGCCCAGCCTGGGTGTGAGGGAGCAACCAGGGGTGGCTGCTGAGGTGATGCATTGAATGTTCCATGCTAAATGGTCTAAAAAAAAAATACTGAGCTAAATGTTTATGAAAATCTCCCCCTGGATTAATGGTTGCCAGACAGCTGAGGGGTAATTACATGTGATACGACTTTAATTATTAAGCACCGAGCTGCCCAGCTGAATTACTGTAGCCCCTAACTGCCTACTTCAATGTTTACAATTTCTTCACCATTCCCTGTTCTTCCCTCTCACTCACCCTAAATGTTTATTTAATAATCCTGAAAGACCTTTTAAGCTTTCTGGGTTTAATGTTTGCTAAACACCCTGTCACTTTCACTTCTATTGACAATTCCCTGGTTCTGCTCAGCCCCAGAGCTTTGCAGTGGGATGGGGCTGATGGGGAAGGTGGGAGCAGGCAGCACGTCCCTGTGCTCAGTGCTTCCCTGCCCTGGGTGGGCACTGAATGGGGCACAGACATGGAGCTGGCACACGGTGCTGCCAGTTGTGTCATTTTTATACTGCATTGCCTCCACCTCCAAGCTCTCTGCTGCGCTCACGCAGTATTAATTTCAGCAAATTCATTTTTCTTCACAAAAGCTTTTGGTTATTTGAGATTAGGGGCTGTTAGGGCTCATTGTTTCCCAAGCTGTGCCTTGTTTTGCTGTGCTGCTCCGAGTCTGGTCTGCAGGAACTTAATCTCCCCTCTCCTGCAGTGGTTCTGTTCTTAGAAAATCTGTTCGCTGCTCTTGTGCAAATTGTTGATGGGAGATAGCAGTGGGCCTTCCTGCTTCTATTTAACGTGTCAGCAGAGAGAGACATCTGCTTGCAATTAAGGTACAGCCATGCTGAAGGATCGGGGTGGTAGATGTTAAACGATAATGGGAAGTCTTTATCGATTCATAATTCCTCGCGTCGTACAAAGGAATACATTTCATTTAAAATTCCTGGCCCAGGGAAAACCAGCAAAGCAGCAAGCAGTGCGGGCAGACTTGGGAACAGAGCAGAGGAATGGGAAGGATGGAAAATCCTGGCCTCATTTCTAAAATGCCGTGCGTTTCTGGGTGTTGCTGAAAGATCCAAGCTTGGCTAAGGCAGGGAGGAAGCGCATGGCAGGGTGTGCAGCCGGGGCCATTTCAGAGTTGGATCCCATTTCTGCCCTGTGTGTCCCCCTGGCTGCTTGGTGACACTGGCTGCCAGCTCCCCATGCTGAGGATGTTTGTCCCTTGTAGATGATGCACAGCCTGGTTTCATTTCAAGCTCCCCAATGTTGCTCACGTTACCGAAGTCTCTTCCTTACTGAAGCAAATTCAAAACGCCTCTTTTGTCCTTAAGGTCTCAGACATGAGGCATGGGGAAGTTCCTGTCTGTGCAGCTTGTGACCAACGTGCAGAGCAGCCCTGGGCTGGCAGGGTTGTGCTGTGGCATTGCTCCATATTGACTGCTTCCCCTGTATCTGCAGGGATCTGGGTTGGGGTGGGCGGCCCAGGAGCCCCCAAACCCCAGCTGGGGCAGTGCTGTGTCTGTAGGATGAGGATGATGCATTCCCAGCAGCACTACAGCTTTCCAAATCTCCACGTAGCTGAAAACCAGCTTGTAAAACCAAAGGCAAAAGCTGGATTTCACTGTTATCTTAGTGGAAACTTGGGCTTGGAAGGAGGAATGCAGAGGAATCTTCTGCACAGGGTCGAGGCACCGCGAGACAGCGATGCGGGGATCCGGGAAATCTCCCCTTATCTTCAGTCCGTTCATCAGGTTTCACACACGCTGATGTGCCGTTAAACTGCTGGCCCAGATGCGCGGAGCGATGGCAATTCAAAGCCTTTTTCACGAGCTAGTTGGAAGATCATTAACGAGCAATTAGTTTGCTAAGTGTTTGGCCTCGGGGCTGCTTTATTTCCCCTTCCCCTCCAAAGGCGGTAGCAGCTTTGCTTGGCTCGAGGTGCGATTCTTCCCATCCCCGCTGCTCGGCCCCTGGAGCTGCTGGGAGCTCCGTTGGGGCTCTGCATGATGCTCAGACGGGGCTGCGCGGCCCCCCCCCTGGGCTGGCGGTCTCTCCTCGGTTGGTAGCGTTGCATTATGCAAGATTGAGTTTGATTTGTTCCCCCTTCCTCTGATTTTTTTTTTAGTAGCTGACAGTTGCTACCAACGTGAGGCACTAATTTATTTATTTATTTATTTTATTTGGGACGCACGAGTTCAGGCTCTTTAATCATTTCCAAATGCCTTCCTCTAAAGGCTATATTGTTTCAGCGTTCAGCCACTAATTTTTTGAGATCTCTGAAATAAGACTCTGCTCTTGAACATGTGCCGGAGAGTTGTTCCTTTGCACTGTATTTTAAAAATATACATGTGGTTTAATTCAACGCAAGGACCGGAGGGGACATTTTTCCACCATTTCCCCCCTCCTCTTTTTCTTTACAACGGTGTCTGCCAAACCACCGGGCTCTGAGCCAGCAGCAGCCCCTTGGATGAGCCCAAATGCATCTGGAGGTTAAAAAGTGTTTGCAGTGCAGCCCAGAGTCGTTGCATCGCAATGCAGGACCTGGGGAGTGTCTGCTGTCACCTGCTGGCTGAGGACAATGCCACCAGTGCTGGGATGCCGGCAGCAAAGAAGGGAAATTTAATGTGCTTGCACCGAAGGGCTTTTGTTCTCTTTGCTCTTTCGGTGTTGTTACGCGGGGCTGAAGCCAACACCGGGCCAGTCCTTGCTCAGAAGCTTCGCGGTGCAGATGCTGGCAGCAGTGCTGCGAGGTAGGCAAGAAATGGCAGCGCCTTTCTGAGAGCAGATGTTGAAAATCCCCGACATGTTGAAGCAGTGGGATAATATTAGGATTCAAAAAAAGTGCAGTGAGACCAGAAGAAAAGGGCAGGGGAAAGGGAAAGCTGCTGCTGAGCACTCGGTGGAGACAGAGGGTGCAAGAGGTGAGCATGAAGACGATGCTCTGTGCTGGTGGGGCTGCAGCTGTTCTTCCTGAGCAGGCAATGTTGCTGAGGCTGTGCAGTGCTGCCCACCTCATTCCCTGCCCACAAACACTGCTGATGCAGTAAATACAGCGAGGAGATTTCCCAGCTGCAGCACTTGACAGCCTCCGAGGGACTCCCATAGGAATCTGCTATTTGTGTTGGCAGTCATAAATCCCCCAGGACTCAGATGACAGCCAGAGGCATTATGAGTCTGGGCTGCCTTGTGTCTAATATCTGCACTACGTTGATTTGTGATTCGCTGGCACAATTATTTCTGTTCAGCATCACCGACCTGTTTACAAAAATAAAGCAAAATAAATATTTCATGCTACTTTAAAGAAAAAAAGAAAAAAGAGAGGTGCAGAAGGACAGCATACGTGTTGCAGCCAGCTGGCATCCAGCAGGGCCCAGAAGCAACAAATCTGATCGGTTCACATTGATCTTTTTACTGGTAACTTCACAGGAGGTTTTCTACACTAATTAATGACCAGAGAGGCTGTGATGCCCCGTCCATCCCTGGAGGTGTTCAAGGCCAGGTTGGATGAGGACCTGGGCAGCCTGGTGTGAAACGTGGAGGTTGGTGGCCCTGCGTGCGGCAGGGGGTTGGAGATCCGTGATCCTTGAGCTCCCTTCCAACCCTGGCCATTCTGTGATGATTCCCCTCTCTCGGCTTCTGAGCAAAACGCGTGTAACGTCGGTTTTCTCTACGATTCGATCCCGCAAAGCTCCGGGGGGATTCGGGGCTGCGGGAGGGAATGCGGCTGAGCCCCGCACGCGGGCTGCGGCTGCCACCTGGCGGCTTTGGTGCTGCCCGGATCCCCACCGCGTCCCGCTCCGATCCCGGCTGTAGGGCCAGGGTGATGGTTAATGGAGCAAAGTCCAGCTGGTGACCCGTTACGAGTGGTGGCCCCCAGGGATCAGTACTGGAGCCCATCTTGTTTAATATCTTTATTGATGACCTAGATGAAGGCACTGAGTGCACCCTCAGTTTGCAGGTGACACCAAGTTTAGAGGTGGTGTCGGTCTGTCTGAGGGTAGGGAGGCCCTTCAGAAGGATCCAGATAAGCTGGATCGCTGGGCTGAGGTGAAGGGGATGAGGTTCAACAAGGCCAAGTGCTGGGTCCTGCGTTTGGCCACAGCAACCCCATGCAGCGCTGCAGGAGGCTGGATGACTGTGAAGAGGAAAGGGACCTGGGGGTGCTGGTTGATGCTGAACACGAGCCAGCAGTGTGCCCAAGTGGCCAAGAGGGCCAACGGCATCCTGGCCTGCATTAGAAATAGTGCGGCCAGCAGGAGCAGGAAGGTGATCATCCCTCTGTACTCAGCACTGGTGAGGCTGCAGTGCTGTGTTCAGTTTTGAGCACCTCACTACAAAAAAGGCATTGAGGAGCATGTCCAAAGAAGGGCAATGAAATTGATGAGGGGTCTGGAGCACAAGTCACGAGGAGTGGCTGAGGGAGCTGGGGTTGTTCAGTGTGGAGAAGAGGAGGCTCAGGGGAGACCTCACTGCACTCTGCAGCTTACTGAAGGGAGTGAGGGGTAGGTGAGGATGTGACCCCAGGAGCTCTGTTGGACGACGTTTAGCTTGCTGTTAAATAATCAGGGCTTTAACCGTGTGCGATTTCATACCCACCAAAGGGTTAACACGAACATCTATGTATCCATTCCTGCAAAATGACCTCTGCAGGACCCTCCCAGCGATGCAGCTATCTCGTCTCCGTGCTCTAGGAGCTGCTTATCCTGAGCCTGACAGTTGGCTGCTGTCTCCAGACACTTCCGTGGCAGATGGTTTTTGTTACCATCGCTATGTGGTACCTCACCTGCTCTGTCAACTTGGCACTGCGAGCTGCTGGGAGAGCAGAGCAATGCCACGTGGTGACCCCACAGGCTGGGCAGGAGTTCTGCACTTGCTGTCAGCGTGGGAGGTGATTTCTGATGTCGTTCTTCTATGCACTGCACTGGCTCATGCCAGGTCTAAATTTGTCCCAGTGAATGAGAAATGCCTGCAGGAAATGCTGTTCCTTCCACTCTGTGGCACAAGGGGTACACAGTGTTGTGCAGTTCATTAGGAGGATTTTTGGAGCTGGCTTCCAGGATTTAGATCCCAAAGAAGCCCCAAAACACAACCAGCACCCTCAGAGCCCCTCGGTGACAGAATTCAGAATCTATTTGTTCAGGTTTGTTGGCATGCAGTTGCAGCCAAACTCACTTTCTAGCTGCAGAGAGGACAGAGGGAGATGATTTCCCACCTCTGTGCCCAGGGGCTGTAGCTGGAAAGGACTCTGCTGTCCAAGTGAAAGCTGGATGCAAGCTAAGGGGAAACAGATGGTTTCAAGATCAAGCCCATCATATGGAGGAGAAGCCAAACTGCTGATGGATGGGGCAGCTTTTAACTCAGGCATGGAGCCAGATGCAGTGTTGTCCTTTCTAAACTGCAGGACCCAAAACACAAACTCTTTCTCAGGCCCAACTGTAAGGACAGCAACAGCAGAACTGGAACAGCACAGAGTGCTCCGATGGCTGACTGCATCGTGTCTGTTTTAGAAGGCTGAGAGAGGTGCTTTAGGAGCACAGAAGCTGGCTCTGGAGGAACAGTTGCATTTAGGAACGTATAGCAATAGCAGATGTCACACTTGAGATGTATCCTGCAGCAATGGGTCCTTTGTGTGCTGCTGTGAAGGCACAGAGACAGGAGGTGATTCCAAGGAGAGAGAAGCAATTGCTGAATTCAGTGCAGCCTGGTCATCTTCCCACTGCCCACGTGTCGAAGCAATTAGTGGGCACAGGGCTGTCTTCAGCACATCCCTGGCTGTGGCAGAGCACACGAGAGACATGAGATGCTGACTGGGTGGGGAGTGCTGACAGCATCGTACCTCATTTGCAAGAGGAAAGGGGATTGCAGCAGGGTGTGACGTGTCTGGAAGCTACAGAGGTGGAATGGAGCCGCAGGGAAGCAGAGATGCGTTGAACCACCTCTTGCCTGGCTGGGCACGTGGTGACAGATGCCTGAGTTGAGTGGTGGGGCCGTGGTGTGGAGCCAGGACTTGTGCTTGCTCAGCAGTGTGCTTCGCTCCCAGCTGCAGGAAATCTGTAAGAGGAAATTAGATTTCAAACGGTTCTGCCTCGCTCTAGGGAGAAGGCTGGGATTGAGGGAGGGCTCACTCATCACCAGCTCATTGAATGTGGAAACCCAATCCCCAGGAGCCCTGTGTTCTGGGGCAGCCCTCTGCAATGGGTCATCTGTGCAAAATGTGGCAGCAGCAGTGATTTGGCACTTGTGAAAGAGCATTGTGCTGCGCCCTGAATCCACATCCAAACTGGGACGTTTTGATTATTTTTAGTGTTACTTACGAAGGGTGCCCTATATTCACCCTGGAGGGCCAAATCTGAGCTCTCGCTTACTTTCGGAGATGGAAATGCTTTGTTTCTGGAAGGTCTCCTGATGGAATCGTGTTGTGTTTACATTTGCATTTCTCATCTATAACTCGGTATTGCGTGTCATGCAGGGAAAGTGAGCTTTGTGCTTTGAGAAGCGTATGGTGTGGGGCAGGGATGTCCCTCACTGAAGTTACTGCAGCCTGGAGGGGTCACAGTGGGGCTGCACTTGAACACTGACAGAACATCTGGGCAGACAGTTGATATCTCAATCCATTTCCAAGCCTCACGACCGTCAGCAGCCCTGCCCAGATGTGTGCATTTTATGTGCTGTGCATAAAAAGGCAGATATTGCACGGGGTGGAAATGTGTTGAAATTGGTGCTTTGGAAAATACACACTCTGCTGGAATGTGCTAACAGCCAGCTTGTGCAGGAGGGCAATTAGTTCTATTTAATGCCCACGAAACTGAGTCAAAAACTGGCTTCAGAAAGCAGCTCGCTCACATTAAAGGGCTTTATAATCATTATGCTAACATATTTCTTTGGAAAACATTTTCAGTTTCTTAAACAGTTAGGATATTTATAAAATATGGCATAAATTACGACATATTTCTTTATTCCTGCTGATTACACAACCTCTAATTATACTTAAGCCTCTTATTTGTATATCATGGCAGCATTAAGAAAAGCTCTGTGACTTGTCTGTGTTATTCTTTCCAAATAGCAGAGGGCTGCAGTCTCTCCTCTCCTTTAGGACAGTTCTCATGGTTATGAGCTCAAACAGAACCCCAAGTGTCCTCTGCCCCCCAGTTCTGCACAGAACATACAGACAAAGGTTTGCAATTTATTGTGACAGGTAACATTCAGCTTTATGCTCGTTGGACTGCACACACTGTGCTTGCAGCCAGCTTTTTGCAATAATTCATTCACAGGAAAACATTTTCCTGGATCCCTTTTCTTGCTGCAAACCGGTGTTGGGGGAATGGAACTCAGTGCTGCCTTTGGTCCCACAAAAACTTGGGGTCCTCTGATGAAGTCAGAGGTTGGATGTCAGGGTGAAGTTCTGTGCTGTGAGAGCAGTGAGGGGCTGGAACAGCTGCCAGAGAGGCTGTGATGCCCCGTCCATCCCTGGAGGTGTTGGAGGCCAGGTTGGATGGGGCCCTGGGCAGCCTGGGCTGCTGTGAAATGTGGAGGTTGGTGGCCCTGCGTGTGGCAGGGGGTTGGAGCTCCGTGATCCTTGAGCTCCCTTCCAACCCTGGCCATTCTGTGATTCTGTGTGTTTCTGTGATGTGAATGTGGCTGCTGAGGGTTTGCTGCTGGTCACAGCATCCTTGGTGTGAGCAGCTAAATATGGAAAGCCACAGGTGGGAGCAGAGCTGGTAGGTGCCACTGAGGATCCATCTGTAGCTGCATCTGTGGTGCACTGCTCTGGTTATGCATTGATGTGGTATGGAAGTACGTTAATGCCTTTTAAGGGATTTTGCACCTAAGGGCTGTGGAAATGAGACAAAGAAGTGTTTGCTTGCCTTGCTTTGGTTTTCACAATGTTTTTTTCTGAACATCCATGTGGCAGTGTAGGGGTTAAGGAAGTGGAGCCCTGGAATTTCAATGCCGAAAGGAACTCCCTTGCAGTGGGTAAAGCATTACACAGCTTTCCTTGTTACGCCTGACAGATGTGTGACAATAGACAATGAGTCAAAGTGGGGAGCCAGAACACAGCTAAGGCAAAGCTGCTGAGAATTACTGGTGTGGGTGGGCGAGCGAAGCCCTCCTATAGCAGAGCATTGTTCTCCTGGTTGTAAATCTCAGCTGAAATATGAATACCAGGCTTCCAAAGACTTCCCAAAGCTGGAATGTGCATCAGCAATAACCGAACTCAATGTGCCCTGCACAGGCTCCTATTTATCACTTTTATGCTGAGGCATGAAATCCACACGCTGTGAGGGTGGGAGTCTGTTCTGGAGCTGAGGCTGAGGGAAAGATGTTTCTCTCAGAGCAGCTCCTGCATCCCAGAACGTGCAACTCGAGTGGGTAACAAACCCAATGACACTGACTGTTGTTTTTGCTCTTTACCCCATGCGGTTGGAAGCAATGCAGTGTGTTTGCTCTCCCGGATTGCTGGTGAAAGCTTACAGTGGGTAATTCTCACTCCGTAGCTGTTTACAGCACGGTGACCATTCCCAGGTGGCAGTCTGGAACTCATACTGTGCTGGCAAGTTGGAAGCTATTGTTTCCTTCCTTGATAGAATGGCTGCACAAATCCCAGTGCAGCACGGGCTGTGGATTTTTCTTGTTCTATTTATGACTATAAAATTGTGCATTGTTTCTGCTGACCTCTCTGTGCTTGAAATGCTTTTCCAATCCTGTGAAACTGGTTGCTGCCTTCTCAGAGGATCTGTGAGACTGGGGGGGGTTATAAAGTTAGAGAACTGCAAATCTGCTTTCCCCACATTTTTTCTTGTGTGGTTGTTCTGTTCCATGTGCTGATGACATTCTGCATCTGATAACTGAGATATGTGGGAGAAGACAGATCAGTCCCACTGACAACTCGCTCCCCAGATCCCTCCAGCACAATTCCCAACCCACATCTCATCCTCGAGGCTCCTCAATATCTGTGATTGCACCTTCTGTCTCACCTGGGCTCCTCCTCAGTGTCTGTGTAGCAATCCTTCAGCTCTGCTGGTGCAATTTTGGCACAGGCTGAGGTCCTTCTGGAAAGGAGGTCATTGCCTGCTCACCCAGTTGGCCCACAGCTGTCCTTCCCCACGTTACACATCTCTGCTCTTTCTGGAAGAATAACTGGGATGCAGAGGACTGGCTCTTTGATGAGCATCTCAACACATGAATGGGCAGGATTTGGACAGGCCAACTGTGTCACAGAATCACAGAATGGCCAGGGTTGGAAGGGACCTCAAGGATCATGGAGCTCCAACCCCCTGCCACACGCAGGGCCACCAACCTCCACATTCAATACCAGCCCAGGCTGCCCAGGGCCCCATCCAACCTGGCCTTGAACACCTCCAGGGATGGACGGGGCATCCACGGCCTCTCTGGCAGCTGTTCCAGCCCCTCACTGCTCTCTCAGTAAAGAATTTCCCCCTGACATCCAAGCTCAATCTCCCCTCTCAACTTCAAACCATTTCCCCTTGTCCTGCTATTATCTACCCTTTCAAGGAGTCACTTAAGTGCAAATATCAGATTACAGCCTGCAAGCCAAATTGTCTGCAATTTCATGAGTCAGTTAAAGGGAGATGGGGACAGCAGCATGCAAAACATGAAGGTCAGTGTCAGTCGAGTAAAATGTCTTCAGTCCATCCTTAGTAAAGCACCGCCGCTCTCAGAGAGCCACAAACCCTCGATCTGCTGCTGCTTTCAGCTCTGCCGCGGATCCAGGACTGAATCGATGCTTGGGGAGGAGGTTGCACCCGCGCTGCATCCCTGTTCGGTGCGGTGGGGGCAGCGCTCACAGCCCGGCCCTACGGCCTGGTTCCGCCGCTCCCGGTGCCGCCCGGTCCGACGCCCGACGCTCCGGGAGCCGCGCGGTGTCGCCGTTGGTCCACGAACGGCCGCGTTCAGCCCCGCTCCGCTGCTCCTAAAGTCGTTCTTTCCTCAGCTCTGGACCTTATTTTATTTTATTTTTATTTTTATTTTCACATTGCAAACGCTAAGAGAAGATCTGCAAGATGAATTCGCCTGAATTTTTGCATCCTGAAGTCCAAACGCTCGAAGCAGCTCTTTGCAAGCTCTAAGTGATCACGTCTAAAGGGATTTACGCTGAGAGCGCTGCGGTGCTGCTTCTGAGATTTGCACACGTCCTGTTTGGCTGCACGAGGTGCAGCAGTTGGAGGCTCCATCCCAACTCAAGTCGGATGGTGCCTCTCTGTGGCACAGCCAGGCTGAGATCTAAGCTCTGGGCTCTAAGCTCTAGGCTGAGATCTAAGCTCTGGGCTCTAAGCTCTGGGCTGAGATCTAAGCTCTG